>NC_134408.1:26818590-27418590 GCF_038048845.1 Mixophyes fleayi | reverse complement strand
ACCAGATCACTGCACCACCAGATCACTGTACCACGAGATCACTGTACCACGATATCACTGTACCACTAGATCACTGCACCACGAGATCACTGTACCACTAGATCACTGTACCACCAGATCACTGTACCACCAGATCACTGTACCACAAGATCACTGTACCACCAGATCACTGCACCACGAGATCACTGTACCACCAGATCACTGCGCCATGAGAACAGAAAACAAAAACAATGGTTATGCACATGAAGCCAGCAATGTATCAGGATACATTAAAAGCATAGCGATAAATACAATCCAGATACAACATAATAAACAACAGCAGCTGTAAAATAATTGATGTGTCAAATTAAAGCAAAGTGAATGCAAATGATGTTTGTCGAGTGGTATATTCAAACATCATCATCATCAACATTTATTTATATAGCGCCAGCAAATTTCATAGCGCTTTACAATTGGGAACAAACACAATAATAAAATAAAATAATACTGGGTAATACAGGCAGAGAGGTAAGAGGTCCCTGCTCACCAGCTTACAATCTATGGGTAATAAATCAGTTATAAAGAGTTTCTATCCTAGCAGAAATAATGTAAATCCTACAGATTCAGGTCATGTACTGTACAGTAACAAACTCATAGACCAAAATAGTTATCTTACAACAATCCAACAATGCTCCAAATACGTCCCTTAGCTCTTTAGTGGAAAAAATACCTAATTGGCCCCCTATGTGCTTGTTTGTTCCATCACAGTTGAATAACCAAGAGTCACAAGTTAAACTACTTGGTACCATGTACCAACTGCCCTGTTGAGGCTAAACATTGGAATATACACACTTAAAAATAATGACCAGAGTATAATAATAAAATAAAACTCTCATTGTTCAGCTATATATATAAATAGTCTACAAATTGTCCATCATGAATTACAGCAGTTAATATATCCCCCCTTCTGTCCAGCAGATAATGCAGGCTCCACATTAATGGTCCCCAGTTACAGTGTTATGTTGGACTGTCTCTGAGCTGCCTCACCTTTCACTCACCTTATAGAAGTCAGCTTACTCAAAGGTTATTTACAGAAAACAAACATATATAACAACTACTTTATAATTTGATATTTCTACAGCAATGTCTGCCTGTCAAGGTGTCATGGGAGCTTTGTTGCTTCTCAGCATTGTGGAGGTTTTGCTTTCAATCATTGTGTCCCTTTCTATGCCCCCCTGTGCCTCCTATCTACCCCTGGCCACTTGATTGTCCCAATTATCTCATATATGCTTGCCATAGTTCCTAATGCCTGACTTCCAGTGTCTTGTCCCCATTGGCTATCTCTGACCCTTTTGTCTGCATAGGATGTCTCATGTGGGCCCCCTTTTGTCTCTCAACCAATCGGCCTCCTTTCTTCTGTTGCCCAGATACTCCAACACCTCCTCATTTCTCCTTGCACATGTCATGCCACCCTTCTGCCTCCGTTGTCCCCGTGGCTATTTCCCTATCATGACTGCACTGACTCTCATCTACAATGGTCTTATGTCATACCTCCCAATATTTTAATTATGGAAATCAGAATAGTTTGTGTGTGCCGTAACAAGAGGGAACAGGGCGTGCTGTGCCATGGGGTGGTCGTGTCACATTGGGACGTGCCACACATAGTTGGGAGGTATTTTATGTACCCTCTATTTATTATTTAATTATTTATTTTCCATGCGCCTCCCCTGTCTTGTCGCTGCTGCTCATATTACCTCTGCTCTCCCTCCGTGTGTCTCAGATGTTCCACTCATCTCACCCAATTGTCCACTCTACTTCTCTCTTCTTGTAGCCCATGAGCATAGTTTGTATCTAACAGAGTGGTTTCATATTATATTCGTCTAGGAAATGATGTCAGGCTCACATGAGAATACAGTTAGAAAGTCCTTTATCAAATACAAACTAAGCTATAGAACAGCTGAGGATAGCGTGACATGACTGTGGTGTGAATGACAAATGAAGGTGTAGCAGAGGCTTGATGGCGACAAGATGGAGAGGAATTCCCAGTTCCACCCTGAAACCCTTCCCATGACCCACCTGCTCGAAGAAATAACAATGAGTGCCTTACAAATAGGAAATGTTGATAGAGTAGATACTGTATGGCAAATGTCTTAGATAGCAGATGAAATCTAGAGGGAACACTTCTGTACAGTGGAAAGATTTTGCTTTCCTATTTCATTTTTGAGCCTTAAAAATTATCAAGACTACCTTCTATTTTAGCACAGACATCAATACACAGTAATACAAATAGAAATAGAAATTGTTTTGCTACCCGCCCTCTCCGATCTGCCAATGACCGTCGCCTCTCTTCCCCCCTGATCACCTCCTCCCACGTGCGTTTCCAAGACTTCGCCCACGCTGCCCCCCTCCACTGGAACAAGCTCCCTCCCTCCATCAGAACTTCCCCTAATCTGTCCAGTTTCAAACGGGCTTTAAATGCCCACCTTTTTCTTAAAGCCTTCCAGTCTCCCACTTCCCCTTCATTCCCTTTCCCTTATCCTTATCCTCTGTTCCTCCTTCTCTCCCTCTCTCCCCCGTGTCTCTCTGTCTGTCTACCCCACCCCTTAGATTGTACGCTCCTTTGAGCAGAGTCATCTCTCCTCCTGTCTTTACCACTTTTAACTCTGCTCTCCAGCTACCTAGCCCTCCTCCTCGAGGACCCTTTTCCCCCGTCCCCTCTCGCTTCCTCCTCTCCCCCCTGAGTTTCTCCCTGTCATCCGTGCCCTCCCTCTTGGGCTCGTTGTTTGTGGACCTTCCCTCTCCCCTCCCCCGCCCTCTAGCTGTGCTTTGAGCTCACTGAGTTACTGTGCTTATTGTTTACTGTACTGTGCTGTCTCACCTCGTATTGTAAATTTGTTTGTCCCTTTACGGCGCTACGGACACCTAGTGGCGCCCTATAAATAAAAATGAATAATAATAATATCTAGACTGCATGGAAAACACTCTAAAATGTTATGCGTTGAACACATTGATGTAGACCTGCATAGAGGTCAATTGCCTTTAACGTAAGGAAAAGTTTAATACATAGAAATGTTAATATGTTTTAATACAGGGTGCTATGTGCTGCCCGACTTTTTCTTACCACTTTATTCACTTAGAAATGTTTCCTTCTCCTAGTTAGATGCTGCCATGACAGTGGCTCATATCTGGACCTCAGCATGCTTCACTTACTCTAATGTTTGTTCTTCTCATTGCTGCCTTTATATCAATGACTATTTTTGTGGCCATCAAGGGAACAACAAATTTAAAAAGGTAAGATGTTACTGATTTTGTTGTAGACAACACAGCTGGAGACACTATTGGGAAGCGATGGACAAGGAGAAAATTTGCGACTGCAATAATGCTAACAAAACGTCATTGATATAAACCTGAATATCTTCATTGATGGTAGGAGATCAATAAGTGAATTTACCTTCTAGAAAACCAGAGAGCATGTCAGGAGCTTCCTATTTTTGGCGTCCCTTTAGTAGTATGGTAAAAAATAAATATATGTCGTCTTCAACCATAGCAAGACAATTTCTGGGACTCTCATGGTGTTTGCTGGAGGCTGATGTAGATTAGAGTTGGTCCTGCTGCAAAAGCAAGACCAGCACTAATTTTTTCTTGATCCCCTTAATAAGGGCTGCTGTCTGTACCACTTACTTTCTCCATTGAATGTAGCCTGATGTGGTAACAACGCCTGCTTTGACAAAAACATCTGGCTGAAATTACAGATTTAAGAAGTGTGTCAAGGACATCACTTTCTAACAAGTTCCCAAATATATTAAAGTCAGCAGGACAGAACAGTCTATCAAGAGTTAATAGGACCAATACCTGTTGCAGGTATTACAACAGCAGCTTAGTATGGTTTCATTAATTATAACGACGACAGATGTGCCAAGCTGGGCAAGTGAACTCCAATATATGTCCATTCTTTGGTTGCTCTAAAAACCATATATTTGCCTGCTGAATACTGCCATATTTCTAAGAAGGTCTTTGTCAGGCTCCAAGTCACTGACCCGTGATGCGTAAATCAGCATGACATTAGCAGCAGTGTACTACATATTTTACCACGCTTATATATTTTATCATGCCATATTTCATCCTCTCTTCTTACAGTAAAAAATGCACAATCAGAGCAAAGCTTTTCTGTTACCAATTAACCCTCTCAGTCAGAATATGCAGTGTTTGGTATATATATATATATATATATATATATATATATATATATATATATATAGTGACAAAGGGGGTGGTTTGCCACAGACCTCTCAGAGAGGAGTTAGGTGTACAACTGACACTGTGCAGGTACAGGCTGCAGACAGGGCCGGATTAACGGAATGGAGGCCCCTGGGCTAATGGGGCCCCCATTCCCCCGTGAGGACCCCCCCATTAGCAGCCTGGCCCCCCTGTTAGCCGACCGACCGCCCCCCCTCCAAGCGCTTACCTTCTCCTCTCCTGTCACTGCAGTCCTCCTTCCGCGGCGCGCTGTAAGCTCCTTACTGAGGAGATCTCGTGACAGTCTCGCGAGATCTCCTCAGTAAGGAGATTACTGAGCGCCGGAGAAGGAGGACTGCAGGGACAGAGCTCAGCATTGATCGGGCCGGGGGCGCCCCCGCCCCCGTCCCGATCAATACCTCTGCCAAGGGCCCCCTGGATGCCCGAGGCCCCTGGGCTGTAGCCCAGTTAGACCTCGGGTTAATCCGGCCCTGGCTGCAGACATGGTTACACACACGTATAGCAGTGCACCAAGATTAACTTATACAGGTGTAAGACATGTATGACAATGTAGTAAAGTGTGATTTAACTCACATGCTTTGAAAATGGTTTAAAAGTGTATTTTCCACAGATAACAACAAAGCTGACAAGGTTTGTCTGCAGCAAAGATTAGCCCGGGGGGCAAGCATATAGTACTGGCCCATATATATATATATATATATATATATATATATATATATATATATTATATCCACAAGCACTTTGCACAGGGGCCCAGAGGGAAAGTCCAGTGTGTCTAGGTAGGGGCAAACGCAGAATTTTTAAGGGGGGTTTCCAAATGTTTGAATTCAGGACTATAAAAAAAAAAAAAGATTCACAATAAGCCTTCAACATACACTTTTTTAGTCTAGTCAGATTGTTTTTCAAAATACCATTGATACCGCCCATTAAAACTAACATTGATACCGCACATTAAAACAAACATTGATACCGCACATTAAAACTAACATTAATACTGCACATTAAAACTGGCACTGATACTGCAAATTAAAACTAGCAATGATACCACACATCAAAATAGCATTGATAACGCACATTAAAAATACAATTGATACCCCACATTAAAAATAATTTTGTTAACGCACAGTAAAGCTAGCAATGATAATGCTCATTTAAAATATGATCAATAAAAAAAATAAACAAAAAACATTGATACTATGACACCAGTCATAGTAATGATTAATAAAATATAAAATAGCAGATCCTATAACATTTTTGCTGCTTCAAGTGAAAAAAACAATTCTATGCCATCTAAAAAATATAGTATATTTAAATAAAGAATATATATCCTATATTTTTATATATAATTAGCTGAACGCCCAGTGTTATTGGGACTCACCGTTCAGCCGCAGGACGGCAGTGACGATTTTCACTGTCTGACTATGCCTGGGAGGAGCTGCTGCGGCTGTGCATGCGCAAGCAGCTCCATTTCGCCAGTGATAGGCTATACAGCTGTTGCACGGTGCTGTACAACGGGTTTAGCATGGTGACATGCTTTTGCCTGTTCGTCCGTGAATGTTCTATTATAGTACTGAACCCAGGGGCTGATTTATCAAAGTGCAGAAAGCCATATTGCTTTAAAAAACTGATGTTTTTGCCAGCAAAAAGGCTTGGCTTTGCTCCGCAAAACACTAATAGCCAGTGGCGCATGCAGGGGGGGTTTCTGAGTCTCCAGTAATCCCCCCCCCTGCGCTAACTAAGTGGCCGCTATAGCTGCACTGTCCTATACAGCAGCCGCGGCGCTGTCAAAGAAGCGTCCGCGGCGGTGCTGTAGTGTATACAGCAATTCCGCGGACGCTTCTTAGACAGCGCCGCGGCTGCTGTATAGGACAGCGCTGAAGAAACGGAGCTGGTTCCCCCCCCCCCCCCCCGACAATCCTCCGTTCGCCCCAGATAGGGTTGTCACTGGCGATAACCCCTGTTGGGGGAACCTATTTATCAAGCACTATTAATAGATCATCATGCAAATAGCACTACACTATTTGTATGATTATCTATTTGCACACAAAAAGCTCTTTTTTAATAATAACAATTAAAAAGATAAAAAACTGAACATACACTTACCTGAATAAAAGTGATTGCAATTTCTTTCTTTCTCTTTTTCTTTCCTCTTGCTGTGCCTTGTTCTTCTCTTCAATAATGGCTGCACGGGTGGGTGTCCTGTCCTGCCTAAATGGGAGCCTCCTACTGTATTTTCGAAGCTCCCATTGTATTGGTGGGCAAACCACCAGTATGTAAAGAAAAAACAAGTGTGCATATATATATATATATATATATATATATATATATATATATATATATATATATATATATAAATATATATATATATATATTATTTTTAAATTATATTGATTGATTTATATATATTTATCTATATATTTTTTCATTTATTTTTACCTATTTCATGGGAGCCTCCTAGTGAGATTGAGGCTCCCATGTATATGATTGAATGGGGCTGAACCAATCATATCTGGAAGGCTGTACTAGGAGAGGAGAGGAGAGACAGGACACAGGGTGTCAATCTGACACCCCTGCCCTCAGTGATCTGCTGCTACAGGGCTCCCGAAGGCTGTGGGAGGAGCCCTGTAGTAGTGATCAGAATCTATGTCATTGCGGTGCCGTCCACATATACAAAATACTATTGAGCGCACAGGAGGCCGAATCACATGACACTTGATGCACCCGCGCGTCATTCAATGAATGAATGACGCGGCCGCATCGAGTGTCATGTGATGCGGCCGCCTGTGCGTTGGATAGTATAGCCAACCGGTTCAGGATGCGGTGGGGCAGCGGCCCGAACAGGCAGCAGACCAAGAGGCCCGGGGGCCAGATGCACCCCTGCCCCCCGGCCCAGCCCGCCCCTGAGCAAAGAGCAATTACAGAGCACCTGCAGAGAACTATTAAAGGCAGGATGGGAGTGTCACCTGTCCATCAAGCTAAGGCTGTGGGAGGAGTCTCATGTATAAAAACACTCTTCTGACAATTAGACATAGAGGCCAAACCGTGGAGGTAGTGGCTGCTATAGGGCCTAAACTGCCATACCCCCGTGTTCTGGGGCGAGACTTCCCACTAATTAAAGAGGCCCTCTATGAGAAGATCCGGGTGACATGCCGGCAACTGATTCACCGGTCGGAAGCGCAGTCTTAAAGGTCTGCCAAAAACACCACTACATCTAGATCATAACTGTCCGGAGCGGCCGAACTGGAATGCTAACCTGGGGGTCACGGTAGGACTTTCACGGAAGTTGGTGACATCGCGGATGTGCACATCTCGCCTGTTGGTATAAACTGGTCTAATTATCCCGAACTATTACATGTGCAAGACTTTGCACATGACCAGGACAGGATGTCACTTTACAGCAGGACTTTAAGTTGCCTAGTGATATTGGAGATGTCATGAATCCTATCAATTCGGAGGCTATGTACCATCGTATAATGTTATAAATAATAAATAATGTGCTGTTTTATGTGACTACTGTACTGTACACTTAGTGCTAGAAGCTGCACACACGCAGGTGGGTGACAGACACTTAGGGGTAGGAAAAGTGATGGAAAATGTTCTATGCAGGTATTACTGGCCTGGAGTCTACGCAGCCATAAAAAAAGGTTTGTAGGGCTTGTCCAGAATGCCTGAAGACGTATCCCGCTATCACAGTACAACCACAGTCAGAAAAAGCTCATAGGCGTCCTGTCACGAAATTAAGGGGCTATGAGTGGAGACACAAATAAGACAGGACAAGGTTCTCAGGTGGCGTGAAGAAGATGTCCCCATTAGTATGCTGGTAGGCCTGATTGTAAGGATAGTTAAAAAGGCAATAGAACCTTCTTTATCTCAATTCCTAAAAGGTCAGGTGGGCAAAACTGTTATAGAGGCTCTCTCAGAGAGATGCGCTCCTCGTGAAGTCTGCGCCATCCTACTTAGTGACGCTAGGGGGAGGGATATGTGACAAAGGGAGGATTTTACCACAGGCCTCTAAGAGAGGAATAAGCTAATTGGCTGACAGTCTGCAGGTAAAAGGCTACAGACCAAGTTACATACAGGTGTAGCATTGCACCTAGGCTCAGTTACATACAGGTCTGAGACATGTATTACAAAGTGTAAGTAAGAAACGTAATTTAACTTACATGCTTTGAGTTGTCTTCCACAGCAACAGTAGCAGGCTGACAAGGTGTCTGCAATCAAGAGAGGTTACAAAACATCTACAGGAAACTCCTTTTAAGGGCAAAGGGGGAGTGCCACCTGTCCATCAAGCCAAGGCTGTGGGAGGAGTCTCGTGCATTATAACCTGGGTTGTGCATTTCTGCGTTGCGACCGATGCCAACTAGTGGCCGGAGTCCAGAGAGGGAAGCTGGGACTAGTAAGGTGTTAGGTTGCCTGGTGTTGTTCTGACAAAGAAGTGATGCTGTGTATATTGTGATGGATCAATAAAAGCGATTGATTCCAAGCAATAAGTGGCCCGTGTGTGAATCACCTGAGGGTGCCTGTGTCACAAGCAGGGAGCACTTGCTAATATATATATATATATATATATATATATATATATAATTACTGATATATATAATCCTTTTAGATATATTTGAAATGATGCAGTTACATTTTCTACATAAATCTAGTAATTCGTGTTACAGAATCTCATCCTGGAGATCTTTTTACTTACATTTTCAATTAAAAAAACAAAACTTTTTACTGCATCCCATAAGAAGAAGAACACGTTGTCCTATTTTGAGTACATTAAAAAAAGGACGACATATAAAGATTTTAAGAACGAGCTTTGCCCATTGTGCTCAGAATTTTCTGTTTCTCGCTTCTATATAACATCCCGAGCTGCTCTGTACAGACCTAACAATATACCTCCACTTGGCTAATGCAAATATAACATGGCAGGAGCAGGAGAGATGGACCTCTAAATCTTCCAACCGGGAAGCGGTGGGTGTTAAAGATGAAAGCCCAGAGAGAGGCTCAGGAACACAGGATTAACATGAAAAGATTTTTCACTTTCAGAGCTGCCCCAATGTTCTCTCTAGAATATAAATTACTGCACCTGACATTCTAAGTTTGACTTGTACGCTTTGAATAGGGAACAGCAGCAATCTCCCGACACAGGGTTTTTTTTGTTTTCTGCTGGAAAGCCGGAGATGAAATCCGATGGGGTGTAAAGATGGAACCGTCCTGATCTTCAATTCCAAAACATAAAATAAAGGGGGTGGTAGTATTTTACTTGCAATAATAAGCTACTTAGCAATCTAATAGGACATACTGTAAAATGTTGGATATATATGGCTGCCACTGATACTGTTTAATAAATCTCTATCAATGCGATCAGTTCATGTACACATTGCACAAAATGGTGTTATGCATGATAGGGAGGTCCTCTTGTAGTTGTCAGCTCAGCCCGTGCAATCATAAATGCGTGATGCTTTACCCAATGTTATTAGATTGCAATCCCTTTGTAACCCTACCTCTGAAGATATAAGAGCATGAGCTCTATATGACATGCACATAGTAGACAATTCTACCTATAAGTAATAACAACCAAATAGCACATGATAAAATATGTATTACATAAACTAATAAGAGACTTCACTTACTACCACTGGAATGCAACCTTAATTCATTGCAATTTTCCGGTTTTTCTCCTAAAATGTTGCCTCATTAATGAGTACTGAGTCAGAAGACATTGGGTCTGTCTATTTCATGTGTCACGTTTGCAATTTGTAATGGGCTAATACTGTAAACCTTCATTAATTTATCAATAGTGCCTATATTGAACAAAGGGCAGCACGGTGGCTAAGTGGTTAGCACTTCTGCCTTACAGCACTGGGGTCATGAGTTCAATTCCTGACCATGGCCTTATCTTTGTGGAGTTTGTATGTTCTCCCTGTGTTTGCGTGGGTTTCCTCTGGGTGCTCCAGTTTCCTCCCACACTCCAAAAACATACTGGTAGGTTAATTGGCTGCTATCAAAATTGACCCTAGTCTCTCTCTCTCTTTCTCTGTCTGTGTGTGTGTGTATGTTAGGGAATTTAGACTGTAAGCTCCAATGGGGCAGGGACTGGTATGAGTGAGTTCTCTGTACAGCGCTGCGGAATCAGTGGCGCTATATAAATAAATGATGATGAAAGGGCAACCCTTTGAAAGGAACATGTCCAACAAGGTTCTACGTGTATCCAGTAAACCATAACTCCCCCTTTAAATGCACATTTTTTACTCCTTAAAGCTTATTAGAATATCACATCCAGCAAAACAGAATCTCGCTTGAGAGCAGGATCATGGGAATTACTGTGGCTTCCCTGCATTCAGCAAGGAATGTCCAGATTCACCCATGTTTCGCCAGTTCATTCCATCACATGTAGCAGAATTGTCCCAATATTGACGTAGTATCACATGCGCAAGTTTGTAAAAACAGGTGCAACTGTGCAAAAAAACTAATACCTGGCATCACCAATTTTTCCTCCTTTGGATGTTATTTATATAGCTTGAATGTAATCAGATCTAGAAACAAGAAACTCAAATACAATATATTTGGTCAATTAGTATGTAGGTCCCACTAAACATTTTCCCCATAGGCTCCAATTGTAATTTGCTAACCGCGAAAAATGAGGACACACGGCCATTTAGTTTAGCCAAATGTTCCACTTTAGGGAAATTACCCTGGAAAATGGGAATATATATACCATTGCAGAATTGCGAGGCCAGCAGGAAATATGAATAATGCAACGCATAAAAATGGCATGTTAAAGTCCTGTCTGTGACCACTTTAGTATTTCCCTTTCCATTAATTTCAATGTTTATATTTTGAACCTAAAATAATGTTGATTATGGCCTGATTCATGTCTTAAATAAATCATAAGTCATCATCATCGCCATTTAGTTATATAGCGCCACCAATTCCACAGCGCTGTACAGAGAAACTCACTCACATCACCTGCCCCATTGAGGCTTACAGTCTAAATTCCCTAACACACACATGGGGGTAAATGTATGAATCTCCGGATTCTTCATCTCTGGCGTGTTCAGCCTCTTCAGCGCTTAAATTTAAAGCGGCGCTGCATTGTAAAGGGAAACTTCCCTTTACAATGCAGCGCCGCTTTAAATTTAAGCGCTGAAGAGGCTGAACACGCCGGAGATGAAGAATCCGGAGATTCATATATTTACCCCATGGACTAGGATCAATTTGTTAGCAGCCAATTAACCTACCAGTATGTTTTTGGAGTGTGGGAGGAAACCCACGCAAACACAAGCTCCACACAGATACGGCCATGGTTGGGAATTGAACTCATGACCCCGGTGCTGTGAGGCAGAAGTGCTAACCACTGAGCCACTGTGCTGCCCATGCTGTCCTAGGGGACATTGGGACTCTCTCTCTTAAATATATCATCATCGAGTATTTGAATGTTTCTATTACTAGGATATTCGGTGCGCCAAATATCATATCAAATATGTCTGCTTGGTATAAAAGCCAGACCATGGAAAGTGTAGGATGGCTCCTGACTACCATGGAATGTTCCTGTAAGTGCACCCTATCCACCTCTTAAACCTCCTCTCCATTCACACTCCCTCCCGTTCCCTGCGGTCAACCAATAATTGTCGCCTCACCTCCAATCAGATCACCTCTTCCCACTCCAGAATTCAAGATTTCTCCCAGGCTGCCCCCCTGCACTGGAACCACCTCCCACCTTCTATCTGACTGTCTCCTAATCTGTGCACCTTCAGGCGGGCACTTAAAACTCATCTGTTCCACAAACCCTACCATCCATCCACCTATTTCTCCATGCTTGGTCTCCTCACCTCTCTATTCCCCTGTCCCCTTACTAGCTCCACTTGAATTTTAACCCCTCCACTGACTCCCCATTGTGTCTGTTGTCTGCTTGCACTCCCCTCTTATGAACAGGGCCTTCTTCTCTCCTATCTCTATACCATTTCTCCTGCTCCATCCTCTCTGTAAAAGCTATGCTTGGAGCTTTTGGAGTCTTGGTATGACTTGTTTATTGTTCTGTACTGTTTCACCCTGTATGGTCTACTCTTTGTACTCTGTACAGCACTGCAGAAATCTTTTGGCGCCTTATAAATAAAGGATAATAACAATAATAACAATAATATGAATAATAGTACCAGAAAACAAAGTCTCATGTTTGCGCAATGCAAGGTGCAAGAGTGAGCCCATTACCACATTTAGCGAAGGATGATATCTTGGCTCTGCATAGATCCATGTGCTTCTCATGTAAACAGGATCATTTGCGCAAAAATAGGTGTTTGGTGTCACAAGAAGATATCCACACTATGGGGGCGCACTGTTACACATCATAAATGATACTCTCTGTCTTTACTATTATGTCAGTCCACAGCCCTAATAAGATTGTTCTATATTTAATATACACGCTCTTTTACTTGTAATACATTTTTTTTTTAAACCCTCTAGGAAAATGACACTCAATAGATTTTCCTTCATCAAGCTGTGAATTGCCTTAATAAAATAATATAATGGCTATATATTTTGGGTGAGATGGGATTTTAGCATCATTGATGTAGTAATACTGGAGAAGGAGACAGCATCTGGCACCTTAATTATGGCTTCTGCATCTATGCACTAAACACAGATAATCTTCGGTGTCAGCTAAAATGAATTACAGGGACATTTAAAAACTAATATTAACAGAAACATTAGTGAAATGGAGGCTGCATACTGCATAGGGTGCACATGGGAACCGTGCATAGCATTGCTGCCAAGAGGGAGATAGCAATGCCAACTAAGATTAGAGCCCATGGCACCACCACTGTGAGACAGTAATGCCAACTAGTGCCCAGGATCAGCAAGCCGCTGACCAGGACTCAGAATAGAACCCATGGCACCAGCGCTGTGAGACAGTAATGCCAACCAGTGCCCAAGACCAGCAAACCGCTGACCAGGACTCAGAATAGAACTCGTGGCACCAGCGCTGTGAGACAGTAATGCCAACTAGTGCACAGGACCAGCAAACCACTGACCAGGACTCAGAATAGAGCCCATGGCACCAGCGCTGTGAGACAGTAATGCCAACCACTGCCCAAGACCAGCAAACCGCTGACCAGGACTCAGAGTAGAACCCATGGCACCAGCGCTGTGAGACAGTAATGCCAACTAGTGCACAGGACCAGCAAACCGCTGACCAGGACTCAGAGTAGAACCCATGGCACCAGCGCTGTGAGACAGTAATGCAAACTAGTACCCAGGACCAGCAAATCGCTGACCAGGGCTCAGAATAGAACCCGTGGCACCAGCACTGTGAGACAGAAATGGCAACCAGTGCCCAGGATCAGCAAACTGCTGACCAGGACTCAGAATTGAACCCATGGCACCAGCGCTGTGAGGCATCAATGTGTAATCTGTTGGCGCTATATAAAGTTCAATAATAATATTGCTACTCATCCTTAATTTCCAGGAACTGTCCTAAGATTTAAAGGTTGGAAGTTTTCATTCCTGGAAAAAGTCCCTATTTATCAATATTGACCACCAGTACAGTAACACTTTTCTTATACTGGGTATAATTATGATACTTAGGTATTCAATCTGCATTCAACAGTTGCTCCTTCTCGTAGATTTACTCCTAACTTTAAACCAGGCCAATAGAGAGCAGTTACAATAGTGCAAAGCAAAATTAGGCACCAGTCTGTGCTCTCAAGTGTGGCACCATTGTGCTGGCCTGTAATGTGCATAACATTTCCTTATGGAAACCTGTGGTCTGCGATGGGAATGCACTTACCTCTGACTTTTGAGCATGTACATGGAGGCATGAATGAGCGGTACTGAGTGTGAAGACGTGAAGGGGGCTGTAAGGCCTGCGCCTGTCGCCATCCTTGTCTCTCCTACTCGCTTATCCTCAAGCGCCTGCCCAAGGATGACTCATTGTCTTCAGCCTTTACCATGGGAAGACGTCAAGATTAAAACTAAAAAATTACTAAAACGTTTTTTCATGTTTGCTTTTTACTTTGAAGAACAATTATTTTAAAATGAAACGAAGGAGAAGAGATAGGCGCCTGATAGTGCAGCATGGTTAAAAATACATTTGTTCCACCAAGTTGTAGTTATATATGTGTACCAGATGGATACAGGTGTAAGCACATATCAGCAGATCTATCTTGCAGGTCCAGTCTGATACATTCCTTTATATATGTTGTCATCTCATGGAAAGAGAAACAAGTTGCACAATAGTGTAGTATAGTATAACCAGTGTGGATCCCCCACCACACTGCACACTCCACACTCCTTATGCATAATAAGAATATAATAATACAGGCTTATCTGTATCTTTCAAACTTGCTTGATCATCAATGGTGTCCCCTGGCAATTTTAATCATCAACGTCATCATCTTCTGGAACAAATATATCATGCTCTTCTAGTAGGATAGCAAAGTTCTTGCTGATAAGAGTTCCTATGTATAAGAAGGACATCACAAGACTGAAAACCCTTAGCAAACCAAAGGTTACTTCCGGCTTAGGAAAAATTGCACCTACCTGTGCTAGAGGTTATAGCAGTCCGACAAGGGACATTGGTGGTCGTTGAAGGCTTCCTCTCCTCTTTAATTATTTTAAAATGAATATCCTTTCTTACCTCTCCCTGTCACAATTTCTTGCCCCCCTAAAACTCCTGCGTCCTAGGCTGCAGCCCTGTCAGGCTATTGTATAATCAGATCCTGGTGGTTTACCTGGCTTACTACAGCCTGTGTCTTGTTTGCTTACTAAGCTCTTTAAATGATTATTATCCTGTTAATTTCTAATATTGTTTTTAACTTTCGGAAGTAAAGCCAGAACGGTGATGTGCCATTCAGACAAGTGTCTTTTGTGTCTACATCTGTGTGTAACTTGCAATAACATCACGTTTCACCAGGTCTTCCTCATAGGAAAACAAGATTAACAGGATTAGTCGTCATTTTAGTGGCTAATTAAGAAAAATGCCACCACTTACTACTCAATGGTACTCTAGTGACTCAGCGGAATTAAACCGTGCTATTTCAACTAACCATATTCATCACCTTTGCTGCTGATGGGACGTCCCAAAACACTGACAAGACACGTACATCCTACTGGCTGAAGTTACATATCTCTCCCTGCAGCTATCTCTCAAGCACTCAGACATAGGGATTCATAAACCATAATGAGTAGCATAAAAAGCAGCTTGAAATTTAGATGGTTTCCCTGCGTTCTAATGCCGGCTCGGGATGTAGAGGCTAAAGCAATCTTACTGTTCATTATTTATCCATTGACAAGAAAAAAAATCTAGCACCTTTGCATCTGGTGCAAGCACTATGCCTGGGCATACAGCAAATGACCTGTAAAGGAAAGCAAGTGTCCATAGTCGTACCCAGCAGTTATCCACCGTATGCATTTTGTGATAATTCTTTTTTGCAGGTTTGATACTTTGATCATAATACAATCACAAGATCAGTTCCGCTTAGCGACGCCTAAGAAATGTCCATCTTGCAGATTATTTCACTTTGTGTTATCCAGTGCAGTCATCTCTGCTTAGAAAATATTAAAGATGTTCACTGACCCTCATGTTCTGGTTTTGGTTTTGGTTTTGGATCTGGATTAACTTTGTGTTTTGGTTTTGGATCCCGTTTTTTTTCCTCTAAAATCCCTATTTTGTTTGCTAAAATCACATATTTTTGCTTTTTTTCCCCCCTATATTATTATTAACCTCAATAACACTAATTTCAAGTAATTTTTAGTCAATTTTGACCACCTCACAGATCACAATATTATTTTCATACACTTTCAAACAAAGACTGCAGATTTAGAAGACCAAGCCTGCCAGACCTATTATTTGTATTTCAGCAATGACAATTAGCAATGGAGCAATGAAGCTCTCCTGAATGTCACTGGAGACTTTGAAGAACACTGCTACCCCTCCTCTTTCTATTCTACCTATGACTCTGCCAAACTGCTCTACAGACTGCCAAGAACTGTGCTACCCCTTAAGTGTCCCTCTGTGAAATGTCGCTGGATCGCCGTGGAGGGCGGTACTTATAGAATCCAAAGCTCACGAGATCCGTGATCCGACGAGGTAACAATGACGTTTTGCCTCATTTTCAATTCAGAGTGCGTGCGAAAGTACCGAGCCCTCGGATCTGCTAAGTTCGGGTGTGTTTGGTTCTTGGGGAACCGAGCCTGATCATCTCTAGAAAATATGCAATTTTGGGCAATTAACTGTGACTAATGTGTTTATTTAGGTGCAATGACATAACATAATCGCTTATGAAAGAGAATCTTAAATTCATATTTTTGTTAGAAATATCCTTCACTTTGAGCTAATTAGTGACAACATATAGCATTATTTACAGGACAATGACAAACGACAAGCCATTGCATCTGAGTGATAAAACCCATTCAACTACAGCTCTATCATTATTATTATTATTATTATTATTATTATTATTGTTATTAACATTTATTTATAGGGCGCCACATGAGGTCCGCAGCGCTGTACAGTGGGCAAACAACAAGACAGCACATGGTATAACAGTACAATTTAATAAACAAATAACACTGCATCTCTCATTTATTGCGATAATAAAACCATTAAAACTTAGATTTGTTTTGTAGAGAAAACACATAACTATACCCTCTTTAAGTCTACGTAGACATATAAATTACACACACGTTGATGATTGTGTCCTGTTAACTAGATTAATAAATGATTTATTCCTCTGAAAGCGACCGAGGAAGAGAAGTCGCAAAACAAGGGGTTAAGTCCGTTTGAAATTCCTCTGAGCAAAGTGCATCTGATACATCTTGAAATGTTAATAACACATACAGAGCGGATGTGTTGGAGGTGAAGAATTTTCCTTAGGGAAGAGTGCTTACAATAAAGAATGCAGAGGGAAGCTGCTAGATGGTTTTACATTCTATAGGAAATATTGCAAAGCATTACCATTGAACAGAAGACCATAGACACATGATATAGATGTACTGTGCATTTGCTCTCTTCATCCTGTGATATTGATTATCTGTTACATTGTTGTCCCAAGGTGTTTAAGAATGTTTTTTTTTTTTTAGCAGACATCATTTTAAAGTTGTAGGCACTTTGCTTAAGTCTCCATTTTTCCTGGGTAACTGAGAAAAATGTCACCACTTACTACTCAATGGTCCTCTAGTGACCCGGGGAAACAAGACCATGATAATCAACTATATTCATCTCCTTTGCCGGTGTTGGGACATCTCAATCCATTGACGAGACTTCCTACAGGCTGCAGGTAGAGCTCTCTCCCTGCAGCTAACGCCTACTTGGTATGTAGAGGCTACAGAAATCCTCTGTTCATTATTTATCCACTAACAAGTTAGATCATGAGAAGGTTCTAAAACCTACAATAATGCTTCAGAATTCTGCATACATGACAGGACGTCTTAAAGCTGCACTACTGCCATGTAAAATATTTTCCTATCAAGCTCCTTCTTCCGAGATGAGGCCTTGGGGGCTTCTACATACATCTGGTTTTTACCAAGGCTCCTCCGTTCCTCTTAAAAATCAGGAGGGGGCGGGGCATGAGCAGGAGGACCAGTCACACATTACAGCCATTTAAAGATGGCGAGATTTATCATAACTAAAATGCACAGAATTAACCTATGAGGAGAAAAACAATGTAGTTAGTAAAAGTTGCACAGTGGTACGTGAGAAGCATTAAAAGCCTGCTCCTTTATTACGTTGACACAGTTGTCTGACCTACTTCATGAGTGTGTCTGTCAGTAAGAAAAAAATCAGTAAAAATATTACATCCTACTGTCAACTACACACTCCATGCCAGAGATCTGTGGTGTTCTATTCATGCATGTTTTTGAACCACTTCCCTGATTCCCTTTGAATGCTATGCTATACTATTTTAACTTTCTGTTTTTGTGCTACAGTAAACTGCAGGGTCATGTAGTAATATCTAGGTAGCTGTTGGCTCCCTTCCCCAGCACCTACCAATGAAGAATGCACTGGTGATTACCAGGAATGACTACAACGATGCAGCACTCTACAAGGATTACAATTACCTTTATGCCCTCCCAGATACTGTTAAGTATCAGTACAGATCCACACTTAGACAGATATTTTTATAATTATAAAATAATTTGCCTGAAATCAATAACCTCTAAAAGGGTTCTTACCTTTAATGATGGTGTTACAAACAGGGGAAGACACATACCTCAGAGGAGAGACACTACAGAGACCTATAGCTCGAGTGGAAGTGGTTAAGCCCTTATGTCATCCTGCTTTTGGTAGGTGGTTTGCACACACCTGGTGCAAAAACTTGGAGTCTTTTAAAAGGAGAAGCAATGAAGGTAATGGGGGATAATCAACCTTTCTCCTATATAAACAGCAACAGTCCAGTGCGGACCGTAAGCCCCAGCCAGTATTGTCTTCATCATCATCACCATTTATTTATATAGCGCCACTAATTCCGCAGCGCTGTACAAAGAACTCTCTCACATCAGTCCCTGCCCCATTGGAGCTTGCAGTCTAAATTCCCTACCATACACAGACACACACGCACAGAGGGAGACATAGACTAGGGTCAATTTGTTAGCAGCGAGTTAACCTACTAGTATGTTTTTGGAGTGTGGGAGGAAACCGGAGCACCCGGAGGAAACCCACGCAAACACAGGGAGAACATACAAACTCCACACAGATAAGGCCATGGTCGGGAACTGAACTCATGACCCCAGTGCTGTGAGGCAGAAGTGCTAACCACTGAGCCACCATGCTGCCCAATCTTGACAACCTTCTGCCCTCCTGGGCACCAATCCTTTAACCTTATACTTTTCTCATATAAGAGTTTCACCCTTATCTTGAGGTCTTGGCACAGTGATGGAGTAACAATGGCCTGTGATCACATTACCTTGGAGAGGATTCTGTTCCCTTAACTAGCTTAACCCCTAAGAATCAACTTACTAGCCAGTCCTCAGGCGCTGCAAGCAGCACCATGTGATAGGAACTCCCGTTGTGTTAAGTCGTTTTTCCCTAAGGCAAATAAATGTTATAACATTACATGTTATGTAAGAATAGTGGGGAAGTTTCTCAAAGGTCCCCAGCTGGGCTTAACTTTTATTAGCTGTGCCTGCTACCCACCTTAGGCCCAATTCATCAAGGCACGCATAGTGAGTGCAATCTGCATTTAGTATGAAGCGCAGCTCTCTAGGCTTTGTGTGCAGTCCTGGATCCGTCAAGGCACTCATCTCAAAATACATGTAGGTCTGCTGTGCTCTACTACACTGCAGGACTCAATGCCTATGCGGAACAGAATTTTTTTTAAAATTAATGTTACGTTGACAATATAGGCATATAGGCATTAATGATGAAACAGATAGAAAAGTATTGGTTTTTTTTTTCATGAAATACATTTATTAGGATGTTGTTAATGTCTACTTTGCATAAAATACATTTATACAGTTGCATTGTACACATGTTATAGCACGCATATGAGACTGTCATCACTACTGATCAGGACTTAGACTAGCTCTGTAGCTGGAGCAAGAGAAACAGCGGAAAAACAAGTAACTGCGAGATGGCAAGAGCTGAATTCAGACGTGGCTGCGTGCGCTTGAGTTTGGCACACCCCTACTGTACATTGACTACAGCCAAACGCCCCTTCCCAGCCCCGATCACTTTGTAGGCTGTAGTAAACGTACTTTGTATTAAAAGATGGAGCGGACAGGGTTGCGTTTACGGAAGTATCTCCCAGATCTGGGCAGGCGCAGAGTGATTTTGCGTATACACTCAAAATCAGCAGATACGTGCCGTGATGAATCAGGACCTTTGTCTTCATAGTTGGGAAATACATCTACTGTCATTTTCAAGATTCAGCCCTGGGGGCAGCATTGTGGCACAACGGTTAACATTAGAGTCATGGGTTTGATTTCAACCAGGGTCCTGTATATGTGAATTTTCTATGTTCTCCCCGTATTTGCCTAGGATCACTCTGGTGCTCCAGTTTCCTCACAGCTCTGACAAAAATGAATCCTAGTGAATGTGTGTGTGTGTGTATGTGTGTATGTGTGTGTGTGTGTGTGTGTGTGTGTATATGTGTGTGTGTACGTGTGTGTGTGTGTGTGTATGTGTGTGTGTGTGTGTGTGTCTTGTAGGGAATTTCAAATGAAAGCTCCAATGGAGCAACGACTGATGTGAGTGATGACATTCTCTGTACAGCGCTGCGTAATATGATTGGCGCTATATAAATTAACGGTAATACTAATGGATGACAACCATTGTGAATTGACCAAAGGTGCTGAATATATAAGGGTCCTGTTATTTCTTTTGGTTGAGTGGGGGGAGGCGGTTTGCAAGGTCTCATGGACTTATTTTGAGAAATGAACCTGGAGACTCTGCTTTATCCCTGGGGTAAATTTATTAAACTGCGGGTTTGAAAAAGTGTAGATGTTGCCTATAGCAACCAATCAGATTCTAGTTATCATTTATTTAGTGCCATCTACAAAGTGACAGCTAGAATCTGATTGGTTGCTATAGGCAACATCTCCACTTTTTCAAACCCGCAGCTTGATACATTTATCCCCCAGTGCTTTTTTGCCTTGTATTTTGCTATATTATTATGCCAGTTACTATTTCAGTTTGCATATAGCATATGTAATAAATTGCTGATGGTTATTTACATAGTTGCCAAACTGTGTCTAATTTAAAAAAAATTAGGATTTGTCACTGGAAAAATTTGCTTTTTTCTCTCAATATTGCCCAACGGCACAGTACAATTTCTCTTAATCCGAATAGTACATGCAATTCTCATCTGTTCCTGCCATAGTCTGGGGTTTATAATGACAATTGTTATTGAAGAGGATAATTAAAAGTGCAAAAGTACAACTAGCATAACAGCTAAGTTTAGTGAGCAGGTTGTGATGGGATTAGTATTGCACTGTCCACACAGTATAGTACATACTAGGCTTAGCTGTTCAGCCACCAAATGTCCTTGGAAATAATTTTAAGATGTTGGTAATGTATGTAATACACCACAGGCCATTACATTAGTGAATGTGCTGTAGACTATGCGCGACCTGTATCTTTTATTCTGAGGTCATCCTCTCTCTGCCCCTACAACCTCTGCATACTGCCAGCAGAGAATATCTGACTTGGTGAATTCCCATTTATCAACACAATTCTGACAGCTGCGATGTGTTTGTTTACTGAGCTCTGTCTGCAGAAACTCTACATCTCTTACACCACAGAGCTTCTCCCAGGCACTCAGACACATGTGTTTGCTGAAAAGAACTCTTTGACATTTCATTCATTCCACAGTAGGAAAATAAACAACTGAGGTAACTTTAATTTACTGTAGACTAATAAATCAGCTTAATGGGGCTGGTTGCTAAGTAGGTGAGCAGAGTTTTTCAGACCACATAACTGAACGCTTCAGGGTAAGTAACTTGTGACTTTCATTAGTTTTCAGGACCCTGGACAGTTCCTCTGAGTGAGATTGTTGGCCTTGATTACTGAAACTGGGTACACACTACAGGTTCTTCATTCGATTATCGGGCCAGTCACACGACAAACAATCGTTAGGTCCGATATCGCTTTAGTGTGTACGCTCCCACGATCATGTTTTATCGTTCAAAACTACATGGTATAGTTTGATTTGATTTTAGAAACTGAGTAAAAATCACAATGAACGATGGAACGACGTTGTTCCAATCCTGCAGTGTGTATGTGCTCAGGACCGGCAGTGTCCGTAGATCTCTATGGAGTCTGTAGAGTCAGGATCTTTTCAGCCAATGGTTATGACAGATGAAGAGCACAGATCTGAAATTGTGTAAAATCGTGTGTGTACACAGGAATCGGCTGCTGATCGGGATTTTCAGTCGTTGGTTAAAGATATCGCACAGGGAGAAATCTTCTTTAGTGTGTAACCAGCTTAAGACAATTTACTAGAATGTCATGGGCTAGATGCAGTATTATCCTGTTCACAAACCATCATCCGTCCTTCATCGTCAGGTTTATTGGAATCAAAACTTATAACTTATAACGGCAAACACTCTAGAAGAGTGTGTTACTGTATGGATTCACTCATTTTTCAAGGGCCATTTACTACAGTAAATATAAAATGTGTTAAGCAGTAATGGTGACAATTTAAGCATACAACCTTTGGCCTGAACGTTCTGCAGTTTTACCTTTTATGTGACAGAGCAGAATATGGGGACGCTACCCTACATAATCCATACCCACATCAGTTAAAATAAGTTTGTCTTGAACTGGCTCATAAAACTTTCCACCTGCAGACACAATTCAGATATACCTAATGATAAATGCAACAGTCATTAATAGCCCTTGTCAACAAGAAAGATGTTAAACCGCACTTAACAAGAAACTCCTATTGGACAGTGCATCCGCTACCCTGCAAAAGCTTATTCATAGATCACCTTTAGAGTTAAAAAATTCTTAATTAGCTGAACTTGAGAGGAAAGGATATAAAAATACTTTTTCTGGAAAACAGTTTGAAATGATTTTAGAATGACTGAATATGTATTTTATCCTCAAATGCCTGTTTATTAAATTCCCACGCATCGGCTCTTTCTAAAGAATGATGGGAGAAAGGTGTGTTATTTATTCTGCCACAATTATACGTTTCTATTTTGTTTTTTCTTTGATTATTTCAGTTTCGGCATCGCTTTTCTTTAGCCTGACAAGACACATTGGATTTGCATGCAACATATTTTTCCCCCCCTCGCTTCAAATGTGTCTTTTTCAAAATCAAACTTTTAGTTCCGCCTCGGGCCGTAATAAAAGAGTTATGAATTATATATGGCGGGGACCAATGAAAAATCTCTCATTTGCTTGTGATTAAAAATCTGCTTTCTGTTAGCAGTGCGTTCCTTCACTCACACAGGATTGCCTTATCCATCATCAGGCTCGGCTCCATTTTATCCTGTTTCCTTCTCATTTTACCCTGGAATAAAAGCTCATTGCAGTTGCAAAAGAAATGCAACTACTGATTAGATGCAGAAAATATTTTTTAAAAGAATACAAATTAGGGGTAGGAAAGTGCAAACTCCAGCAGTTGGTGAACTCCGACTAACTCGCAATGGGAATTAATGTTTATATGAATGTGAGTTATGAATACTATCTTATATATAAAAATCATTGGACTGTTTGTCTGTCTGGTTATGCATTCGGAAACCCCTGCACCGATGAGGATGGAACCAACGCGAGGTGGTCCAGTTGGATCCTGGCCAGGTTTCAGGGAGGTTAGGGTCCTGGCAGGACCTCCTGTTGGGTTACACTGGGCAGAACTTTGACCCGGGAGCCTGTTCTGAGCCTGCATTAGGACACACCTGCACCGATTGTGATGAAACCAACGCAAGGAGGTCCAGTTGTATCCTGGCTAGGTTTTAGGGGGGTTTAGGACCCCACTCTCATTATCCCCCTACTTTAGTGGTAACTAGCCCAGGCTATAGCATAGAACAATGTCATTTTAAAACAAAATGTCATCAGCATCAGCACAAGATGAAATGAGCAATTATTCCACAAATGGCCAATCAAATTTATTTTGTGATAGAGGATAAATCACTCTCACTAGAACCTCGACATGATGTACAGATTGTGCCAAGGCATGTCCTAATGCGTTTCATCACACCTAGACTGTGTACAGAGTGCGTTCATCAGCCTGACAACTGGCCCTGACTGCTGTTGAACAGTCAGCGTGCAACACATCTGCTAGCTTCCGCCATGTTTTCATGTACAATCCTAAAGCCTAATTAGTATAGACATTAAGGGGTATATTTACTAAACTGCGGGTTTGAAAAAGTGGAGTTGTTGCCTATAGCAATCAATCAGATTCTAGTTATCATTTATTTAGTACATTCTACAAAATGACAGTTAGATTCTGATTGGTTGCCATAGGCAACATCTCCACTTTTTCAAACCAGCAGTTTAGTAAATATAACCCTAAGAGGCTGCAAACCACCTACTGCTTTGTTGCAAAATGAATGGTTGAAAAACACTATGGAAAGCACAAAAAATACAAGTTGTAAAAACATAAAGAAGAATGAATCAGGATTTGCTGCTTTGAACAGACTTTTTCTTTTGCTAAACTTCCATATATACTCTTTTTGCCCTCAGGATCACCTCATTCTACCATATGTGTGTATTTCACGCTGGCAGCTCTCCTCGAGAATTTCATAGCACTCAGCACTGCATCAATTTGCCCTTTACATTGTACAACACCGCAACAGAAAAGTTTGATCAAGAATCGCTAAAAATCCATTAAACAGAATCGAACAAGCTCCACGGTGAAGCCTTCAAGAGTCTGCATTCAAAGGCGTAACGGTGCAGGACCACGGACTAGGACAATTAAGGTGACACACCCCGTTGCCAGTCAAATAAATGGACATTTTGAGAACAGACGCGACGTTGGTCTATGCAGGGCAGTGTCTAGAAAATATCAGTCTACTGTGTTATTTAGCAATGATTAATGTACAATTTGTAAATAACTGCTGGGGACAGAACAAATTGATGTCCGTGCTTTCACATGGGGGAACTGAATTGGATCTCCCAAGAGTCATTGCCTTAAGTTTTAACCAGGCAGACCTCAATTGACAGTACTTTTAGATGAATGCAATAATTCATTCATAGGGTTAACCTGTGTGATTATTAACATATTACAGCTGGATATCCTATGGAAGCTTATGATGAATTGCTGAGCGTGTCATTACATCAACTGTCCCCAGAGGAAGCAATGGATTAGCAAAACTGTAATATTAGTACAAATCTGCCTAGAGAAGATATTAAATGAAATGGCAAGCTGTATTTCTCCTTACAATCTCATCTGTACTGAAGACAGAATATAATGACACAAACATCTTATATGAGATTAATTCTGTTGCATAACAGGATGGCTGAAACGCTGCTGCTTGTTCTATCCATGCCCCATCTGGACTGGGTAACCATGGCTGAAAGGCACTAGCTGAGCTTAAACAGCTAAGTTACAGGTCAGTTCTTCAGCCACAAACACAATTCCCAGAAAACCGAGTGAAATGACAGCACAGAAAGAAAAATAACCTTCATTTCACGGCTGTTCCAGTAACACAGGGTGATCTATCAAGTCTCTCCCCAGTCGTTAAGTGAAAATTAATTGTAGCCAATAAAAATATATATTTTTTGATAAGTAAATCTCTGCAAATTTCATGCCGGACAAAGTGACATCTGTTCCTACCTGGAAAAAGAAAGACAAATAGACTTAGAACAGTCGTTTCTATATAAAAAAAAAAATATTCTGTTGACAATAGAACCAAAGTTTCGAGTAGAAATGACTTCTGATGGGGCCAATGTACCACCACTCCACTCCATAGATCCTTGCCACCCACCCACTGTGATCTGCTGTACCCCCAAATAGTTCCCAAAACTGTACATTGGAACTAAAATTACTCATGGTGTGTATAAGTGCTGCATAATTATGATGTGCACCATCATTAATATAGTTATCATTTAGTTGTACCCTTTTATACCTTGGTAGTGAACAAGGCAGGACAGTGAGTGAACAGTACACATAACAAACTGCGGCAAGATAACAACAAGAGTAGTGCTAATGTGAAATAAGGGCAGAAGGCATAGGCAAACTGAGGGGGGGGGGTTCCTAGTGTCTGTAAACCCCCCTGCAAGCCTGGGGCACTGTATAATTGAGGTGGCTGGACCCTGTTCCCACTTCACACGGCTGTGCTTGAAAAGGGAGAGCTGCGTGCACCTAACAGTAGTGCACGCAGCATTGCCCATGTATATTATCGGGATAGGAAGAATTGGAGAGCAGCCAAGCACTGTCTAAAATTATAGCTACGCCCCCATGCATGCTGGCCACGCCCACTGGTGAAGTGGTGTGGAAACCCCTTTCTATAAAGCCTGCGTTTGCCCTTGGAGAGGGCCTTGCTCCAGAGAGCTTACAGTCAAATGCGGTTGGGGGACACAGTCGAGGAGCACATGTGACGCAGACTGGAGTTTGGGACAGCAGAGTATTTGGAGGCTGGCTATTAAGGTATTATAGGGGACTCTATGAGTAGGTAGCAGAATGGTAGAAGGGCTGTAGACGGAAGTGAAAGAGTGAAGAGGAGGGGTGTAGGTCAGAGGCAGGTCAGGGTGAGAGGGATAGTATTTGGAGATGAGGGTGGGAGTTTAGAAAAGGGTGGCATTGAGGGCTTTGTGGGTGATGGTGAGGATTTTGAATTGGACTCTGGGAGGTATGGGGAGCCAGTTTAGGTATTTACAAAATGGATCAGCAGAAGTGGAGTGGCAATAGAGGAAGATCCTGAGATAGGGTGGATTGAAGTCGGGATAGACGAGTGATTGGATTGCCAACTAGAAGGAGGTGTCAGTAGTTGAGGTGGGAGTTGACAAGGAATTGAATTAGAGTTTTAGCTGCATTGGGGAATAGATGATATTGGGGAATATATAACATGAATACTGTGACTACTTCACTAAACAACTTTGGAAGATTTCCTTTTTGTCCTCCTCTAACATGACTAGTCATGAAAACTAACAATACAGTATCTCTAACTATATTGGCTATATAACATAATATACCGCACTTCACAGTTGCTCAAAGAGGCCCTGATTCAAGTCACTGCACAACTTTCATGAAAATTGTGTAGTTACGACTGTATTCAAAGCCAAGCGTATCTCAAGATACATTTCGATTTGAACCTGGGTGTAAGTGCGTTCTGCCTAAACAGTGCCTGAAGGCAGTATACACACATGAGTAAGTATAAAAAAAGTTCCATCTGAAGGCATAAAAAAATAAAATAAAAGAACTCTTCACAATAAAATCACTTATAGAAAAATGTTCGAATTTGTTTTTAAGTTTATTTACATTAATGACATAAAGATGATTTCCATGCCTACTGTTCAAACAATCTATTTTTATGCTAAGATATTCTACACAAATGGACGTACGTCCCGACATGAATCAGGCTTGAACAATACTTACTTCTTCTCTGCTTCATTCTTCTCTTCCTCTTTCTAAGTTACCCCGTCCAGACATTACAGTGCCCACAGTATGCCTAGTACCAGCCTTGCCCATGCCTGTCTCCCATGTAGCATCCTGTCTCAGAATCTTTCTACAAAGCAGAATTATATGGAAGGATGACAGATTTCCTTTCTTTCATTCAAAAGAATAAAGAAAAATGCATAGTTAAATTATAAAAGGTAATTATATAAAATCATCATAAAATTAAATGTGAAATGAGAAAATAAAATATTTAATCTATTTCACAAAAAAAATATCTATTACTTAATGATTACAATATACTTTGAAATATACGGATATAAGTGTCAGTGAGTTGTGCATCTTGCATAAAAATACTTGGGGCTAGATTCACTAAACTGCGGGTTTGGAAAAGTAGAGATGTTGCCTATAGCAACCAATCAGATTCTAGCTTTCATTTATTTAGTGCATTCTACAAAATGACAGCTAGAATCTGATTGGTTGCTATAGGCAACATCTCCACTTTTCGAAATACGCAGTTTAGTAAATATACCCCTTGGTCTGTGATATTGTACATTTATATGGACATTGAATTCCTCAATTAATTCTAAGATCACTATATTTCACAGTAGAGGTGCATTCTCCCATATATTAAATAAATATTTTGTAGTGTTATCCAAACCCAGGAAAGAAAGCTTTTTTGCAGCCTGAACCCATACCACTTCCTTGGGATGTTCATTAGCCTTCTGTGTAATGATTCAACTACCTTTGCTTCCTTTGTCTACTTACTTTGCGGACCACTTACTTACATCACTCATATTCTCACAATTGTCCACTCTGGGACACACTGAGAGACACACAGACTAGGGTCAATTTTGATAGCAGCCAATTAACCTACTAGTATGTTTCTGGAGTGTGGGAGGAAACCGGAGCACCCGGAGGAAACCCACGCAAACACAGGGAGAACATACAAACTCCTCACAGATAAAGCCTTGGTTGGGAATTGAACTTATGACCCCAGTGCTGTGAGGCAGAAGTGCTAACCACTAGGCTGCTGTGCTGCCCAATGGGTGCCTCATATACAGGCTTGACTCCAAACCCAGGAAAGAAAGCTTTTTTGCAGCATGAACCCATACCACCCACTGATAAATCTATGTGAGACACAGTATACCCCCAACAGTCCCGTTTTTCATGAGGCAGTCGAGAATTCTGTGGTGGAAAAAAAGTTGGGGTCTCCTACTTAGGCGGCCTGATCTTGTGTTTTGGGCGTATGATTTGGGCAAATTGTTTAGACCCAAACAAATTAGAAGCATGGATTAAAACATCCTGATTTTTTTTAGTACGGAATGTAAGGAAAGCCACAGATCATCATCATCATTAATTATTTATATAGCGCCACTAATTCCGCAGCGCTGTACAGAGAACTCACTCACATCAGTCCCTGCCCCATTGGAGCTTACAGTCTAAATTCCTTAATATAGACACACACACTCACACACAGACAGACACACAGACTAGAGTCAATTTTGATAGCAGCCAATTAACCTACCAGT
Organism: Mixophyes fleayi; assembly: GCF_038048845.1. NCBI lineage: Eukaryota > Metazoa > Chordata > Amphibia > Anura > Limnodynastidae > Mixophyes > Mixophyes fleayi. The sequence continues at coordinate 27,389,834 of NC_134408.1, read as the reverse complement.
ATGTTTTTTGGAGTGTGGGAGTAAACCGGAACACCCGGAGGAAACCCACGCAAACACAGAGAGAACATACAAACTCCACACAGATAAGGCCATGGTTGGGAATCAAACTCATGACCCCAGTGCTGTGAGACAGAAGTGCTAACCACTAAGCCACTGTGCTGCCCTATTCACACTTCACACATAAAAATACACCCCCCAGTTTTCTCTCCAGTTTTGTCCCAGATTAAACTTTGAGGGTGAAGATGAGCATAAACCCTGCCTTACGGAGGAAGAATATTAAACCTATATATAAAGTTAAAAGATTGCCTGAGGTCTACCTTAACAGAAAGGAGATTTTAGAATTCTCAGCTTCAGTCTTAATATAAAAATATAACATAAAAATACCTGTTTCATAAAAGAAAACCCAGTCCCATAAAGCATCACACAATGCATCTCTGGCATAAATCAGATTCATTTCCACTGCAGCCAGGAGACTTTGATGAATAGGGGCTGTAGCCAGCAGTAAAAAATAAATTCTAAATTCATATCTTAAAAAGACTTGCCCCATTTTTACTAAAATTGCTATAGAATTGTGGCTTTAGGGAGAGTACACCCAGCCATCTGTCACACCTTGACTGCAAAAATGTTGTTCTAGGTATATCAATCAAGAAAACAACCCAACGAAACCAGTGGCCCCAGGTTTGTCCTTCCAAGTCTACATGAAGAATACCTCCTGGGGTATATTTGCATGTGATTGAGAAGTTGCTAGTACAGAAAGATTCAGAACTAAAAAACAAGCAGAGTTATTTTACGACGGAAACCTGATCTCGCTGGTGTCGACCACAGAAGTGCCTATATTATCATGTCCGTGCTATTTTTTCCAATACCACCTCATTCTTGGATGTGACTGTACCAGGGTAAGTTCAAACCAGGCAGCAGAGATGGTAGGTCCATGGTGGTATATAATAGGGGCATTCGGTGTGGTAACCCATATGTTCCTCATTAAAACCCAGAGGTGAACATATGTCTTGACAAGAGGGTGAACGTGAGATTGGGATGAAGAGATTGAACTCTGTGTTTAATCTTGAATTAATTTAATTCTTGCTGTTCATTGCAAAATACTTGGGGCTAGATCTACTAAGCTGTGGGTTTGAAAGAGTGGGGATGTTGCCTATAGCAACCAATCAGATTCTAGCTGTCATTTTGTAGAAGGTACTAAATAAATGAAAGCTAGAATCTGAGTGGTTACTATAGGCAACATCCCCACTTTTTCAAACCCACAGCTTAGTAAATCTAGCCCTTGGAGTAACAATTTGCTGTGGCTATTAATACACTTGCTGTGTGTTCCAATGGAAATGTGAACTGGTGTTCCAGGGTGGATATTAAAAATGATGAATGCTTCACTATGCAGAGTAGAAAGCCCATTAATGTAGCACTTCCCAATGCCAAAAGCCCCCCCCCCCCCAAAAAAAAAACAATAGTAAATTTAACAAAAAATGAGTAAATATTACTATAGAGAAATCATCAACACACAATTCAAAGCTTAAAGCACATTTCAGATAAGTCGATGTATATTTATTTGCAGCAAATATTCTATTTTACTTTATGCTGTATGTACTGTTATCTACTTTGTGACAAGGTGCATACCGGCTTAGCGTTGATCAAAAATCAAATATTTCAATGAACAATTAAAAATGGAATGTGTGATGGGCAAGCAAGCCCAAGGCAGTAATAGGGCCCAAATCTTTCCTGCTCAAAATCAATGCAACAAGCTTGGCACGAGGGGTGTGCAATATATTTTGCATGCCCTTGAGAAGATGTTCTCGCTCTTTATTGATAACAACTGACCTTTTGTGAATATTGATACACTTGGGGTGAGGGTATTCTTCTGTGTTCTAATAAAATTTTAATTCAAAATGTGTACAATGAATATTAAAGAATTATGAGTGTTTTATTCAAGATCAAGGACAAGAAATCATTATGGGATGCTTGGATAGCCTGTGGCTCTCCTGGTGTTGTAAAAACTACAAATCCCAGGATGCTTTGTCAGCCCAGAGCCAGCTGATTGCTGTCAGGGTATCCTGGGACTTCACAGCACCTGGAGGGCTTTAGGTTGTCCAGGCCTGTTTCTTGGTGTGGGGAATCAGCGCTTGTGCATTGCCCAGGGAGGTTGGTAGCTTCAATCCACCATATATCAAACTAGTACATACTTACCAACTTTTCCTCATTGGCTTCAGGGAGATCAAGGGGAAAGTGGTTGTGCAGGGGCGGGGCTTGATGAATCGCATCATTTTGACCCCACCCCCTAAACGATTGTCACAATTTTGGCTATATTTGTCTAATTAAGCCCCGCCCCCGCCACTTTTCTATTGCTCCCGCGAGAACCGGGTGGTTGCTCTGCTCTCCCGGGAGCCTGGGAGGTCTCCCAGAAATGCAGGAGTCTCCTGGACATTCAGGGAGAGTTGGCAAGTATGAACTAGTGGTATTCTAAAGGTAAGACAGACTTTTTAAATTGAAGCTGGCTTGAGATAAATCAAGAGAGGTAAAAAAAAGTTGATTATAATGAATTATTTCCTCTTTCCTCCATCACAGAGAAAATTCATATCTCACAGCAATTAAGTAGAAGTTTGCTAGTATTGGGCAAACATTTGAAATAAAAAAAGACATGTCTGTTGTTTAGTTTCAATCCTTATTTTACTTACTTGGTATAAACCAGTGTGTCCATAATGCATTTCTGCTATCTAGCAGTCTGGATATCATGTCATCATCAGTTATTTATATAGCGCCACTAATTCTGCAGCGCTGTTCAGAGAACTCACTCACATCAGACCCTGCCTCATTGGAGCTTACAGTCTGAATTCCCTAAAATACACACACACACACTAGGGTCAATTTGATAACAGCCAATTAACTAACTAGTATGTTCTTTTTGAAGTGTGGGAGGAAACCCACGCAAACACAAGGAGAACATACAAACTCCACACAGATAAGGCCATGGCTGGGAATTTACTCATGAACTCAGTGCTGTGAGGCAGAAGTGCTAACCACTGAGCCACCGTGCTGCCAAGCCTATAGTAAAGAGCCCATAAGCTCTTGCACAGAAATGTTCCCCATCTACCACCTTGCTTTGTACTACTTCACAAAGTGGCATAACTAATATAATTGTAAAACAACAAAGTCCATGTCCATTAAGATGCCCAGACCATGGGGTATATTTACTAAACTGCGGGTTTGAAAAAGTGGAGATGTTGCCTATAGCAACCAACCTGATTCTAGCTTTCATTTTGTAGAATGTACTAAATAAATGATAACTAGAATCTGATTGGTTGCTATAGGCAACATCTCCACTTTTTCAAACCCGCAGTTTAGTAAATCTAGCCCCATGTGTTTTAACAATCAAAGCTATCTTGCTCCATTTAAAGCTCGTGATGGTACATTTTGTGTCAGAGTTTCCTGTCACACAGAATATGTGACGTGAGACAATTCAAAACGCTCCCAGGGGCCTGTAAAAATTCACTTAGGCGCTGCCTGTTCATACGTCATTGATGCATTTTTCTTTTGCGTCTGTGAATTCTATTGACACAATCTAGTCCCACACCAGGCGCAAAAAAAGCCATAATGTTTGTTAATATCTTTAAATTGTGGGAGAGCTGGTTTCAAAGACATGTACAGTCACTCAGCTTTCTGTCAGTAATGGGTTAAAATCCAGACAGCACGCAGCTGATCACGAAGTTAAGAGGAATTACCATTAACACATTAATAAAGGCTGTCGTTAGGCTGACAAATGGTGTTAATAAGGTATTTTAATGGGATTCCAGGATAGACGAAGCAGAATAAAACAAATATATTTTAGTTTTACTTATTCAGAACATCTGTAGCTAATTATATTGGGGGAATCATTTGGCTGGCGAAGCACGCAGCCAAGTCTTGTCTTATTTTGATTATGCCGGTTAATCACCGGCTGTTAGTAAAGCTGTGACATTGTCCGGCAGGGCAGCAAGCTTTGATTTAGCGACCTTCTCGCTGGGGAACTCATTCACTAGACGTATTGCATCAGAGACCCCTTCAAGAACCTCATCAATCATTCTTTAATCAGAACGCACCCCAAGCGGCTCATTGCTCTTTCAGCCTAGCGGAGGGCGGCCTGAGCTACCGTAGAACACAATCCGACTCAGTATGTCTTCAGCCACCCCCATGGCAGACAGGATGCCCATTAAGAGGAAATGGCAAACTTAGAACGCAGTAGATTTTAAAGGGGATTATTCACACTGACACTTAAACCAGGCTATTGACCAAACAGCAGAGTTCTCACTAATTAGTGTACAACTAAGGAGGTTCTTAGCGGTCCTGTGATGTACTTTAAATATGGCAACAGATATATACTTATTTTGCTAGTATAAATAATTATTTTACTGACCCATCTTTCCCATAGAACATTATATCATTTATTATATATATTATATAATTGAATCTATGCTTTCCAACATAACAAAGTTATATGTCTGTAAGGGAGATTAGATCCCACTACCCTTTCTTCTGCTTCATGTAAAAAATAGACAGTCTTCAGTAGGAAAGTGGAGATTTAGTGGCTCAGGTAGAGATGGATGCAAGTCCAAAATGTAAGTGCAAAATTTGCTTTATTGCACCTCTCTACGTGTATTAATGCAGAACGGGGGAAGGAAGGGGTGGGCTTGTCCAACCAGCCCTAGGCCTGTCAGCATAGGGATGAATTCCCTTGGGAGATAGGGCATACTTGCCAACTCTCCCGGAATGTCCGGGAGACTCCCGAAATTCGGGTAGGTCTCCCGAACTCCCGGGAGAGCAGGCAAATATCACGCAAATGGCATCTTGCTGTCAAAATGACGCGATTCACTGTGCCACGCCCCTCCCGCCCTCCAACCATGCCCCCCCTGAGATCTCCCGGAAAGAAGTTTAAAAAGGTTGGCAAGTATGAGATAGGGCCAGCAAAAAAAATTGAGCCTCCCTCTGCTAGGAATAGCCTTGGCAGTGGGTGTGGGTTAATAAAGGAAATGGTTAAATCATAATGTTTGTCTCTGGTGCACTACAGTTCCCAGCAAGCAGAGCCGTAGCATAGAATTCTAGCGCCTGGGGCGAGAAAGACAAATGCCGCCCCCCTAGCCCTCAATTTTAACCAAATGAACCTAAAATATTCCTAAACTGCGCCCCCCTTCAGCGTTGCGCCCTGGGCGGTCGCCCCTATCGCACAGCCCTAGTTACGGCCCTGCCAGCAAGCTCCGGTAGCCTTTAAGTGGTTGGGCATGCTCGTGCTTGTAGTACTACAAGCTCCAGTATATGCATGGATGCCAGGGCATGCTGGAACACCCCCACACTACCCTCTTTAGGCCCCCTCTATTTCCTCTATACATAGCAATCAGGGACCAGTGTACTTTACTGAGCGTTCCAGCAATTCGGAACCCACAACGCACTTCAGTAGCTGAATGAGTAACATGCCCGGTCTAGTTCATGACACGTCATGCCCTATGGGTACTCAAGCAACAAACACCTAATATGACACCAACAGTGTGTAACAGGGACGTCAATCAGCCTCGAGTGAGCTACACAAACACTGTAAATGCTGAGAGATCTACTTCTCCATGTACCCCCGGGAAATAGCTCCTAGTGCTGTAATTAACGCCTATCTCACGTCATTCCAGCAATGCTAACTGCAAAGTGTCATACAGCTAGAGTTAAACCATTTCTTCTTGTCTGTAACTTCCTGAAATAATGTCATAATGTCATAATGTAATAATGTATAATAATAGTTTGGGGGTTTTTTGTGAGGCATGTAGCCAGAGATGTATAATCACTTGTCTGGCATAGCCTTCAAAGCTTAATCAACTGAGGTAGTGGCCAGCCTTGAACTGACAATTAGCTTAATGCAGAAAACAGCAGATGCATTTATTTGTCCATCAATCAATAAATTGTTACTTGGGGGCATATTTATTATTAATTCGGTTTTGCGCCGTTAATTATCTTCAGTCATCGCAACGATGACAGATGTTTTTTTCGGCCCCATTTATTATAAAATCATCCCGCTACAGCCCATCTGATAGCAGGCTGTCCCAGCATTGATTTCGCTTACCTTAAAAGTCCTCTTGTCTGGCTCTTCTTTCCGGTCACTATGGCAAAGTCGCTTTGTGCTTGCGCAGAAAGTGACCGGAGGGCAGAGCAGGTAAGCTGCGGTGAGGGATCCGAACATCCCTCTACCGCAATGCTTTCTCCATAGGCTTCAATGTTAACGCCATCTTCAGAAGTCGTTAGCTACTGCAGACAAGTGTTCTGAAAATCTTTAATTTTTGGAACTTGTTAGATCGTGCTAAATAGCAGTTCCCATAGAAACCTAAAGCAATTGCTTTTGCACACGATAATAGTGGGACTGCAGCATATATTTCCGATATCTGCTGTGGTCCTATAGTTATAAAGAACTACCTAACTTTAAAATGCGGTTATCTCCCGAAAACCTCCTTTTTTTGGAGAATTTAAGCCTAAAGGGATCTTAATAAAGAGGCCCCTTTGTAAGGTCATCTCCTCACCGTTTAATATGACCTTTAACTAAGGCTTACAGTCAAGTAAAGTGGATCCCTGAGCAGTGACGTGCAGACTAGTTATCACAGTGTACCACTTGTGCACCACTAACAGATTAGCTGCAAAGGAATGCAATGGCTCCTTTGAAAATATATTCACAGAGGCTTAATAAAAGATTCAGTTACATTTCTTGAGGCATATATTGCAAGGGGTTAGTTGTATTATGTTAATGAGCCCGTTAAATCCCCTTACAGCCAAACAGAGCTGACTCCAGAATCAAACTAAGGTCAAACTAACTTCAGGCTATGTTTGCAAAAATATATTTTTTTCTAATTTATACTTTAATAGTAATGTAGTTCCTCACAACTTCATAGCTTTCATTGTTCTGGTTTTTTTTTTTTGTGTGGTTTTATTTTTAGATTTAACAGCTAATCATATGATTAATTATTAATTAGTGATTATTATATGCTTATTATTAGTGATTATGAAATGTTTATTATCATTAAATTATTACTAGTAGTAGTAGTAGTATTATAAAGCTAATATGCACAGAAATTTTAAATGCACTTGTTTTTATTTTATTGTTCTTTAAGTAAGACTCAATGTTTTGTATCCTGCGAATTAATCTGAAATACTGTGAAAATAAGGATCACCTGGGGGGTATATTTACTAAACTGCAGGTTTGGAACAGTGGAGATTTGTTACCTATAGCAACCAATCAGATTCTAGCTGTCATTTTGTAGAATGTACTAAATAAATGTTGCTGTATAGGCAACATCTTATTTCAAACCCGCAGTTTAGTAAATCTAGCCCTTGATGTGGTATTAAGGCACTGTCCAATGTGCTAAAATAATTAGTCTTTCTCTCCATGGTGCTGAAAATGTGTAATGACAGCACAGGAGACAGCCTTATGCCATCCTTATACCAACTTATACCAGCTGACATTAGCACACATTGGGTCTGATTTATAGTTGCCCATAATTCCGACTGTTATCCATAAAAATCCGTTTTACAGCACTGCACATGTGCAGTAAGATGCAGCCATATTTACAGGTCCTGATTATCTAATAGACTGACTAGGCTGTAGCATAGGGCGCAAGGCTTTTGGGGGGAATAAAAGAACACTTGTCCTCCAAAGTAAAAAGAAATCATGAAAGAAAAATGTAGTAAGGTTTTAATAGTGACTCACTCCCATGGTAAAGGCTGAAGACAATGAGTCATTCTTCGTCGGGTGCTTGAGGTTAAATGAGTAGGAGAGACAAGGATGGCGACAGGGGCAGGTGTGACAGCCCCCTCCACCTTCAATTCTTCATCCTCAGAAACGCTCAATCTTTCCTCCATTCAGATATACAGTTCTGATTTTAATGAAAACGACACGAATGACAAAGATTGCCATGACCTTTTTTAAAAAGCCAAATGTAGCTGAGTTTTCACATACCTCATATTAACCTGTCGTGGAAGGCAGAGGGTGCTTTCAGCTTATTACCCTAGGTTGGCCCGAACCCTTTATCAGGCTCTGCATATTTAGAGCTCTAAATAGCTTGTAATTGTGGCCCCTTACACCTGGAGAGGTAGAAGGAGGGTGTTCAAGTTCAGGCTGTCAGGCGCCATCTCCGCACTGACACTTGGGGCAGGAGACGGACGCCTGCACCTTCCAAGCAACCACGCCCTGTTGCCTAGCAGCAGGACGCTATCTCTGCTCACCTGTCTGCAGCCAGCATGTGTTACTGCCAAAATCTCCCTAACCCAATCAGGAGGCACCTTAGGGTATATAAAGCAGCCTCTGACACATGTCTAGTGCCAGAGTATTTGGTCTTCAGCCTTGCTCCAGCATTTGTTCCTGTGTTGCTGTTACTTGGATTCTGACCCGACTTGTTCCTGACTTCTCCTTCGGTTCCTGATTCTGGCTTAGACTGATATATGGTATTGACCCGGTTTCCTGACCATTCTCCTGCTTCTGATTTGGCTATATCCGTTCCTTTGGTTGTGACCCGGCTTGTTGACTACTCCTCCATCCTTCATCCTGGTGGGCTGTCACCACTGCCTCAATTGTTACCTCGCCAGCTGACTGATACTGAGGGCCGCGACCTGCGCGTCCCTTGCAGCGAAGTTCATACCTCCTTGCGGGGGTTCCTGGTGAAAACCAGGGGCGTGTTAGACTCCGCGCCTCAGTACTCAGTAGCGCCAACTGCTGACAGGTATCATCAATTCCACAGAGTAATTCTGACACAGGCTAAGTAAAGTAGGGCTTAGTTAGACTGCATCTCCAGAAACATCTTAGCAGGTGTGTCTATTGTGTATCAAAGCACTGTATTACGGGTTTTCATTGTAATCACTATGGACTACTTCAAGAATGAAGAAAGAAGATTCCATATGGATTTAGGAATATAATAACAAGGTAAATGGGGAATTTTTATTTTGATTAGAAAATAAATAAATTGATGTTTGTGTTCCAGCGGGCCCTGTCTGTCAGGGCATGCTGGCGGTTGTTGTTCCACTAGCTATAGCATGCCATGGGCATGCTGGTGTTTGTAGTTCCACAAATGGCAGCATGGACAAGCAGACAAAGGTTGCCAGGCCTTGCCGGGTCTTGTAGTTCCACAATAGCATTTCACCTCATTTTTATTTTCAACAATTACCCTGGCAATCATTGCACTGGGGTATAGAATTAGCCTTGGTGCTATTCAGAACTAGGACAGTTGTCCCTATGGTGGGGGGGAGGGTGAATATTTATTTGCGGACCTGATTCCCCTAAGGATTTCTGCCCCATGCTGGAAATGGTTTCACATTATATTCAGAGGATGGCACACCTTGGGTACTCTTGTTACAGTGTGACCAGTCCAGCCTGGCATATTTGAGCATTATTACGTACAGTAATGTCATGTGTACACCTATACTTGTTGTATAAACTTCTTTTCACTTAAAGATTCAAATATGCAATTTGACTGGGAGAGACCGAACTTTTACATTTGTCTTTCAAAATTCTAATAAAAAAAAGATTAGAGACTTAATCTAAAAAAATCCCCTACAAATATGGCGAGTAAGTAAGTAAGTGAATGAAATAAAGCATGGTTTTGTTTCATATTCTTATACATTATTTTTTGTATGATTTCAGTTGTCTCACTTCATGTCAGCCGAAACCCCTCTCTCAGTGAACAGAACACAATGAAAGATCAATTAGGATGACTGTAAGAAAATGTGTGACATTGTGAATTATAATATGCTAATTAGGAAGTGCCCCCGTGAGTTCCCGGAAGGTGTGTTCTTGTCGAATTGCGGCATTTTTTATGTAATGACAAGTACGCAACATTTTACAGGGGTGAAGGGGGGGGGGGGTGACAGCTCAAATTCTGCCCACTTCACTGACAATTCTCTACATTCCTGGGAGTTCGGGAGATCTGCCCAGAATTCGGGAGTCTACCGGATATTCCGGGAGAGTCGGCAAGTATGCATATAAGAGATATTTGTAACATGTCTATCATACTGCATGGCTAAATATATATTATGGGGTTTCTTTACAAACAAATTGTAAATGTCTAGTAACCTAAAGCAATACAAGATATTGCACACTGTTGCCAGCTATTTCAGGAAAGGCTCTCTGTATTATTATGTGATAGGTGTATAGACAGGAAGTCTGGCATGTTAAGAGAACCTTATGTATCAACATTCCCACAACCCATAGATTGTAAGCTCATTTGGGTAGGGTCATGTTTAACCTGTATTCCACGTCATTGTATGCAATTTGTTTGTGCCATGATCCCTCAAATCTACAGCCCGATGTAATATAAATATATATGATGCCCAGTGCATCATAAATATAAGATAATATTAAAATCGCTCTGCCCTCACTACCAGCTCAACTCTTCACCCATTGGTTATAATTTTATCCAAAATTTCTCATGAGCTTTTAAGATTTGTAGACATGCATTTGTTGATGTTATTGGAAGCTCTTTTTTTACTATAGTAGGTATGACTTTACTTTATGTTTGAACTTTAAGGTTTCTACTTGGCATAACCAAGATGAAAACGAAAAAGCGCTAGTATTCCAAAAGCTTTGTCCTCAAGCTGGATGAAGGGTTCCCTGGAGTGAATGGAGAGAGAGGGAGGGCCTCCATTCAGCAGACTAATTAATAGTAGCCCCTACAAGGTGTAGTTTAAAAGATCGTCAGTTTACTAAGTCTCTCTCACAAGGGCTGGAAACCTCCAAAGAGAGAAAAAATATATTTGTTAGTAAGTGAACTAAATTTGCTGACTGCTGTTTGTTTGTGAGTTGGACATTATGTCCTTCCACACTTAGAGAGGGATTGTCAGATGTATTAGTTAGAGCCGGACAGGCCAGGATTTATTTTGTTGTTTTATTTTGGCTTTTCTCTTTATTAAAACTAGCTGAGGCTAGTTGTGCCAAAACATTGGATTGCTGCGACTTTTTATGGCCGCTGTGTGAAATAGTGCCCCCGTCTACCCCAGGAGACGACGTCTATACACTGATCTTGTGATAATTCCTAGCAAATCCTATAATATATACTATATATTCTGTTTACTTTATTATGATATATTATAAGGTACTTAAACTGGCAAGAGACATTATGTGCTTGTGCTGTGATACCATGACTTACTCTGCTCAGTGACTCCTGTGTCAAGGTGGCCACATCCAAACCCTATAATAAGTGTCCATTATCTTAATAGTAATAAATGCCCATGAATGCCATTACATAGACAAGAAGGCTCTGGCAACAATTCATCTTCAGAACGCTTGGCCCAGTGTGCCACCCTTTTCATCCTAGGTTCTGTTCTCTCTCTCTAGGAGTACTGTGTTTGTTCTATTGTTTAACAGTTCCATTTTCATCCTGATTCTAAGGGGCTAATTCAGTTATCTGCGAGGTTCTGTAGTAACCTCATGGTTATGTTTCTACAAGCACAACGTCAACTGTGGTAATAAAAACATGAGGTGTGAGCAGAAATGAGCGAAGATTATTACCTACATCATGTGCGTATTATGGCTGCTAGGTTACTATGGAATCTTGCGGTTAGTTGAATTGCCTCAAGACTACATGAAAGTCTACAAATAATGGGAGCTCACCCACTGCTTTTTTTGTTTCTAGTTTGACACCCAGTGCAGTACAAGGCGCACTCCTGGGGCTAGATTTACTAAGCTGCGGGTTTAAAAAAGTGGGGATGTTGCCTATAGCAACCAATCAGATTCTAGCTGTCATTTTGTAGAAGGTACTAAATAAATGAAAGCTAGAATCTGATTGGTTGCTATAGGCAACATCCCCACTTTTTCAAACCCGCAGCTTAGTAAATCTAGCCCCTGGTCTTTGTAAAAATTCTTGTAAACACAATCTGTGCCTACATTTTAGGATTTGCAGATACTCCTGAAAAAAGCACATTTTGGAAACATTCCTAAAAATGCTATCTTGGTTTAGATTCAATTATATCTGACATTAATCATGAGAGCTAGGGGACATCTGGACTGTCTTTATTACATTCTAGATAAAGTACCCGGCTTTGCCTGGGTTTAAGTCTTCAAGTTATTAAGTTGTCAATGAGTTGGATGTAAGTGACAACCTTTTAAAAATAATTAGCAGATTAGCATCTCTTCCAACACTTGAGATGGTTGCCCAGTGTCGTTTCTGTTTTTATATTAAATGTCATCCAAACCCATCCAGTGGAAGGCACAGAACAGGCTCCCTGGGTCAAAGTTTTGCCCAGCGTACACCAACAGGATGTCCGACCGGGACCCTAACTCCCCTAAATCCTGGCCAGGATGCAACTGGACCACCTCGCATTGGTTTCATCCCATTCGGCGCAGGGGTGTCCGAATACATAACCAAACAGACAAACAAGCAAACAGACCAATGAATTTTCTCTATAGGATGACTTTATTGTGTATTTGAATATTTTTATAACATAAATGTACCTGTCACGTTGCTGGCAGCTTTCAAGAAAGAAGCACTAGGCTGGAGTAGCTACCATAGGCACAAGCTGAAGTCAGTGGATTGTAGAAGGTAGAATAGTGATGGACAAAGCCAAAGCCAAGGGATTGGAGAAGGTAGAACATCGAGGGACGAACCCGAGGTCAAAGGATTGGAGAAGGTAGAATCATGATGTACATTCCAACAAAACAAGCCTACTTCAAAGCACAATCAGAGAGATCCAAAACAAAACTTTACTGCAAAAAAAAATTGGTAGACCTGAGAGACTTATAAAGGCTACAAACAGGTGAGATTAATTGTTCTGATTGACTTGACCTTTTCTATAAAGGCAACAAAAAACAAATTAGGCGCCAGCGGGTAAATTTTAAAGGTGGTCCAATAGCTGCTACATCACAAAGCAGATACTGAATCGGCTTAGATAATCAGAGGGTAACAGACACAAGAATACTAGTTGGAGTAAAAATTTGTATGTCTTGATTTATTAAATTAAAATAAAATAAAAAAAATCACTGGTACAACACTGAATACTCTCTGGAAAGTAAGGTACAACATTGAATACAATTGTGGACAGTTAAAAAGGAAAATCTTTTGGCTTCTTATTGTTGCCTAAATGGACTGACTCTGTTGTTTCCTAATAATAATGTTGGGAAGTGTTCCTTAACAGTGATGTATCGGATTTGAACCCTTTATTCCTAAACAGAGACTGTCCCTTAAAGAGCATATATTTTTTATTGGATCCAGCAATGAATTGCGGTTAAAAGGCTAAACACACTGAAGCTGTGAACCCCGTACATAAATATATAAAGTTTTATGTGGATTCACTTGAAGATGATGAAATATGATTGGATAACACAATTTGGTTTTGGATATACAGGAAGATTTGCCATATGAGTGTTTGGAACAAAGATAAAGCTTACCCGGTTTCACATGATAAATGAACTTATATGAGCCGGCTCATTATTTATTGGGAGGTTTTATGTTTTATGTTTTATTTTTATTTATTGATCTTATTTTATGCATTGTATTACTTGCCTATACTAGCGTGTTGGATATGTGTCACTATATGTGATTTTTTTATTTTATCTTAGCTTAATAAATCAAGACATACAATTTTTCACTCCAACTTGCGCTCATCGGTATTCTTGTGTCTGTTACCTTCTTTTCTCTGAAGGACTGATTACAGGAATTGCGAAAAGGTGTTGGAGAATAGTTCTCTGACAGCTGTCATCTGGATCTGATGTGTGAATCCTCACAGTAATTGATTGTTGACAGCTGTCACCTGGAGCTAGTGTTGTGAATCCTCACAGCACCTAGAAATGCACTTTCCATCAATAGTGCAACTTTGGTCATTGCAATTTATATACATCATAAACATACTGTCCCACAAAAAAATATTCTTGTTTTTGCACATTTACACAAAAGTAGACAGGCGGCATCACAAGAGAGCAACCGAATATTTGTGGTGTCATAGTTGGGACTTTAGAACTGAGTTTTACCTGCCTGTCTCTGGTTTGGACCTTGGCTGTTTTTTTTGCCTAGTGGTGATCCAAGTCGGACTGTTTTGACCTTTTGAGATTGTTTCTGTTTGTCTGGATCCCTAAAGGACGTCATGCCTAAGGCTTGCAACCAAGAATAGAAAGTCTGCCTGGGTACAGAGGTTGCAGTAGGTTTATGGGACCAAATTATGCATAGAAATTAACATTTGAATTTGCAGTATCATTTAATGTGTAGCACAGGATTTGAAATCCACTTGCAATTATGATAGTTATTTAATTTTAAGCATTTAAAAACATGTAAAAACCCATTTTTGCTTCATTATAATAAAATATAGTAGATTTAGATAATTAATCTTAATGTGGAAAATGGTAATTATACAGCCGTGTGTGACAAGCCATTAGGCGCCAGTGAAAATTTCCTATTCATCTTTTCCAGTTTATATTCTTAATTTATCCATTTTTATGCCGCTGTATATACATATGCAATGACTGTCTCTTGTAACATGGACAGAAATGCCTGACTGGCAGAGATGTATGAACACAGCTTAACAAGTCTATGAATCAAGAAAGGTATTATTCAGTGTAGTAATATAAAAAGTGTCAGGTTATTATAGCGAGTCAGAGAATGAGTGGGAGACGTTCTTCAAAGATCGTAAGACTTAGAACAATCTTCTCTCTATGCTAATGCGGGTGTCATTATTTTGCCAGCTCTCAGTGACAGCTCCACTTAAGGTGTATTGAACTAGCAATAAGGGAAAAGCACTCGGTCATACAACATAATTATTCTTTCACACTTTTTACAGAAGGAGGGGTCTACTTTTTATATTAAATAGGGTGTTGGTAAGATTACAAGATAGATTTAGAAATAATATTAATTAATATATATTATAAGCTGAACTGCTTTTAGACAGACACTTTATGATAAGATGGTTCACGCAAGTTACGCTCAATACTGCCCTGTAAAACTTAGGTATACTATAGTTCCCATCATGCCATCTTTAGTTAATTTAATAATAGTGAAATTATTTGTACTTGCACATCTAACATGGAAGGAACTAGGAATAGTGGGTGCCCAGTGTGATACGACTGTAGATCAGTTCAACCAGGGAGAGAGGTGGGCAATGCCATTGGTTACTTATCCTCTTGCTCTTCCGTCAGCAGTCACTCTTTTAGGTAAACGGTGACTGACATATGAGTAGAGTGGACATAACAGTGTAAGAGTAATGTACAGTGTTTTTGATGCACAGGTGGTTATATGCTTCCTCCAAGGGATTGTGGAGGAGGGAGCATTAAAGTGTGGGTGCTTTTATTTACAGTCATGGCCAAAAGTTTTGAGAATGACACAAATATTGGTTTTCACAAAGTTTGCTGCTTCAGTGTTTTTAGACTTTTTTTGTCAGATGTTGCTATGGTATACTGAAGTAAATTTACAAGAATTTCTTAAGTGTCAAAATCTTTTATTGACAATTACATTAAGTTTATGGAAAGAGTCAATATTTGCAGTGAAGACCCTTCTTTGTAAAGACCTCTGCAATTCGCCCTGGCATGTTGTCAATCAACTTCTGGGCCACATACTGGCTGATGGCCGCCCATTCTTGTCTAATCAATGTTTGGAGTTTGTCAGAATTTGTGGGTTTTTGTTTGTCCACCCGCCTCTTGAGGATTGACCACAAGTTCTCAATGGGATTAAGGTCTGGGGAGTTTCCTGGCCATGGAACCAAAATTTTGACGTTTTGTTTCCCGAACCACTTAGTTATAACTTTTGTCTTATGGCAAGGTGCTCCATCATGCTGGAAAAGGCATTGTTTGTCACCAAACTGTTCTTGGATGGTTGGGAGAAGTTGCTCTTGGAGGATGTTTTGGTACCATTCTTTATTCATGTCTGTGTTCTTAGGCAAAATTGTGAGTGAGCCCACTCCCTTGGCTGAGAAGCAACCCCACACATGAATGGTCTCAGGATGCTTTACTATTGGCATGACAGAGGACTGATGGTAGCGCTCACCTTTCCTTCTCCGGACAAGCGTTTTTCCAGATGCCCCAAACAATCCAAAAGGGGATTCATCAGAGAAAATGGCTTTAGCCCAGCCCTCAGCAGTCCAATGCCTGTACCTGCTGCATAATATCAATCTGTCCCTGATGTTTTTCCTGGAGAGAAGTGGCTTCTTTGATGGCCTTTTTGACACTAGGCCACTCTCTTGCCCATTTGGATTCGAAATCTAGGCAAAACGTCATTGTGACGTAGTCGGATCTCAGAGCTCGGTTCTCGCGATATTTGAAATGCATAAATACCCGCCTACACAGCAAGGCCAAGTCTTCACCTCACTGTGCATGCAGATGCACTCACACCTGCCTGCTGTCATTCCTGAGCAAGGTCTGCACTGGTGGTGCCCCGATCCCGCAGCTAAATTAACTTTAGGAGATGGTCCTGGCGCTTGCTGGATATTCTTGGGCACTTTTACAACTATTGAACCTCTCTCCTTGAAGTTCTTGGTGATCCAATAAATGGTTGATTTAAGTTCAATCTTACTAGCAGCAATATTCTTGCCTGTGAAGCCCTTTTTGTGCAAAGATATGATGACAGCACGTGTTTCCTTGCAGGTAACCATGGTTAACAGAGGAAGAACAATGATTTCAAGCACCACCCTCCTTTTAAAGCTTTCAGTTTGTTATTCTAACTCAATCAGCATGTCAGAGTGATCTCCAGCCTTGTCCTTGTCAACACTCTCACCTGTGTTACAAGAGAATCACTGACCTGATGTCAGCTGGTCCTTTTGTGACAGGACTAAAATGCAGTGGAAATGTTGCTTTTGGGATAAAGTTAATTGTCATGGCAATGAGGGACTTTGAAAATAATTGCAATTCATCTGATCACTCTTCATGACATTCTGGAGTATATGCAAATTGCCATGATAAAAACTTTGGCAGCAGACTGAAAAATAATATTTGTGTCATTCTCAAAACGTTTGGCCATGACTGTACAACATAAGGAATTGGCTGCTTCAGAGATTGTGGCAGGGAGAGGTGTAAACTTAAATTAATTGTAAAATATTAGAGAAATAGTTGGTCTCCAAAGTCAAATATAAATACATGAAAGACAAATGTAATATGTTTTTAATCTTGACCTATTCCTATGGTACAAAGACAATGAGTCTGATCTTCAAGGGCGGGCCCTTGAGGATAAGCAAGTAGGACATGGATGACAACAGGCGCACACATGATAGCCCCCTCCCCTTTCACATCTTCACTCTTATTAGCGTTAGCTCATGCCTCGGCTTTGCTATAAGTTGTAATTTTAATGAAAACAAAATGAGTGACAATGATTACTGTGACCCTTTCAAAAAGCCAAGTGCTGATGAGTTTTGAAAACCCAGAAACATATATATTGGGTGAGGGGATTGTAAATTAAGGGCAAGTTGCTTTTACCTACCATGTCCGTATATTAACCTGGTGTGGAAGGCGAGGGGGCACTACTAGCATTTTAGCCTAGGGCAGACTTGGCTAACCTGTGGCACTCAAGGTGTTATGAAACTACAAGTCCCAGCATACCCTTCCAGCAATAAGCTGCTATATATTGGCAAAGCATGCTGGGGCTGGTAGTTTCACAACACCTGGAGTGCCACAGGTTAGCCAAGCCTGGCCTAGGACTACCTGAACTCTTAATCAGGCCCTTATTAAATGTCACTAAAGTAAAAGTTTTTTCAATGAGGGGGTCAGTCTAAGGAACAGAGGCTGAAGATGAGATAAAAGCCATGACTTTCAGCTATTCTGCTGAGCATGCTTTGAGGGCACAGGTTGGGATCGCAGAGGGTTCTCAAACAACATCTAAGAGAAGCTGAAAATACAAGGCAAATTTATATGCATTGTAGGCAAGAAAATAATTTTGCTTGTAACTTTTCTTTGTAAAGGTTGCCTAATTTATGTATGTATAATATTAATGCGCCACATTGCACACATATGAGGCGTTTGTTGTTTTTTAAACCAGACCTTCAAAAGCCTGATGTCATATCAAGTATGTTTTATGTAATTCATAAATTTAGAAAGAGTAACACTCCATGGGGCTGATGAAGAGTAGGATGTGTACCTGTATGTGCAGCGTAAAATTAAATTGTACATGCCCACAAAGAGAACACAAGCATATGCACACGTGCAGATTTGGCGCATCTGATACTTGTACCACCTTACGCCTTGGGGTGGAAAGGGGTGGTCTAATGTAGGCTAATGAGGCTGAGGCAGATCTGTATTTCTTGCAGATGCTAGATGATGATGATGATGATGGTGATGATGATGACCGGCATTATTAACCAGTCTCTTCTGATTGGATGATTGTGGATTCACCTCTCCAGCTGATACCACCTCCTTTATTGCTCATGATAACATTAGAGGATTCAGCGGCCACTTGTTTGTTTCTCTGCATTTTTGAAGTCAGACCAACACGGAATTGGAGTTCTATAGTAGTATGTGAATATTACACTGAATGCCTGTCACTAGCAAAACGATTGTCAGCAAACCTTTCTGCTTAGGACATTTACATTACAATTATGTTTGTCTAGGCTTATGAGATTGTGTGTGGTAAATGTACTGCATTTGACACTTTAACATTTAGTACTGTAAACGCACTACTACTCTTGACGAATATTTAATACATATTTTTTCCGCTCAGAGCTTCTGTGCTTTGCAAAGACAGCATGCTAGTATTCTCACTAGTAATATTTTTTCTCTGATTATACTAGTTATGCAAACCGTATGTGATTTTTGCTTTGCAATCTATCACATGTGCTTTTGTGATGACATACCTGCTTGTTTTGTTGATAAATGTTTAGCTAGCTTTAAGCTATTTTTTTTAAGTAATGAAAAGAAAATAGTGACCAGCACTAGTGGACAACCTCCAGGATCACAAATAGCAGCCAGGGAAAAAAATGGAGCTTGCAATCTTGCTTCTATAATTTATCTAGTTTAAAAGGGGAAGGTAATTCTGGTGCATGGGGAGCCTCAAAACTCTAATATAAAAGCAATGATAAAAAGGTGGGAATAAAAGTATGCTCTGTATGATACATATATCACTTTTGAATAATGAAAAGCACTCACCCAGTGCTGATGATGAATACACTTTGGACAATACTGAGCCAATGTCCACAGGTGGATATTAGATGTAGTAGAACTGGATACAGTGTATAGTTCGTCAGGTATCTGTCTGTTTTATGCTCTAAGTTATTCTCCTCTTCAATCAGTTACTTGTGTTCCAAAAGGGGAGAGGAGAGTGGAGGAAGGCAGATACACCAATAGTGTATACTGTGTAGCAAAGATAACAATCTAAAAAACAAATAATATTGTACTCACCTGTGCCAAAAGAAATACAAGACTTGGACGTTCAGTACAACGAAGTCCGTCTGAGATTTTAAACTTGCTTCTGATTTCACAATCTTTTGTAAAAAGTTGTATGTTTTGCATGAGGTACAATGTTTTAGAACATGCATTTTGATGAAATATAGAATTCCCAGAAACCTTATTGATTTTATTTTAATAATGTCAGCTTTAATTATTAGTACTGTGTTGATTCATTTTTGTTCTACTTTTTCTGTCATATAGCACATTACCTCTCAACTGCCATCTGCCATCATCAGCAATAAAAAGTACAGCCAAGGGAGCATGACTACAGGTCACATGTAAGACTCTTTGGGATGCCAGACTCGGGTGATGTGATGGTTCCACTTCCCACTTCATGTCATTATGGAGATTTTGCAGATTATGCAGACTGATGTAGAGCCCATTATTGGCATGAGCACAGCAATACCACCATTGACTAAATTGTTGGCTGTGTTTCCTTTTAGTACAGCTGGATCTAGCCAGACCACAGTAACCGTGGCGGCGGGAATGTCCCAGACTGCTTTCAGTCGGGTACTCAAATGGGTACTATAAGCATTTCTGATGCGGATCAAGCAGTTCATTCATTTGCCAGTGCACAAGGAGTCCATTTTGCCAATAAAGCAGTAGTTTTATAGCATTGCTCAATTCAACATGCAATGGGGCAATGACGGACAGTCATGTAGCCCTGGTACCAACGGGAAGGAATTACTTCATTCTTTGGAATCTGAAACATTTTCATTGCATCAATGAATATCCAGGCTATGAGTGATGAATCTCTCCTCATCTGTAGTACTGGTACAACAGTGAGGATCCATGACTTATTCATAGAGAAGCAATTAGTCATATGTCATCAGTAATATGGAAGAAATTAGCCCAGATGAAAAGTGGTCACAGGCAACTCTTAGGTATTAATGTTTTTTTGTTTTGTTTTATAAATGAGTGGACATGACTTTGGTAAGTTTTCACGGACATAGAGCATTCTAGTAGCCACAATGTTCCTTGTATTGTAATCTCATTTTCACAAGGCAGCTAACAATATATAAACATATTCCTTTTATTGTCTATTGTAGATAATTTTATTTACCTCTAATGCTGTACATTTCGGAGGCTTTACCATCTTAACATTTAGGAATGGTTTGCCTTTGGAGGACATCGGTAATGTTTTGGGGGAGGCTGATGATCAGGAACTGGAACCTCAGAGCTTTCAAGATTATGCGAATGAACAATTTTTTAGTTGTAAGTAAACTAAAAATACATATTCTGAAACAGAAATCCTGCACAATATCCCATTTTCCATTTGTAACTAAAACATCTAATAACTAGTTACCTAAACCGTGCTAATTTTGGATTCAAATTATACATAGTTATGTATACATGGGCATAGAAATAATGCAACATGAAAATGTTGTTGACTCATGTTTATTAAACATTTTGTTAACACATGTTAATTCCCAAAAAAACATATTTCACCATGCAGCATATCATTTTTAAGTCAAGCATATATATTGGTCATCTTTAA
Source organism: Mixophyes fleayi (assembly GCF_038048845.1). Lineage (NCBI taxonomy): Eukaryota > Metazoa > Chordata > Amphibia > Anura > Limnodynastidae > Mixophyes > Mixophyes fleayi. Next base: position 27,368,994 of record NC_134408.1, on the reverse strand, counting down.
TAAGAAAAAATTGTATTACTTATTATTAACAGTAATTTATATAGTGCATGCATATTATGTAGCATTTTATATAGAATGTTTCATCATCATCATCACCATCACCATTTATTTATATAGCGCCACTAATTCCGCAGCGCTGTACAGAGAACTCACTCACATCAGTCCCTGCCCCATTGGAGCCTACAGTCTGAATTCCCTAACACACACAGACAGATATAGACAGATACACACACACACGGGGGTCAATTTGTTAGCAGCCAATTAACCTACCAGCATGTTTTTGGAGTGTGGGAGGAAACCGGGGCACCTGGAGGAAACCCACGCAAACACGGGGAGAACATACAAACTCCACACAGATAAGGCCATGGTCGGGAATTGAACTCATGACCCCAGTGCTGTGAGGCAGAAGTGCTAACCACTGAGCCACCATGCTGCCCATGCTGAATGTTTAATCTTTTACATCAGTCCCCACCCCAGTGGAGCTTATAAACTATATTCAAACACATATAACAAACACACATACATGTGTCTGGAACATGATATATAGAGACATCCCTTCCCTAATGCCCTGTCAACAGGACAATCATATGGGTATGTGTAGAAGTTATCACTTGAGTTATTCAGTTTGATTTTGTACAAAGTATTGACTGCATGGTGGGGAAAGTTTCATTTATTTCGGACGTCTTAGGACATCCACACTTTCGCATACACCGACACCTAGACATGCAGGTTATAGTTGTGGTCAACCACTGGATATAGTTTCAACTTAATGTATTTCTTTTTACAGCTATTATACAGTTCTCTATATAGAATTTCACAGCTACCCAGTTTTTGATCTCTCAGTGCTGATGGTTCAGCCATAATGCCATTTGCTTGTGACCCTGCAACCTTTGCCTGGATACCTGATTCTTCCTCTTTGTAATACCTGCGCTACGATCTCAGGTTATCAGCTCCTACTACTAGAGAACAAGACCTGGGGGCATCCGAGTACCTGTGGGCGTGTCTAGCTCTACGGGAAAGGCGGCTGCTATAGGCGAAGACCTCTGAAGCGGTTCTAGGAGTTGATACCTGGGGCGTGGCCCGTTACAGCTTCCGCATAGATCAATAACATGTGATTGAATTCAAACTTTTCCTATGGTATTGGAGGCACAAGCAGATTCAGCAGCAATAACGTTTCCTATGGTGTCACACCGATCAAGCATCACTGCCGCAATTCGCCATATAGTATGAATTCATCACAGGTGATGGACCTTTATTGCTGCTGATTCCATATATATTTACAGACATCTTAAAAATATTATATATTTTTTTTTAATCAGTTACACACCCCACGGTGTCGGTGTGGTGGAGAGCTGCCACTATGTTGACCTGCTCCATGATATCCTCCCCTATGTGGAGTTTGGGCCTAGCCATTAGCTGCCGGGTGGTGTGGTTTAGCTTCTCCAACATGTTCGTTACCGGTACCTCAACTTCAGCATAGTTTAATTTGGCCTGGCGCCTCTTTATTTGGAGACTGCCATGTGTACATTCTGGGTTGATTTAGGTGTAAATATATCTGAGGTACGTCTGCCATAAACATGGCTCATATGCTAGTGATAGAGAGCCAGGGGCGGATCTAGACTATTGATATACCCGGGGCGATTTTAGGGGGGGGGATTTAGGCCCGGCCCCCTTTCTAATTTCTAAGGCTGCCGGCGGCTGCACAGTATGTGCAGGTCCGCTCGGCAGTGGCAGTGTGCTGTCCCGCTGCTCTGATTGTGTTTAAAACACAATCAGAACAGCCGGGCAGCACAGTGTCACTACTGATCGGAGCTGCACAGTGTGCAGCTGTCAGCAGCAAGCCCCTGCTAGGGGGGGCGCCACTGTAGAGAGCTGACACATATTATGAGCTCAGCATATGGACGTAAATAGCTATTTTTACACTTGGCATAAACCTGGCACAGATGGGTAGCCGGGCATTTCTTGCATTGCATGTGACTCAGCATTTGCGAGTAACTACGATATTTTTACATGCATTTTTTTTTTGTGTAAATCACATCCAATATGTGTCTAACTCTACATCAGCCTCTATGGGCCTGATTCATTAAGGAGTTAAGTTACGCAAAACTTGAGTAAGTTTTCTGGACAAAACCATGTTGCAATTCAAGGGGTGCAAATTAGTTTATTATTTTGCACATAAGGAAAATACTGTCTGTTTTTTCATGTAGCACACAAATACTTGATAGCCTATTTGTACAGTGAAATTTAAAGTTGATCTAGGACATGCCGTACCCCAAATATAAATCTGCCATCACATTTTAAATTTACCTCCCCCTCCAATGTAACATGGTTTTGTCTTACTAACTTATTTTTGCTTAACTTTCCTTAATAAATCAGGACCCAGGCCCGGCACTCCCATTAGGCAAGGTAAGGCAGTTGCCTAGGGCGCCGGGCTCTGCAGGGCGCCTCAAAATTACAAAACAATGACTATTATAGTTTGAAACTGTGCGGCGACCGCTGAGTATACCTTAAACGGCCGCTGCACAGCTTGAGATCGATCCACGGGGAGGGGGAGGGGCTATGGATCACCGCCCTCCCCTCCAACAGCTGATGGGGCGCTCTGTCTCCTCCCCTCCACTTACTGACTGTTGGGCGTGACACGGCCCGACAGTGTCAGTGAGGGACGGGACCCGGCAGAGAGGAGCAGCGCCAAGGTAAGGAAAGACGGGGGGAGTTTTTTACATTGTGCCAGGTGGGGGGGGGGGCGGATTTTTACATTGTGCCTAGGGCGCCGAGGACCCTAGCACCGGCCTGTCAGGACCTATATGTTTAGTGTTGGAACCACTCGAAAGTGCTATTTTTTGCAGAACAGCCACTTCTGTGGTATTCTGAACACATACACACTCGTAGATTAAATTGATTTCACTCATATGAAGAGATCCTGAAAGTTTCCACTGCTGCAGCTGCAAAGATTCTCCGAACATGCCTCAATACCAGCAATCTTTTCACCCTCCACCACCTCCTATTCACCATTACTTAGCGTACCTTCCCTTTCTCCAAGGACTACTGAAATGAGAGACAGGATAGCAAATAGTGGGCAGCGCCAAAGACTTTACAAAAGTACATGGTTTTAATTATATTGGAGAGCTTTCAAGCATACAGTAAAGCATTTATAGACATTGCTAGAAATAGTGACACCTACAGGCAATACAAGGAAAGAACAAGCAGAACATTAATTATAAGCAAAATAATCAATAATTTCTTAGTGAAATTAACAACAGTTACATTTTGTTAGATTATAAATATGAAGAGGGGTTTTCGACCTTCATATCTTAGTTAATATCGTCCCCACTTCCCATACCAATAAATGGGTTGGTGTCTCCTTTCCCCATCCCTGTTGTTTCAAACTCCCATTGTCCCATAGATTGCAAGCTTGCGAGCAGGGTTCTCTTACCTCTCTGTCTGTATGTATTACCCAGTATTGTTTTATTAATGTTTGTTCCCAATTGTAAAGCGCTACGGAGTTTACTGGCGCTATATAAATAAATGATGATGATGATCCCTGGAACCTGATATTGGTTTAATTTAGCAGTTTCAACAGGTTCCTTATACTTAATATAAGTAAGGTCCTCTGTTGGCCAGCTACTGCAATGATTCCTGAGCACTGGAGAAAGGATGGATCTGACACAGGGATAAAATGACGGCCGACTCATGATTGGACGAGCGCCACGCCCTTGATATCTAGTTGTGCATCACATCCTGAAGTGCTCCAGTGCCTCTAGTAAGTGTAAGTATCAGTACCCTACTGAATTCAGCGAACTTCTAGAGTCGTTCACTCGGAAAAGGGGAGGGGACAAGCCTAGGGGGCGCAAGGCTTTGGGGGGAAGCAATAAGTTTTGTGGGTTCAAAAATGTGATAAAGGGTAAACTGATAAGCTGATAAACTGAAATTAATTTTAAAATGTCAGAGAATAGTTGTTCTTCAAAATAAAAATAAAACATGAAATAAAAATGTAATAAGCATTTAATCATGGCTGAAGAAAATGAGTAATTCTCAGACGGATGTTTGAGGATAAGTCAGTAGGAGAGACAAGGACAGTGACAGGCTCAGGTGCATCCGCCCCCTCCCACCTTCACGCTTTCACCTTCAATAGCGCCTCCGTTCCGCTAAGCTTGAATGAAAGATAAATACATAACAAAGATTGGAAGCTTACTTTTAAATTAAGTTTGTTTTTTACCTTTAGCATTTTGTGTAAGGTGAGGGGGCACTACTAGCATATTAGCCTAGGGCCACCTAAACCCTTAATCGGGCCCTGGGGTTAAAACTGTGAAATTAAAATTTTAGGAATGTGACAGATACCTTTAAATTCAAGGACAGTTTTCCTTTAGTTTGATTGTTATCAGACCTGTACGTAGAGTAATATATCATCTTTTAGCTTTGTTTTTAGATCCCATGAGTGTCCTTACACTTCTTCACATTTACTGTAATACCAGTACACACAGAGAGACTTGTCGTGGTCAAATGAAAACATTATTTCAACGCAACATGAATGACGCATCGTTCGCCTCCAACAAAAATCTATTCCTTTACTCCACAAACTGTTTGTTGATGTAATTAGGACAAAATCCTTGCATGGACTTCACAGACTCCAGTAGCAGTTAAGAGACTTTGGGAATAGACCAGTAAACTGACTCAGTTTCCAAACCGACGTAGCAGAAATGGACCTAATTTATCAGTGAAAGCAAAAAAATGGAATCATTTTCCTCAGTAAACAAAATGCTATTCTCCTCTGACCATTTTCTAAATTACACCAGGGGACGGGGGGACAAAGGCAAAGCAATGAGAACTAATTAACCCTTTAAGAACTAAATCATTTTATATATCTGTAATGACACTAGAACTGTGTTCCTTCCTATTTGAACAAATTAAAATTATTTAGAACCAATTTAAAGGGCACCAGTTGCCCACATACAGTGTAGGCAGACATTTTATGAGCTGAGTGACTTTATCAGAACCTAGTGAATTGGAAGGCTGCATTCTCACGATTGGTTAAGCACGCAAAATGGCTGCCTCCACTGTGTGTAAGAAACAGGAGCCATGGGAGGGCTGGATGGGGGAGGGTTGGGGGGTGTAAGGGTTGACCACCCATCCCACTGCTGTTTTTACAGATGAGGTCTGTTCCTAAATGATGGACCAAGCATCTTATTGTGCTACGCTTTCTGCACAGTTTTTATAACCTATGTTACTTTGGTAGCTGTTTAATGGGCAATTAGTAAAAACGCGTGGGGTACTGTTGCAGTTTCATGGGTCACTTACATATAATTGTCTTAAGGGTAAAAGCAGACGGCCTGGCAGGAGCACTTTGAACAAATCATTTAATGAACTAACGTCTATGTTCATTATAGGAAAATAAAGTTGTTTGGTGCTCACCTACTGGATGTTAACGGGTCAACTGCTTCTTACAGATTTGTCCTTTTTCAATATAATTTAGAAAAATACTAATTTATTTACTAATCAAAACTTTTCAAGATTTCTGTTTTCACTGATTCCTTAGGTCCATGGGCCTGATTCATTAAGGATCTTAACTCAAGAAACTTCTTATTTCAGTCTCCTGGACAAAACCATGTTACAATGCAAGGGGTGCAAATTAGTATCCTGTTTTGCACATAAGTTAAATACTGTTTTTTCATGTAGCACACAAATACTTGATAACTTATTTGTACACTGAAATTTAAAGTTGATATTTGTGTGCTACATGAAAAAACAGTCAGTTTTTAACTTATGTGCAAAACAGAAAACTAATTTGCACCCCTTGCATTGTAACATGGTTTTGTCCAGGATACTGAAATAAGAGGTTTCTTGAGATAAGATACTTAATGAATCAGGCCCCATGTCTTTAATTCTGGTCTGAAATCAGAGACAGTTTCCTAGGTTGTTCCCTAAGGGGCATATTCAATTGTTGGCGGCTTCCGCCACGGAAAAAGTATTACCGTTATTACGGTAATACTAAGCTGGATTTCAGCTCGCAGCTCCCTGAGCCGCGAGCTGAAATCCAGCGAGAAAAGTACCGTAATAACAGTATTTACGCGCACTAGTACTGTAATGACAGTAATAGTGCGCATGCCGCGTTACTTTAGGCAGTAACGCCAACAATTGAATATGCCCCTAAGTGTGATATAAATAATGCAAAATACATGGACATTACAGATGAATGGCCAAGTTGACAGGCTGATTTGTGCTTTTAGGCCAGAAGTTTGATTTTAAGCAAATCAATTCACAAACGTTTTATTAACAGTTTAAATATAAATAAAAATAGTCATTTAAAGATAAGTTTTAAGTTATTTCAATTTGCATTTATTTTAAACATTTTAATAGACAATGTGGTCAAAAATGTTTTTTTAAAGGACAGTTTTGTTTAGAATTCTGAAACCAATCTGACAGTTTTTAAAACCACTGTTATTTCTTTGTAGAATTTTGAAGTTTTTTAAAATGTTTCGCTCAGTTCTAATCAACATGTACGGATCAAGGAGCAGCCGGTAGACGTTTAATGTTCTGTGCACCTCTAGACTGGTTAGTAAGTTCTGGAAATGATTATTTAAACTAAATACTGTGAACAAGAGAAACTTGTGACCTTGTGAATATAAGCGTCTCTTCTTCCTTTATATGCGGTCTCCCATGAAATATACGGAGTGTCTGTATATATACTACTTCCTTCTACTTGTCCTGGACGCAGCTCACTGCTGCCAGACTGCACAGAATCCAGGCGACAGTCGGGTCTGCTCCCTGCTCATAAATCTGCAGCTAATCTGAAGCAATCAATAATTTTCATTAGGAAGCTGTGAGAGGCACCATTAGAGGGACAAATCTGTTTAACCTGACACCTTGATGAAGTTATTCGGTGCTGGGGTTTAAGTCATTGAAAGGTAATAAAGACCAAAGAGGGATGGGGGAGCGTCGATCTGATGTCACGCTGGGAATATTTACTGGTTCCAGCTTTGAGAGGGACTGATGAGACAACAGTCAAAAAGTATAGCCTGGGTGGATTATGAAACAATAAAGACAGGTTCCTTTATTCTTCTACAGACCCAATTACTGTTAATTATTAGATAGATCTATTTTTAAGAATTTAAAGAATAAAAATGAGTAACTTTGCACCTGGGCAAAATCATGTTGCATTGGAGGGGGAGGTAAATTTAAAATGTGAGGACAGATTTATAGCTGGGATAGGGTGTGTCCTAAAGTGATAACATACTGTAGGGACCACTAGCGGATCCAGAGGGGGGGGGGGAGTGTTTGGGGCTTGCAATAGCCGGGAAGTATTCTCTACCTGCCTCTTGGCCGCCAGGCACCTGTACTTAGTGTTTCGGTCGTAGAAAGCTCGTCCTGCTAGGAGTGAAGGGAGGACAATAGCCCACTTCCTGGCTACAAGGCCAGGAAGTGGGGGTTTGGGGCCGTAGTGTCAGACACCTGCAAAAACAGTAGTTACGATCACTAACTGTGATCTATTAAAGCCACAGAATGAGCGCAGTGAGGTTAAAACAGAGATTTAATGTACAACATTTTACATAATATAAGTTATAGATTATCAGCATTTCAAATATTCTGCATTTGAAAGGGTTTTCAGAAGCGGAATACTATATTACTGGTAGTGTTCTTCCGCTGAAAGTGTGCAGAATATTCTAAATTTAGATAATAAATAACTTATATTAAATAAATTGTTTTTACTCAACTTAAACTTATTGAAATTAAGAAAGTTTCTGTCTTTCGTTTGGTACTTATTAATTATAAGGGCTCCACTGTAGTTCGCCAGCACTCCGCTGCTACTTCCACTTGAAACGCTGTTTTCAAATATTCTGCTGCCTGGCTAACATGATGACGTATTCACTGACTTGAGGCTAGCAGCAGGGAAGTTGAAAACAGCAATGGAAGAGAAGTGCAGTGCGTGTGAGCTGCAATGGAGTCCGTATAATTAACAAGTACATTTCCTTTTTAGAGACAAAAAATAATAATAATTTAAACAGTCCCGCACTAAAAATAAATAATACTGTATACTAAGGATAAAGCATTTTTTTAATGCTACTGTTCTGGGAACGCCATCCACGGATAGCGTCACCAGGGCATACTGCCTTGATGGTTGATAAATAAGCTCTCCCAGCGGGAGTTATCGATGGACTAACCCCATTAATACATAGGGCAAAGTGAAAACAAGCCCTTTCGCCTCCAGCAGAAGAGCTGTTTGGCCTTTGATAAAATCAGCCCCTTAGTTTCATACCTAAAACTACCTTTTAGGGATGAGTCGCAGCTCTTGGGACAATGCAGCGTACTTGCCTTCCCGGGCTACAATTTGCCTGCCAGCCCATATCAAAATGCAATAGCTATTTCTTCCAAAAAAAAGAAAAAAAGAAATCAAACAAATGTAAAAGTTGCATTTAGAACTTTTTGTTTAGTTTTGTTTCTAAGCTTGAAACCAGGTGAAGTGTGTAGTCCAAACATGTCAGCTTTGCTTCTGTGTGATTTGTTACTGATAATGTCATGTATTCTGCCTCACTTTCCGAAGAAGCCTAGTTAAATAGAAAAGGAGAAAGGAGGGGGACATTTCAACGCCTTTCCCAAGACACTAATTATAATGACTTCATAAATTACAACGCCGCTATTGAGCATCTTAAAATAAGAACTAGTAACAGTTATTAATGTATTGTTGGATTTGACAGTAAAGTCACACTGAAGAAACAGTGGGTGTAATAACAGGTCCATAGAATAGAAAGCATGCTTGATCTTTCATTGTTTCAAAGAGAACTCACCCAATCCTGTACAGAAATAAAAGGGAGAAAAAAAGAAACTATTATGAAACAAACTAATTGATTGACTGTGTTAACGGTATGATTGGTACGATGTGCAGCCTGCTTGCTACAAAACTATTTATAAAGGCAATTTATGAATCACATAGTGAGAAATAAATGGCTTTACAGTGATTCATGCATTGTCTAACATTTATTTAAAGAGCCTCAGAGAACTGTTTGTCCCACCTGCAGGTATTTTTGAGAAAAAAGGGGGAGTGTGTTTATATTCAGAAATATGGGATTAAAGGATATAAAGCATTGCCTACATCTTCCATTATCTGTAGTAGAGCTGGTGCAAGGGTTAACGGCACTGACACTATAGTAATACAGTTAATTAGGAATCAGCATGCTGCCCGAAAACGTATGTTGGACAAATCTGCAAACACCCAATTATGTACCTTGAAGAAACGTTGCTTCCGCAAAGGATGTTTGGGTAAATGTATCAAGCTGCGGGTTTGAAAAAGTGGAGATGTTGCCTATAGCAACCAATCAGATTCTAGCTGTCATTTATTAGTACATTCCACAAAATGACAGCTAGAATCTGTGTATAGACTTGAATAGGTTCTTGTGGGTGAAATCGCCACAAGTTTTCGGTCTGTACAAAAACGTCTGGCTGAACCAGTAAGAAATGCCAGCAAAAGTTTACAATCACATTTTTGGAATAGTGGCATTTTATTAATTCATTGAGAGCAGAACTAGAGCTGTTTATTGTTGGCAGAAACAAGAGAAGGTAGTGGAAGATTGTTTTTTTCTTCTCTATATTTGTTTTTACACTTGTCACTCTTTTGCCTTTTTTTTGCTTCTGTACTATTTCTGGTAGAGTTGCAGATTGTGGAAAATGCAGATGTAGTTTAAAGTGGAAAGTCAGACTCTGGTTGTGTATGTGTGATTTATTCCACGTGTCCTCTGACTCCGCCCACCAACCAACAAAACACTGATTCACTGGAGGAATATCGCTGCAACCAATGCCCCAACCAATCACTAAATGAAAACTGACCAAAAAAAAAAAAATGCAGCACGGGGACGTATGTGCCAGTGTGTCCAAGCCCAAAAAGAAGCGACCCGCGGCAGTTCAGAAAAACCCGCAACTCCGGAAAAAAAGAAGCCCAATTCCGCTTGTTATAAGCGGAGTTGGCAACTATGGGCGGGGCTAGAGCAGCAGTAGTGGCTATATCCCATTGCAGATGACATTGATTTGAACTGGAAAAAGAATCCACCTTATCTCCCATTAAAAATGTTGTAATGTTGTGATCTCACAGCAGTGATGCATGCTGCAAAAAGTCAGCCCGCACGACATGAACAACGTAGGTACATGCAGGGGAGAAAGGTTATATGGGTGACACTGAGGGCATAGAGCAATTCAGCCATATGTCCCATTGTTAGCATGGGGTCCTTAATATTCGCCTGCTAGTTTCCAATCCTTCTTCTCATTCACAGTGATGCAGCTTTGCCCAAAAGGTATAAATTTGCAGACTAGCTTAGATGAAGCAGAGGTGGAGGCAGCAGAGTTGAGCAGGCACTTCTTTTGCATTGGAGCCAACACAAAAATGACTTGGGTGGACATGGATGTTGGGGCTATAATAGACCGGGTTGATGGGGGTTAAACAGGTATAAGCTGTGTGTGAGGCTATAAGCCCAAGTTACTATTTGGAGAGGGGGGGTTGTTTTTGCTATGGCTTAATATTATGTTATGTTGGTAATATTTAGAACATGAGCCTGCCTTGGTTTGGATATATGGGGGTGCACACTGGGCAGTGAAGAAAACAACCATCCGCAGAGACAGAACTTGGTGATTGCATACCAGGTGGTACTGCATGGGTTCGGAATGAGAGTCATGAGGGCCTAAGGGGTTTCAGAGGTTGCTAGGATCAATAGAGTGAGCAGTAACTTTCTGGTGTCTTATGCTGGGGCAAAATATTTTAGGCAGATAACAATTGTTAAGCTGGATTTCAACATATATAGAGACCTGGTACAGTGTAATGAGATGTTAGAGGGTAGCATTGTAGTATTTTCAGAAATAGTCTAGCTTTTGGTAATGAAGTACGCTGACAATTCCGGAGCTCTTAACAGGTGTCTTAAGAAAGTTAATAAAAAGTTGGCAGATTACAAATGGCCACAGATTTAAAGGACCTGGGGTTTATCAGCAAGATGCTGTGCACCTGGCAGATGTGGGGACTTATTAAATCTATCTGAAGGATCAGAAGGCAGTGGAGAGGGTTCTATTTGTGCTGGGGAGCAGATGCCTACTTAAGTCTTGAAATGGCCTCTTTGTATTTCATTGAAGGGGCGTGCTGGTTCTCCTTGGCAGGGTTGAGGTCAGTCACTCATAAGGAGACAGTTCTCAGCAAATTTATCGTGGGGTATATCAGGGGTCTTGACGGCATTCTGGAAGGGTTCTCCTCTCTGGGATGGGTATAATCCCCTTGTTTGGTTGCCATTGGGACTGAACATTAGGGATAGGTAAAAGGGCACTGTGTCAGTAGCCTGGTGAGATTGTATTTGATCATGGTATCCATGACCCCTTGGGGAATTGAATTATGTGGAAAGCTTCACCCCTTAAGTTGGTTAATGTGTTAAAGATTAAAACAAGCTGTGCCCAAATTCCACTGCAAGATATATGTGTCATTCTGGGTACTGTTGTTATCAGGTGAGGGAGGGGGTTGTTGGGGATAGTCTTTTCATTTTGAATGAGGATTACTTTTTTTTAACTGTAGTTGAGTATTTGGAGATATTCTCCTACATCATACTATTCATTTTTCAACTTTTATCAGCATGCAGTTGATCAATTCACCGGAAAGTAATGGCATCGTTAAGGTGTGAGACATTCCCATGTATATTGGTTCAACCGACAAAATGGCTGCCGTCCTGTTTGTAGACGACATGTTTGCTTTAAAGACATAGAGTGAAAAAGATTTGGACTGTCTTGTGAAAACTGGGACCTATCAGAGAAGCCCTATGCAATAATCTTAACGGTTTATGCCTGCAACTTGCAGAACTGGGTTTTAGTCCTAGCAGACATATATTTACAGTGGCCATACATGGAGGGTGTGCAGATGGAATAAAGCTGTAAGCATTCAAAACAACACTGTGCAGCATATGAAGAATACAGCACTTCTGCACATGAGAAGTCACTGGGGGCTACTGAGGTACAATGCTCTGGTATCAAGCTTAAACCTTTTTCCACACATTCTCTTGTGCTGCCCTATTCTTCATAAATCAATGCATTAAGATGACCAGGGATCCAATTACTGTGTCTGCACCCACCAAGAACCTGTTCATTTAATGAAGGCAATCTAACTCATCCTTTTATATAGTTTGGGTCTGAGAAGACACAGGTTCATGCTCATTAGTTGTAGCTGAAGCTTACATGTCATCTCCAGTAAAAATAAATGAAACAAGAGGTGCACAAATTAAAATAAACTCTCAGTGTTCCCCTAAGTCTATTGTGACCTAATATAAATAATAAAAGCTTTACATTTATTAAAATAAATGAAATTAAAATAACTAAAACTCCTAAAAAACTGCAACATATTTTTGTGGCACACTAATTGTATAAAAAACAACCATGAGTAGCATCATGAACAAGTGTACTAGAAATTAGAGATGTGTGCAGACCTCCGTGTTTTGGTTTTGATTTTGGTTCTAAAACCATATTCGTGTTTTGGTTTTGTCCAAAAATCCTCATGTATTTTGGATTTGGTTTTGCTTTTGGAATTGGAAAAAAATCTTATGTTTTTGTTCATATATAAGCATCAGCATTTATTTACAGTAATTTACAGTCTATTTTCTAATGATCTCTTCACAACTGTCAAAATTTTCACCAGTTTTGGCCAAAGGCTGCAGCGAGCTGGCTCGTTATAATTAGTGATAGAGCAGCGGCACAGATACATGACAACTTAGTAAATTATACAATCCCTGTGAAACATAGTGACACAGCAGTAGCAGCCAGGATGGTAGTTTAATAAAGTAAAGGACACCTATAAAACAGGCAGAGCACTGGCTGATGGTCATTTTAGTGAAGATATCCTAGGGTAGGCCTAACCAACAGCTGAAAAGTTTGATAAAATCACTGAAGCATATAAATTATGGAATTCCACCTTGTTACTGCCTCTTGCTGGGTGTGATACATATGGTCGACAGTTACACGATTGACATTTATATGGTCAACACCATAATATTAACAGAGCTGGAAGTTGACGATAATAACATTGATATTATTATTAGGTCGACAACTGAAATGTAGACAGTATTTTTAGGTTGACAATAATATCTGTAAAGCTCCCTAACCCTAACACTAACCAAATAATACCATCAACATTTGAATTTTCGACCTAATTATACTATCGAACATGGGAATTGTCGACCTAATGTTGTCAACTTTCTCAATGTTGACCAAATGAATGTGTAGCTGGCGGCCAGTGGCGGATCCGGGGGGGGGGGGGGGGCGATCTGGGAAATCGTGCTGCCGGCGGCTGCACGCTATATGCAGGTCCATTCAGCAGAGACAGGCAGGGAACAGACCTGCACATAGTGTGCAACCGTAGGCAGCCTTAGTTGTCAAAAAGGGGGTGGGGACAAAATCACCCCCCTAAATCACCCCCGGTAAAATTATTTTCTAGATCCGCCCCTGCTGTCGGCTGCCTACCCTCTAGTTTTAGTGGCATGGCAAGACATTTTTTTTGTGCTGCTGCAATGATTACATGTAAAAATGCCCAGAAAAATGTTATGGGCCACAGGCCGGATCTCCTGCAACGACCTCTAATTTCTTAAGAAATTCTGAACAAGCAGGTCTTGTGTACAAAAGCATAGTACATGTTGAAATTCACCCAGTCGTAATGCACCCACTGTGTTGGCTCTATTATTGGTAATGAGGAATTGTGGGGAAAGTCTTAGTGAAGTGAGCCATTTTGCTGTGACAGTCTGAGTTTTTCCAACAGAGTGACACCGGTATGATTCTTAGTAAAGCCAGAGTGTAGCTTACCTGTGCTTCACTCTGAGCAGCACACACCCAAAGAAAATATTTCTTGATTTTAAAATCCAAGTGTTTGACTGTGAAGGCAATTGTATAAGGGGCGGTATCACATTTGTACTAGAAAGCGGACAAAAGACAGAGTGATGTGTTTGACAGTTCAATCCAAATAAAACAAAACATTTTGTTTAACGAACCAATTGTATTAATTTGAATGATTTTGTGGAGCAGTGTCTACATTGTAAGGTGACAGTCCCTCCTTTCCGATCTCATTGGACATTTATGTGGTCCTGGTGTATTGCCTTCAGCATCAGCAGCGCCTGTAGCGTCATCCTCCTCATCCCTTCAGCACCGTAGTGCTAGCACACATTGTCAGGTCATTCACAGAACCCTGTCTTTTGTCAGCTTACTAGTACGGATGTGATACTGCACCTCACACAATTGCTTTCTGCTTTCAGATTGAAACCCTTGGGATATTAAAAGCAATATATATATATATATATATATATATATATATATATACACAAGTTAACCCGTGCATGATACTCATGCACTCTAGTCAAATCAAGCTACTTAAGGTGTTAAAAAGGTTCTTGTCATGCATTTGGGGCTAGGCCAGGCCTCCTCAGAGGAAGAGCGTTACTTCCCGACGCAAGCGCCCTTTTTTAACGTGGTTTTGTCCATTTGTCACCACCTCATCATTTTTCTCCTTCACCCCATCCTTCATCTTTATTGCCACATCTATCCAAATGTCTATCCAGACACAGGGATCTCTCTCAGCGGTCCTGAGTATCACACTCCTCTCGCTCTGTCACCCCCGACAACCACCAACCACTCCCAACTGTCACCCCCGGCAACCACCAACCACTCCCAACTGTCACCCCCGGCAACCACCAACCACTCCCAACTGTCACCCCCGGCAACCACCAACCACTCCCAACTGAAACTTCTCCTTCAAGAAATATATATATATTTTTTTTAAATCTTTATAAACACTTTTAACAATTAACAAATTAAATTAACAATTTAAGAACATCTTAGTATACCAAATTTCAGCCCTTTCTGAGTTTTTTTTCCACACACACTAAGAATTTAGTAGGTCAGTGTATAACTCCGCCCAGCAGGTGGCGCTGCAGCAAATTTAAGCCCTTTCTGAGTTTTTATTTCCACACACACTAAGAATTTAGTAGGTCAGTGTATAACTTCGCCCAGCAGGTGGCGCTGCAGCTTGTTTTTTTTTTTCTCACGCACAGACACACGCCACTAGGCTTTTATATAGTCTGATATATATATATATATATATATATATATATATATATATATATATGTAGTTTACTTTA
This sequence comes from Mixophyes fleayi, assembly GCF_038048845.1. Classification (NCBI taxonomy): domain Eukaryota; kingdom Metazoa; phylum Chordata; class Amphibia; order Anura; family Limnodynastidae; genus Mixophyes; species Mixophyes fleayi. The sequence goes on along the minus strand of NC_134408.1, from coordinate 27,353,866 downwards.
AGTTGTGCTGCTTACAGTTATACGGCACCTTGTTTTTGCCCACTATATAGTTCAAAGGTCACTGATACTGCTACTCACACAATTGCTTTCAGATTGAAACACTTGGGATTTTAAAAGCAGGGGGGGGGTGCTGCTCACAGTCAATCAGCGCCCTGTTTTTTTCTCCACTAAATAGTTCAGGTGTCAGTGATACTGGCCCTTGCACTACTGCCTTCAGATTGAAGCAGTTTCATTTTAAAAGCGAGAAAGGATATTTTTTGCCCACTCCTAATTCGTTTACTGATATACTAATACTAACAGTAGCCACTGATTGTCTGCTCTCCTCTCTCACACACCCAATTTATCAGCACACATTTCCAGCAAACTGATCTGTAAATAAACTGTTTAAAGAAAAAATAAAAGAATCGTGCAGTAAAATCACAGCTATCTGAATATACATTGCCTCTTTCGCCCTCTGTCCGACCCTCTAAAAGAGACTTCATGGGCACAGCAAAAGTCCTAACCACATGCTATCACTTCTAAAATGACAACTGAGAACAGGTGGGAGGTTTATATATGGAAGATATTGCTTCAAAACTCGCGAGATCTGCCATTTTACCGGAAATTACATTTTGCCTTGATTTCACATTCAAATTTGTCGCGAGAAACCAAGTCATGACTTGGTTCGACTCGGTACCCTAGAATTCAGATCTGTCAGATTTCTACAATTCCGAACCGTACATCTCTTCTAGACATTCTACAAATATAAAAAAAAACCTATTTAAAATAGTCCTGTCATGAAAAAGGGTATATAAATCTCACTGGTATACAAAAATATATATATTTTCTTCCACCTGTACATAGCAATAATTCTCCAATTGGTCTGGTCGCAATCCACTATCCAAAGCCATAACATGTATTTGTAAACATGGTTCACTAAACCCATCGCAGTGCGATAACCCATTTCTATGTCCAAGCAAGGACCGGTAAAACCCACAGGATGCTATTAATTCCACTGCCTGACTCCAGCGCACAGCCTGTAAAAGGAAACAAGATTCACCAACAAGAGATTGATGGGCTGAGAGCTGGAGTGCCCACCTGCCGTTGTCATAGCAACCCAAAAATTCTCAGGTGAGAAAAATAAACCCGAACCACCTTCTTCCCCCTCAAACACACAAAACAAAGTTTGTGTTCCTACAGCAGCAGTAAAACAGCAAGGTGTAATATAACAGCTTCCATGGAAACAAAGCGAGCGGTGGGTGCATTACAATGAGCTGACAAGGGGAGGCTAGATAGTGTTCGGGACTGAGACTGGAACAGTGTTATTGTACCACACATCTAGGGCTGCGTGTTCCATATTAACACTTTATTTTATTACGGCATGTCTGCAAGAATTCTTAGCTTGGTACAAAGCTTTGTAGACTAGAATGTAAAAAAGATTGTTAACAGATTGTCAGATAGAACAACATTCCATATGTAGATGTATGTACATATCAATACTTCTATTATCTATCTATCTATCTATCTATCTATCTATCTATCTATCTATCTATCTATCTATCTATCTATCTCACATCTATCTATCTCACATCTATCTATCTCACATCTATCTATCTCACATCTATCTATCTATCTATCTATCTATCTATCTCATATCTATCATCTATCTATCTATCTATCTATCTATCTATCGATCTATCTGTCTATCTATCTATCTATCTATCTTATATCTACCTATCTATCTCATATCTATCTCATATCTATATATCTATTTATCTTACATCTACCTATCTATCTCATATCTATCTATCTATCTATCTATCTATCTATCTATCTCATATCTATATATCTATCTATCTATCTATCTATCTTATATCTACCTATCTATCTCATTCTATCTATCTATCTATCTATCTATCTATCTATCTATCTAATTATCTATCTATCTATCTATCTATCTATCTATCTATCTATCTATCGATCTATCTGTCTATCTATCTATCTATCTATCTTATATCTACCTATCTATCTCATTATCTATTTGATATCTATCTATCTATTTATCTTATATATACCTATCTATCTCATATCTATCTATCTATTTTATATCTACCTATCTATCTATCTATCCTATATCTATCTATCGATCTAGCTGATATCTATCTATCTATCTATCTTATATCTACCTATCTCATATCTATCTATCTATCTATCTATCTATCTATCTATCTATCTGATATCTATCTATCTATCTATCTATCTATCTATCTATCTATTTGTAATATCTATCTATTTGTCATCTATCTGTATGTCTATCTATTTCTCATCTATCTGTATGTCTATCTATTTGTCTATAAAACCATTCTTCCTTTCTGATAACTGATTGACACAACTGAATTTCTGGTTGCATTCTGATATCAGCCATATGCAGACTACCAAATATTATTTACCTTTCTGAATCCCTGTATTAAAGAACTGCACTGTTTACCCGACGATGTCCATGAAGCAGGCATAATTCTGATTATAAGGGTAGAAAGGACTGAGGCATGTTAATGGATGCTTTGCGTGGTTCCTGAGAGACATGGTCATCAGAATTATTCAGTAAGTGCGTCATGCATACAAAACCTTCATCTTTGCAATAGATGGGGCATGTCGACTAAGCTGTAAGAGACTGTATAGGGGAATTGCTGTCTGGAACTGCATGTTATTTACAGCTAATAGCACTGAGTAACTTCTACACTGCAAGGTTTAGTGATCATAGAAGCACCGGAAAATAAATAATTGCAAAAACTCAGCTTTATTTAATGCTGATGAATTCTAGATAACATTTACTGAGTGATTAAACATAAATACATAAGCAATATGTCAGCTCTAATGGAATAAAAAAAAACTAATGTAAAATGATTTGTTTATATGTGTAACCTTGTGGAACGTGATGTCAATTTATTTCAATTTACAGAGTATTTTTATGCTGCTGGTGATTGCACAGACGTTAACACAAAATTATACTGAAACGTATACATTAGAGGCATCAGTTTATGTCATTTGGAGTGTTCAACTAGTACCACTACCACGGCCCTCAGCTCCTTTCTGCTTTATTGTCAGATCTGTTTGTTAAATGCCTACTAATTCAGTTCCTCGAGAACCGAACATACCCGAACTTAGGGGATCCGAGTGCCGAGCCGGCTCGGTACTGTCGCGCCCTTGGATATGAAAATGTTACGTCGTCGGATCTCAGATCTCGCGAGTTTTGGATTCCTTTTTAAGATCCAACATAACGGAGGGTGGGAAATAGGACGGACCCCCATTTTTCTTTTCTGCCACTGCTGTGTGCCAATGTGTCCTAGATGTGCTAGGAACTCCCGTGTGTTTGTGCCGTTGCTCTGTCGCTTACCATCCAGCCAGGTCGCTGCAGTCTTTGTTTGAAAGCGTATGAAAATAATATTGTGATCTGTGAGGTGGTCACAATTGACTGCAAATGGCTTCAAATTAGCGTTATTGAGGTTTATAATAATGTAGGAACAAAAAAAAGAGCAAAATTATGTGATTTTACCATATTTTAGGATTTTTTCTAAAAAAAAATCCAAAACCAAAACCAAAACACAAGAGGGCGGTTTTGCCAAAACCAACACCAAAACACAAATCTAATCCAGATCCAAAACCAAAACCAGTTCACGGGAGTCAGTGAGCATCTCTACTACTAATATATTATTACAGATAAATGTGTATTAACTTATTACTGAAAATAAGGGTAATTTGTGGCTCTTATGAAGGATAGAGGGCCACACCCTGCGGCCCATGAAGTGTATCAGGTTGCCCATGGCTGCCCTACAATGTCACTCTTTGCTGAATAGAAGCTGCCATGATGACCCCACTCAAAGGTATTGGGCTGTTTATGCTGAGAACAAAAAAAGTCACAAAACTGCCAACATTCCCAATATTTCAGGACAGTCCAGATTTTCAGTGACTGAAAAGGGTGAGACATTCAGAAAGCAGATGTGGCATTATACAAATGGACGTTTCTCATCCAATATTGGTTTTCCTGGATCTGGGAATGGATTCAGCTCATATGGAGAGGGCTTATCAGGTTTATGGAACAGTGTAATACATAGCTCCTTATGTACAAGCCAAGCCTCTGCCCAGGTGAGTCTTCTTCCTGGAAGGTCTTCTACAGTTCTTCTGTACTTGTGAGGCAGCGAAGCTTTGATATTGGAGGAAGCTACCTGGGAACAAGCAAGTTGGCACATGAGATTTGCGTATCGCAGGCTTGAAGATGTTATGATCACTCTCTCACAAAGGAGAATAGTTGGGCTTAATTAACATAGTATACAGTGCACAGCATGCTTTTCATAAATCCGAAAGATTCACTTTAATTCCCAGCCAACTTGTGGCTTAGAACTGGTGTCAACATACAGTGATGTACTTCTTCACAATAAGCCGCAAATCGGGAATGTCATCATGAAGGGATGTCCTTGATGTCTCTTCAAATGACTGCATGTGATGAAATTACCTATGTCAGCTGATAACTCATACGGAAACAGCATGGATCTACATTTACCACGGATGATTAAAGTTAATCCTGTCATAGCCGCAGTCTAGAGCTGTTTGTTTTGTACATGCATTTAGTAGCAGGGATGTTTTATGATATTTAGTGGGCCTGTAAGCAAGAATAATACTTGTCCATCTCATATGTGACAAGGGGAGAATGGTGGGGGAACATTTGTGACAAGGGGAGAGTAGGGAGGGCATATATGTTAAATATGCTCTTCCCATCTCCTCTTGTCACATATGCTCCCCCAACATTCTCCACTTTTCACCTATGCCCCCATCTGCTGATACCTACCTGCTGCAGTATCCCATTCAATATATTAATAGCTCCCATTAACCAAACTTTACCTTAATGAACCCCCACATTTAATAGAGACTGCATGTTAATTTCATAACCTCATCTTCTGCTACATTACATGAATAGCCCCCACATTACATTAATTTCCCAAGGGGAAGTGAAGGTTAGGGGAGCAAAAGAGGGGAATTGGAGGTCCAGGTGGGAAGCCAGTCAGACCATCAGGGCAGAGGATTGGATCAGTTCCCTGACCTAACTGAATATATACTGAAAAAATATTTTTACTAAATAAAATGTATTGGCCCATTGTATATGCATAAGGAAGGACAAATGCAGGGGCAAACACAGTTTGCTCTAGAGGGGGGGTTTCCATGCCAATGCCACCAGAGGGCATGGCTATCATGTTAGACAGTGCTAGGCTACTCTCCAACTCTTCCCATTCCCTTCAAGTTTAAGGGCAAGGTTAGCTAACTGTCCTGATTCTCGCGGGGCAGTCCCAATTTTGTGTGGCTGTCTCACTAAATCAGGACTTTGTTCTAACTGCAAAGATAGTTGGGAGGAATGTCCCGCTTCACACTTCTGCTTATTTAGAGCGAGTGCTTGTATCTTACTATAGTGCAACAAGCAGAAGAGTGTGAGGCAGAACATACATCCCAACTATTGTTGCAGTCGGGACAAAGTCCTGATTGAGCAGGATAATAACACAATATTGGGACTGTCCACCAGAATCAGGACAGTTGACAGACTGTGCTGCACTCTCCTACCAGTTCTTGCAGCTTTCACTACTTGCGACTGCTGATCATTTAAGCTTAGTTGTTGTTTCTCTGGATCCTGGAATATTGGAGCCCTGTTTGGGAAAAATGTGATAGCTACATAAAATATGGAAAGTTTAGCATTGAGTGGACCATTTTTGTCTCCCTCCCCCCCAACCAGCACTGACATTAAATCAACTGCACCTATGTTTAATAATTAGGCCTCCTTACCTGAAACCAGCATGACATTAAATTGAATAGCATTTGCATTTAATAAATAGACCTATTTCCCCCAAATTAACCCAACATTAAATTAATAGAATTAATAGATAGACTTATTTTCCTCCAACATGCCCTAACATTAAATTAACGGTACTGATATTTAATATATATATATATATACTTATTTTTCCCCAAACAGCCCCAAAATTAAATAATTAGTATTCCAATTTAATAATTACATCTATTTCCCCCCAAACTGCCCCAATATTAAATTGGTATTCACTATTAATAAATAACCTTCCTTCTCCCTAAACTCAGTCCCACATTAAAGTTATAATCCCCAAACCACCCTAGCATTAATTAAATAATACTATCACATCATGTTAAATATTAATACCCAGACACCCCCTACACTTATGTTGTACCATCCAGCTCAGTAGATTTCAGATACAGACTGTTCTGTCTGCCTCTCTTCATTCCAATGTCCTGCGTTCCGCACAAAAGAGGAGGATGCAACGAATTGTAGTGTAGAAGGGAGGATCTACACCGCGGCATTAAAGTGGCTTATTCACCCTATCAATGAGTCCAGGGCAATTATTGGAATAATAGCATGTAGCCAGGCATAATCTAGTTAGGCAATTTACCAGAATTAAGTTGGATATTTAAATTGTATCACAAACCACCATATTTGGGAGGCTCAGAGGAAAGTAGGGTTTCACTTTGTCAGGGTATCTCTTACGAAGATAGATCATAGAGAACTATTTACCAATCCATTTATTTTTTTCTATCTTGTACGTCCCTGTTTTATGTATATCCTGATTTCCCCATTGTCTGGCACTGCAGAGCACTGTGGTGACTTACAATTCAACCTATGATTATAATTGTGTTACTCTATTTCTCTAACAAGGAAAAACTAGAAATGGAACAGATACAGCAAATTTCTACAAATGTGCCAGAAAATTGCTCTGTGAGTGCGTGACAGATCTAGAGTTATCTATAATATCTTCAGAATTGTACATTCAGTACATAGTTTTTGGAAGGACTTAAACCTTCTTGGCCCAGGTTCCACATCCACATCACCTTCCAATTGTTCGCATCACAAAGCGATAACACAGGGTGGTTATCATTTCCATGCAGAGGCACTAAAATGCTTTACGCCCTAAACAATTTCTATTTTCTAAACACCTGATATTCAATTGTATTAGGGAAAGGGGTGTGCCTGCAGTGTCCTTAAAAATCTTATAGACTAAGGGGTATATTTACTAAACTGCGAGTTTGAAACAGTGGAGATGTTGCCTATAGCAACCAATCAGATTCTAGCTGTCATTTGTTTAGCACATTCTACAAAATGACAGCTAGAATCTGATTGGTTGCTATAGGCAACATCTCCACTTTTTCAAACCCGCAATTTAGTAAATATACCGCTAAATCTAATTGCCCCCATTCTCCTGCACTGACCTGTATCACAGGTGGGGCAGGCAGCACCTGACAGTGCAGTCCCAAGTGACGAAAGGCAGACACAAGAGTCTGCTTCTGATATCTACAGAGCCAGATGGAATAAGGTAAGTGTGTGTGGAGGCACTTACTGTCATTCTGGTGGGGCAGTCCCAATTTTGTGTAACTATTCTGTTCAGTCAGGACATTATCCCGACGGCAATGATAGTTATGAGGTATGTCCCGCCTCACACTGTTCTGCTTTAATAAGCCAAGCCACGTCTCTTTAATAATAAACAGTACAGTGTGAAGCAGGACATACGTCCCAGCTATCCTTGCAGTTGGGACAAAGGCATATTCCAGCGTTTCAGGCTCATGTCACCCATTCAGCTAAAACTAATGAGAAATTTGGCTCAGTTATCCAACTATATAGTACATACGGTATATAGGGCTGGAAGGGCCATCCCTCCCCCATCTAGTGGTATTTTCTAAAATGAACATTTTTTACCCAGAGAGGAATTTTAAAAGTTCCTCAACTCACACCCCAAAAATTAAAGACCCTCAAAAAAACTCTAACACCCCTATGCCTTTATGTCCACACAGGCACAACATGACACACACCCCCACCCACCTAATAAACAGCAGAAAGTGATGTAAGTGCCTCTGATCATTCAACCTTCAGATCTCACGCCCGTGTAAAGTAAAACTGATATGACAGCAGCATGACAGCGGCAGTAAATTTATGGGGAGACATTAATTCTACTGTGCTCCTTATACCTTCGGGCACCAGAGCAGACACAAATAGCGATGTAGCTATAGCTGCACAACTACATCTATTGGTGTCCTGGTGAGGCACTCATTCCCCTAGCCATGGGCAGGCTGGGCTGAGGGGAAGGGGGGCATCTGCCCCCTGTGCTGGTCCCATAGTGGGCTACCTTGGGCTGGATCACTGGGCCACCTGCATTTGTTTTTTAGTTTAAAATGTTCCTAATAGGCTGCTGAGTGGAATCTTGCCCACCAGACTAAAATTTGACAGCACTCCCCTGCCCCTGGCCAATACTGCTGAGCACTCTAGCCACCAATTATGTGCATTTATACAAACTAAATATGCATAGCATAGTACGTGAGGATGAAAGCCGCTTCAGTGTTCTATATCTGCAACCCGTGTCCGCTAGTGGTGCATGATTCGTCGCCTGCTGACCCATCAGGAGTAAAGGAGATTAGTTATTGTTGGTCATAAATAACATCAGCAGTATAACCTATGTAATAAAAATCACGCTTTGTTAAATAGCATCTGACAGCACGATCAATAGATCAGGGACCGAAGCGAATATGCTCTCTCAGCATCGCACCTGTCTCTGTACTGACATTTTTTTTTTTAAATACAGCGTATGCATTAAAAAAGACATATTAAAATGAATGACAGCTCCAATCTGCTAAAATAAAATAATTCTAGCTAATATAAGTTTTGTGTATATTCAAAAGAACTCACAACCCTTTAGATCATATCTTGCGCAGACTTGTTGCTGGGGTACTTTGTCATTGCTTAAATGTGGAATGATGTTGAATGACAGCTGGAATAGTACAAATAAAAAATAGAAAAAATATGCACATAGGGCCTGATTCATTAAGGATCTTAACTTGAGAAACTTCTTATTTCAGTCTCCTGGACAAAACCATGTTACAATGCAAGGGGTGCAAATTAGGTTTCTGTTTTGCACGTAAGTCAAATACTGCCTGTCTTTTCATGTAGCACACAAATACTTGATAGCTTATTTGTACACTGAATTTAAAGTTGATATTTGTGTGCTACATGAAAAACAGGCAGTATTTAACTTATGTGCAAAACAGAATACTAATTTGCATCCCTTGAATTGTAACATGGCTTTGTCCAGGAGACTGAAATAAGAAGTTTCTCAAGTTAAGATCCTTAATGAATCAGGCCCCTAGTCCATAAAAAAGACCCATTACTCCTTGCATCTCAGGGCAGAGTTAACCCTCACCTCCCACCACGCCCAACCCCTATTACCAACTGGAAGGGAACACAAACAGGAAGCTCACGGATGAGATGCAACACTGGTCACACCTCTTGCTAGTAGAGTCAGGGCTGTTTGGGGCATGCTATCATTATTTTGCCAACCCCTGTGACCATTGCGCAAACATTCCCTTTGAGCGAGGGAGCTGGTTTTCGGAGGCCCAGAGATCAGGAGGCAGCATATACATACATAGCTATTAATTTATCTAGTCCATTATTTATTTTCATAATTTCTATGCTTTATAAAACATAGACAAATCGCGCAGTTCTGTACATTGAAGGGATCATGACACAAGCAAAAGACATACAATAAAATGAAATAGGAGGTTGCGATGTTCCTGGCCAGAGGAGCTTACAACCTAAGAGGTGTGGGGAACCCTTGATACATAATGTAACGCAATAAAAATTGTAGCAGCCATCATGCTGGCTGCTGGGAACAGTCAGGAGACTTGATCCCTTTGTTCGGTGGCAGCTGTCCCCACCAAGGAGGCAGTAGAGGCCACCAAAGGAGGAAGACCGATGACAACAGCAGTAGAACTCGCTGGGTCCAGCAGCTGAATTGTGATGGTCATCCAGAAGGTCTTCTAAACCCTGGTATCCAGTAGATCTTCTACAACCCTGTCCTCGATACTACCATGTAATTTCCCACTGCCTTCACAAATTTATAAATAGATTAATTATTATACTCTATTAGCATATATGTATTGTATCAGCAGTTTGCACAAGGATAAATCACTCATTCATATACTACATGTTAATAAACAGCATAAATGTTTGTGAGGGGGAAAAAAAAACCTGTGTAAGTAAATTACTGTAAATGTAATAAAAAGTACTGATTTCAGCAGTATTGTATTTGTTGTGTTTAGTGAAAAAAAAAAAGAGACTTGTAAGCCATTTTAATAATTCCTTTGACTATGCAGTTTTAGGAAACATTTATTTCATAGAACTCATTTAGAAAGTTTGCTTTTCACTAGACTAGCTCCTAATCAAGCGTAAACATTGAGTAAAAGTCGGTCAGATCTGCAAGAAAGCTCCTATGATCAATGCTTAAGTCATACGTACATATGGAAGATTCACCTTTGGGCACATGACCCCAACGGAACTTGGTCCTCAGGGTTCCGTGTGGAATTCCCCCTTTCATTTGTGTTCTGCTCAGAATTCTCTCTTATTATATCCCAACTACACCAAAGAGCAGAATGAATCGACATTATTGTTGGCTTCAATATTGTTGACTATAAATGACTCTAAATATGAAATTTTTACAAACACATTTTAGAACTCGAAGATTGTATTCCTGGAACTTCGCACCACTACGAAATTGTCTATTCTGGCACAGAATGCAATTTGCGCCCGATTACACAGCACCTTGGCTCATCTCTAGAAATGAGCACGTTATTACTGTGGTTCAGGTCACGTAACAATATGACCATAATGCGAGAGGATTTTTATTAATTTTTGCAAGATCTATAAAACAAGTCTTAACCATTAAGCAATTAAAAGCAGCCTGATGACCTTAACAATGTTTCCTGTAGGTTGTATGTCTATAAAATGAAAGACTTGAAAGCATAAAATGATGAACAATCCACAGGCCTTCACAGAGAATATGCTGCATAATGCAACCAATGATATATTATTTTTTACTTTTTATAACAAGTCCAGTTTTTAATACATTAATTTCCAAAGCACACAGCTCACAGGGAATTTAGCTGATGGCATAATTTTCAATCAGTTGTACTGTATTCTGTGCTATATTATTAATTTGCCATGTGTTGCATTAATTGGGAGCGTATAATTCAGAATAGTTGGCAATTTTATTAACCCCATACTTGTAGCACACTAGTGGTAGGTTGGCAGAGGGATGTCTTTATAATTGCCCAGGACCCAAGTAAATCCTAATCCATCTGTGATATACAATAGTAGATGTGTAAGCATATGTGACTCCTCTAAAGGTCCACTAATATTGGAGAGTGGTGGAGAGCCATTGTGAATGCTAACAAGTTACGTGACCACAGATTTATCTACATTGAGGATATGGTTGAAGTAGAGGAACCTGGCACAGAGGGTAATGTGTTACTCTTGTGTTTGCTTTGTCTCCACCAACCTCTCAGGAAACAGATCTGCTCCTGCCAAATCCAAAGTTCCTCAGGTTATCAGCAAGAAATTGTTGGAGAGCTCAGAGACCTCTATTCAGTTCTGGATTTGCATCCTAGGTCAGCCGCCCCACATACACCTCCAATTCTGCTTTGCCATGGAGCTTTATGGCTCCAACCTCCTCTACATATCATTTGGAGAAATGACCTACATGCCTACTTTTTAAACTTGACTTAAGAAAAGATGTGGGAGTGACTTGATGGCACCATTGTCAGCATCAAGTGGGCGGGGCAATGCTCATAATGACAGTAGTTGCACACCTAGTTTTCATTGAGGGCGGTGTGGTTTGCACTTTGTATTGGAAGTGCCTCTTCTTGACTCCATGAGTCTGACTCCGACATAGGCAATTGTGATAAAAAAAAAAGTGGTCTGTGTAAGATATAAAGGTATTCTACAGAAGAAACATGATTATTATCCTGGCATGCATACTGTATATACAGAACAATGTGATAAGATGATGAAATAAGGGACAGCTTGTTTCCCCTGTAATTCAGTCCACACACAGACACACACACACAGAGGCGAAGAACTTTGGGACAAATTTTTGCAGAAACCCAGTTCCTCTGTCGATCCTGGGAGTCTACGTCACCTGTAATTTCAGCCAATGTTGCTCTGCCATCATTTATTTTTAATGATACCTGGATCTTATTTATACCATCTACTTTCATAATAGTCTCACCCATTAACTCAGTCATTCAAAATATGTAAACCCCATTTAATTTTCTCCAACACCTTATGAATCTTTTCTGTATTGATATTTAAAGTGGAAAAAAACTTCACTCGTGTCAGGAAATCTGGAGATGAAAATTCACTTCACAGTCTGTAGTGAGGACAGATGAAGACTTTGTGTGTCATTTGTGTCAAGTTCTAAAAACTTACAATATATAGACATATTCAATGTGATTTGATACAGAAAACACTCTACTGTTTGTATAATTTAGCTGTCTTTTATCAAGATCTGATAACCCAGCAATACTGTTTTGTTGATGTAAGCCAGATGAAGCTTTGTTTTCCTCCTACCTCATATCATTATATTGACTTCTCTTATCTCTAATGTGTTATTGTGCTGTCATCTGGTTATTATTTTGTGATGGACTATATTACAATGTCCCTTTGCTATAATCTTGTCACTCCCCTCTACATACCATTTTGTCTATAAAAATAAAAGTAGGTATCACATTAACTTGCAATATATTTGTAGATGTATTGATCTCCTACAATTCTAGCTTTGCTTGAGGTTAATGTAATAAAAGCTAATTGGAAGTTAAGAGGGTATACTAGTTTTTCATGGGTTCCATATTTGAACACTGTAAATAATGTAAAGGATAAAGGAGAGCTTTGTGTGGTCTGTTTGGAAAACATGAAGAGCATTCTAGTGGGAAATAGGACAATATTCAGCCAGTAGACATAAAAGCAGAATCTACCAAGTTGTTTACAGACTAATATAGGGAGATACACTATATGGACAAAATGTATTCGGACGCTTGGCCATTACACCAACAGGGACTGTTGTATTCTAATACATATAAATTAATATGGAGTTCAGGGGCGCATGGAAGATTTTTCAGGGGAAGTTTCCTCCACCCCCGAAAAAAAAACAACCCCTAGAGAGCTTCCGCGCATGCGCGGCAGCTCCGTTTCGTCTGCACTGTACTATACTGTATACAGCACAGCCGCGGACGCTTCTTAGACAGCGCCGCGGCTGCTGTATAGTACAGTGCCGATATGTAGGGCACTTTTTTAGCGGAGACCCAGAACCCCCCCCCCCTGCGTGCGCCACTGGAGTTGGTCCCCCTTTTGCAGTGATAACAGCTTCCACTCTTCTTGGAAGGCTTTATACAAGATGTAGGAGTATTTCTGTGGGAATTTGTGCCCATTCATTCTGTAGAGCATTTATGAGGTCAGGCACTGATGTTGGAAGAGATGGTCTGGCTCGCAATCTCCGTTCCAGTTCATATCCTAAAGGTGTTCGATGGGGTTGAGGTCAGGGCTTTGTACGAGCTAATCAAGTTCTTTCACACCGAACTCTTTCAAGCTATGTCTTTGTAGTCCTTGCTTTGTGCACTGGGGCACAGTCATGTTGGAATAGAAAAGGGCCTTCCCCAAACTGTTGCCACAAAGTTGGAAGCATAGCATTGTCCAAAATGACTTGGTATGCTGAAGCATTAAGATTGTCCTCACCGGAAATAAAGGGCCTAGCCCAAGCCCTTAAAAAAAGCCCCATACCATTATCCCTCCTCCAACAAAGTTCACAGTTGGCATAATGCAGTCAGGCAGGTAACGTTCTCCGGCCATCTGATTGCCAAACAGAGAAGCGTGATTCACCGCTCCACAGAACACGTTTCCACTGCTCCACAGTCCAGTGTCTGTGTGCTTTACACCACTCCATTCGACGCTTGGCATTGGACTTGGTGATGTGAGGCTTGCATGCAGCTGCTTGGCCATGGAAACCCATTCCATTAAGCTCCTACCGCACAGTTTTTGTGCTTACATTAATGACAATGGAAGTTCAAAACTCTCCAGCTATGGAATCAGCAGAACATTGACGACTTTTACGCACCATGCACCTAAGCAGTCATTGAGCCCGCTTTGTGATTTTTTGTGGTCTTCTGCTTCGTGGCTGTTGCTGAGTTGCTGTTGTTCCTAAACGTATCCACTTTCTAATAATATCATTTACAGTTGTCCGTGGAGTAACCAGCAGGGATAAAATTTAACGAACCGTCTTATTGCAAAGGTGGCGTCCTATCACAGTACCACGCTCAGGGGCAAACGCAGGATTTTTAAGGGGGGGTTTCCAAATAGTTGAATTCTGAACAAAGCAAAATTACAACTTAAAAATAAAGCGCCACAATAAAATGTCAACATAAACTTTTTTACTGTAAATAGCAAGTATTATATATTATATTAGCATTTTACATGAAATGAAAAATCATTGCTACCACACACTAAAATACTGTACATTAAAACAATCTAAACCTATCTGTAAAATGAGTATTTACACTCCACATTAAAATTAGCAATGATACTCCACATTAAAACTAACACTGATACCGCACATCAAAATAGCATTGATAACACACATTAAAACTAGCAATGATACTCCATATTAAAACTAACACTGATACCGCACATCAAAATAGCATTGATAACACACATTAAAACTAACATTGCTAATGTACATGAAAAAAACGAACAAAAAAAACAAATAAAAAACATTACACAAGTTTAGACTATATATATATATATATATATATATATATATATATATATATATATAGATTTATATAGATTTGTTAGTGGGTTATAGGGTGAAATCAGATACTGGCCACAATCAATCTGATATAGTTTTTTTTATTAATGGACCAAAGACTCCATTTCTGGGGAGCCTGCAGGGTATGCAGAGCTGTGTTATTGTATATAAATATTGTATTATAGGATTAAAAAAGAAGAGGATTCCTCTACTTTTTTAATCCTATAATACAATATTTATATACAATAACACACCTCTGCATACCCTGCAGGCTCCCCAGAAATGGAGTCTTTGGTCCATTAATAAAAAAAACAGCTCTTTTATTATTTAATATTAGCAGTGACACTAGAAATAGCCCTACCGTGCCCCAGGGAAGCCAGCCAGTAATGCCGGGTATTATAGGGAGGAGCTGCTGCACTCGCGCATGCGCAGCAGCTCCTTCTCGCCGAACAGGAGTTATACAGCAGCCGCGGCGCTGTGACAGAAGCGTCGCAGCGGTGCTGTAAGAGAAAAAATATTTGGCATGTTTCAAAACATGCATTTTCCCCGACCGATCAGCGGAGGGGGGGGGGTTTCTGGAGACTCAGAAACCCCCCCCCTGCGTGCGCCCCTGACGCTTGAAGTCACTGAGCTCTTCAAAACGACCCATTTTGAATCACAAAAGTTTGCAAATGGAGACTGCATAGTTAGGTGCTTGATTTTATACACCTCTGGCAACGGGTCTGATTGAAACACCTAAATTCAATAATTAAGAGGTGTGGCCAAATACTTTTGTTCATATAGTGTATCTGTTTGTTTCTGGAACTAGCAGATGGTGAGAAGTAAATTATTATAAATATGGATTATATAATTAACTATTATATTGTTGCTATTAACCTCACTGATGATAATTTATCATGCAGACCTAAATTTAGCATTGGGCCTAGGGGGTGGCTTTTTCTTTGCTCAATATGATAATGGTGGCATTGAAGTCTGAAAATGTTAAATGAACTGGTTGGTGGGGAGAGTGACACCAAAGCTTGTGTACTTACAAGCTCCAATGTTGTAAATCCGGACGTAATTTCACATATGCTCATTTTTGGGTGTTTGAGCAGGTACGTATCTTACTGTACTGCTGGATTTATAGATCTAATACAAAGTAAAAGGGTAGCAGAGATTCATGAATCCTCTCTCCTTTATCTCTCTCTCTCTCTCTTTCTCTCTCTCTCTCTCTCTCTCTAAATATATATATATATACCTAGTAGAAGGGTGTTAAGTATACTGTGTGTATATATCTTTTTATATATATATATATATATATATATATATATATATATATATATATATATATATATATATAAATCATGTTCATCTGTATCAGGATGGACCATTGTTGTTCATAGCTCTGCAAGAAAGTGATAAAAGGATAAAAGTTCAAGAGCTATTTTGGAATCCTTGAAACATGAATTGTATGAATAGCAAAAGTCATATGAGGAAAAGAAGTGAAAGCTCTTAAGAAACTGCAAAAGAGATAGCAGCAGAGAAAGAACAAGAAGTTTCTGTTTGTCTTGGTTCAGCGAGAGATGCAGACATATAGAGGGTCTGTAAAGGAACTTTTTGGAGTGTAGGATAGAGAGGCTTCATCTGGCTGTAATGTATGAGGAGCTTGAATGATTGTTGAAAAGACTCTTTCTTATAGATATGCCGAGGAACGTGACTGAGCTGAAGCAGAGGCTCTCAATAAAGTGTTAGTAAAACTCAACTAGCAGCTCCATGATAAGATAAGGGATTTAATAAACATTAAGGATGAGAGATGTAAAATGTGTAAACCCCAAGTCCAAAGTCCTCACAGAGAACACTACTGCTAATTGTGGTCGAGTTGTAAGGGTGTCTGATCAGGGGTGTTTCAAGTGTGGGGAGCTTGGCTACATTAAAACCGAGTGCAGTCATCACCAAAAGCCTATGGACTGTTTATTTGCCCAGGATGGACCTGTGTTTCCAAATTATTGTTCCCGCAGTTCTGCAATCATTGGTCCCTCTTTAATTTAAGTGACTGTATGGGTGAACAGCAAGATTGTCCTGGTCATGGACTTACACTGGTCTCCAGCTCAGTCCTGGCTGGAGTCAAAGTCTCACAGTTGCTCAGGGTCAAAATGCTCTTCAAACATTGGGCAACCAAGAGTTTTCAAAGGGCTCTATTGCCTATGACACTTAATGACCAAACTGTGAAGGTGGTGACTGCCATATGCCCTATACTACCTTTTTTCACTTCTTCTGGGAGAGCATTTCCCATTTTTCCATGAGGTTCTCTGTGGGCAAGCCCGGACAGACATATTGGCAATTGAATCATCGGTCAGATGTCCTATACTAAAGACCCTGCCTAAGGAAACACAGTTAATGGACCTCGAACCTTGGGAACAAACCACCAAAAGGCATCGCAAAGTATAAAAGACAAACCATTGCGGAGGTGTTGTTGGTTGTGTAGCCCGGAGCAGCCAATAGTCGCACTAGCTAGTGACATTGCAGAGGAGACTGCCTTGCCTTCAGGTGAGGTTATAGACTGGTCTGACTTTCCAGAACTGTTACCTTTGCAGAACTTTGCACTTGACCACTTAAAGGATGTGACTTTACAACATGTCTTTAAATTGGCTAATAATGTAGTAGATATTGCAAAACCTGCCATCCGGGCAGGCTGTATGCCATTGTATGTTGTCAAAAATGGTGTGTTGTTGCTACAGTGAAGGTAAGAAAGGTAAAACAAATTGTAAGGTTCATGTACCCTTAGTGTTATAACTGCACAGAAAAGAAACTGGGTAACGGGTAGGGGAAGATAGAACTAGGGAACAAGGTTTTACTGGCCAGGAATCCACCTAGCTATAGAAAGGTTCTGTAGGGTTTGTTCTGTATACCAGAATACCCTCCCCACTGTCACAGTACAGCAACAATTAAAAAGGGCTCATAGGTGTACTTTTGTAAAAATAAAAGGCCATCAGTTGAGAGAGAAAGAAGACAAGGTGTTTCCAAATAGTGTTCTTATCACCAAGATAAGGTCCCCATTCGTGCGCAGGTAGGTTAGGTTGTGAGGGCACTTAAAATGGAAATAGAACCTTCCTTGTCTTGGGCCTTATAATGTCAGGTGAACAAAATGATACACCGGAATAAGGATGTCTTTGCTTCCATTCTGGAGTGTATCGCTTTATGTGCACCTGAGGTTGTGCCATTGTTGGGAGATAACAGGATTGTTTGCATTGATGATGAATTTAAACAGTGAGTCAGAGACTCAACAGAGCAGTGTTGGTTCGATGCGCCAAGACGACAAAATGGTAGCTAAGCTAGCTGATAGTATGTCTTTAACTATTGTGGGTTTGGTCAACGGGCAGGTGTCCGTGTCCTGTGATTGGATAATTAAGTGGGTGACTGCAGTACCAATGTCAAATGTTCTGTTCATATATGCTGTGAACAAGTTGTTGAGGTCACATACAGCCATGCGTCTTCTTACTTATATGACATTGTGAGCTCTACTCCAGACTTAGAGTCACACTTAAGTTAGGCAGAGGCGGTCTTAGCTTCTTTAAGGTCAGCAGGCATAACTGCTAATCCAGATAAATGTGCGTTGGCAATGAAAGAAGCCAAATACTGGGGCTATGTCATGGAACAGAGTCTAATTAAGCCATAGTTGTATAAAGTGGAAGCAGAAACGAATTGGCTGAGGCCAGAACAGAAATCACAGTTGCGAACCTTCTTAGTCTTAGCGGGCTATTATAGAAACTCCATCAGACATTTTGCCACTAGAGCAGCTGTGCAAGCATTGTGTGAGAAAAGTTAGTGTGGTCTGAACTGGCAGAAGCTGCTTGGACAGATCTGCGTCTGGCTCTTATCTGTGAGGAGTTTGTATGTTCTCCCCATGTTTGCGTGGGTTTCCTCCGGGTGCTCCAGTTACCTCCCACACTACAAAAACATACTGGTAGGTTAATTGGCTGCTAACAAATTGACCCTAGTCTGTGTGTGTGTGTGTGTGTGTGTGTGTGTGTGTGTTAGGGACTTTAGACTGTAAGGCCCAATGGGGCAGGGACTGATGTGAGTGAGTTCTCTGTACAGCGCTCCGCAATTAGTGGCGCTATATAAATAAATGGTGATGATGATGATGATGGCTCTGTGTTCATCTCCCACACTGCAGGCCTAATAGGAGGTTCTTTCTCCAAACTGATGCCTCAGGAATCAGTTTAGGGGCTGTGTTGTCACAGGATAAAGATGGAGTAGAGGTCACAGTTTTATATTTAAGCTAAATTTTACACCACAAAGAGCAGAAATATGCTAATGTGGAAAAGGAGGGCCCCACAATCCAGTGGGCTACGGAAGCACTCCAATACTATCTGTTGGGAAGACAGATCATTCACAATTGCACTGGATGCAAAGTCATAGAGAGGTGAATGCTAAAATTACTCATTGGTTTTTAGCATTACAGCCTTTCGAATTCATGGTCAAGCATAGGCCACAAATTTTTCAGCAGATGGCAGGTGCTCTGTCTAGGAAACACACTCCCTTCGGGAGGTCCGCGGCACCGAGGTTGGTGACCCTAGGTAGAGAGATATGTGTAAAAGAGAGAGGTAGGCTGCCATATTTCAAGAGGAATTGTAAGGATATTACTGACAATCTGCAGGATAAAGTTGCAGATAGGGTTAAATTCTTGCAGCGTGAGACTCCTAGGTTGAACATAGACAGGTGGAATAAGGGGCATAATGAGTTAATTAGACTAATGGGGTGGGGGGGGGTTTGTATTCAAACCTTTATTTCTCTATTTTGTTACGCAACTAATGCCAAGCTAGTTGGCTGGTGAGACAGAAGGTCTATTTCTAGCCAGAGCTAGGGTCACTTGGTGTCATCCTGACAAGAGTGTGCTGTATTATTGGTCATGTGTACAATAAACTCATCATTATTCAAGAGGCAAGGCATTGTGTCTGTCGTCTGCGGAGTGTTAATGTCACAATATATAACAATTTCCACTTTGCTTTACTGTTACGTTTTATTTCATTTCATACACAACTATACACATATTCTCTTTTTTACTAAAGTATTATTATCTTATATATTGTAATATATTTTACTTTACATATATTCTTTTTATTACTGTTATACTCTAAGCACAACTTTAAATACCACATACATCAATCGATATGGAACATTATTTATTTTATCAATGTCACATCAGCCCATTGTAATAAAAGGAGAGAAATCACTGAAGCCCCTTAAGAAGGAGATTATTCATAAAGCACTAATCTATGATAGTTTTACATTGACGGTAAGATGCCACAGTGGGTAAACATTACAATTTAACATAATGTACTACATTATGTCTATGTTAATTATGTAGTTCCTTCCTCCCTTCATTTGACATGAACTATAAAAAGATCCCAACATTCTAAATAACAAGCAAGACTGGTCTACTCTCGCTCTTCCCCAATAAATAATAAAAGTCTGCGACCTATGAGATTACAATTTAACTTTGCATAACCAGAGTAAGGGGTAGATTTCTCGAAAGGAAAAGTTGAAGTGTTGCCTATAATAAGCAATCACATTCTAGCTCTAATTTTCTAGAATATACTAGATAAATGTTAGTTAGCTTCTGACTAGTTGCTATGGGCCACACCTCTACTTTTCCTTTTTAGAAGGTGGATACATCTATCCCTAAGAGTGTATTACAATATATATATATAGATCTGTGTATCAATTGGTCCTAAGAAACTCTATCAAGCCAAATTAAATTTGATTGGACAGAGATATTTTAAATAATATCATCGCAGACCCACTGGGTTACCCGTGATCAAGCTTTGCAAAACGTACATCAAAGAAAAACATTTACATGTCATCAGAGGATAACTACAAGTAGCACAAGGAAAATATTTAGCTACAGTTATCAATGTCAGCAAATTTCTTATTTTCTCTGAGGATTTAGGGCTAGATTTACTAAGCTGCGGGTTTGAAAAAGTGGAGATGTTGCCTTATAGCAACCAATCAGATTCTAGCTGTCATTTTGTAGAAAGTACTAAATAAATGAAAGCTAGAATCTGATTGGTTGCTATAGGCAACATCCCCACTTTTTCAAACCCGCAGTTTAGTAAATATACCCCTTAGTCTTGTTTGGGGGAAGGTAAACCCAAAATTATGGACTTTACTGACCCCCATACAATTGTAGCATTGAGGACGAATACAAATATATCACAAATATATGTAATCTGATGTGCTCCATTGATGAATGGGGTATTATATGTGATTTCTAAGCATGCATATTTGCAAATAGTAATGATACCTTTTATAACAATTAAATGTTACATAAACGCATATATAACACTTGAGAACAAATGGTAATACACTAAGCAAAGTGTTTTCTCAATGTGGCAAGTAGAGCTTATTTACAATAACATAACAGCATTTATACTTATAAATATATACAGAAACCACATATAGCTTTATATAATCAACCTCAATAAGAGATTTAACTCCTCAGGCAATGACAGGAAGCATAACACTATTGGACATGTAATATAATAATGAATCTCTATAAGATCCAGCCGATAGCTTAGGGATTATGAGATGCCCAACAGAAACTCTGTTTATAACCCTAAGAATATTTATCAATATAGATATTATTGAGTAAATTCTAGAACCATCTTTATACAGATGTATTGATTTTATTTCAGCACATAACACAAGTTTTATATTTCTCTTTTAATTACTTTTTTTAAACTGGGAGACGCCAACAGCCGTTGGTCATAGTGGAGGAGAGGTCACAAACTTTCATTGTTAAAGCAGGAGAATCTTTTATCATACGTTCAGCGCAAGCTGGCAACTCAGAGCAAGAAGAATGACTTTAGTTGTAATAATATTTGTGAACTGACCAAATTCTACCGATCGGCGCAGAGAGATCAGGGAGTTCAAGGAGTTTCCATTTAGAAGCAAACAAGCAAATGGCAGTCGAACCAGTGGCAGGACTACCATTGGTGCGGCTGAATATGTTAAGGCCCACGTTTAACAAAGAAATTGGACAGTAGCTGGAGCGTAGGGTGGGATGTTTGCCTGGCTTTTTTATAACGTTGATTTTGGAGCAGGTAGAGGCTGGGTCAAGCTATGCACAGTCTAGCAAAGAGTTAAAGTTTGCTGAAAGTCTAGGTGCTATAAAGGAGAGTGCTGGACAAGGAGGTCCCCAGTGCTGGAGCGTGCTGGACCCCGCTAGTTGCATCAGAGGGTCCGGCATGTGACGCTTTTTAACCTCGTAAGCAAACTTAAGTCAACTCTACAAGCAGCTTACGGGTTTGGATGTTTAGTTTAGTAAAAACTTGATAAATAGGGAGATTTGCAAAGTTTTTCCCAAATAAAGATGGGCAAAATTTTCTAAATAGTTAATACCCACTAGAGAATCAGGCCAATCACAGAGCTTGGGCACATAAACATACCAATCAGAAAGCATCTACATAAGTCGCATGTCTGTAGTCGCATAAAATTTATTACAGACCCTCAGACATTCATTCTAACTGCATTGCACTAGGGGAAAATGTCTGTGGTTGCTCTCTGTGACTCTTAATAGCCCAGACTACTGTACTCTTGTGTGTCCTCTGCATTTGCGACATAGCTGTGTAAACAGTACTGCAACATTATCTGATTGATTTACCTTTTCCCGCTTTATATCTTACACCACCGTTGCAAATCATAATTGTTTTTATAATGCACACTATAGGTGGACAAATACCCAGGCAGTAGATTGTGGCATCAACATTTGTATTTGTATTTGAACTAACTCTCATGACACATATTTTGTTCTTGACATTAGTGCTATAACCTTGTTTCTGAAAGGGTATGTATAGGCAGCAGAGACACAAGGTCCACCAACTAGTGAACCTAGAAAAAAGTGATACTTAGCTGTGCATCGTGGGTGGTCGTGAATAAATGCACGACAAAAAAAATCAATAAAATACTAAAAAATTATTCTAATGATGAAATTAAATAAAATGAACAAAGTAAATAGTGAAATAAATAACACAATAGGGCACATTAACTATTATTGCAATTAGACACACTTTCCTTCTATCCTTAACACCCCGACAGAAGATGTGGAGGGGAGGTTTGTAAATAAGAGATGATGATGATTTTCATGTTGCCACTTAAATAAAGTGGACAGCACTATCACGTTAGCGACAAGACTTTTCTGATCCTTTGCTATCTGCGTGATTTAGAACTGCCTACCACAGAGATGCAGAATCTAATGAGGTGAAGGTATTCAGCAGGGACCTCCACAATGAGGTTTGGACTTAGCTACTTCAGATTCACAGATTGTGGTTCTCCGGGCGGACAACAAGTGAGACCAATTAGAGATGCTGTAGATGTAGGACTAGTACAGAGGAACAGGTTAGCTGGGAAGCTGGAAAAGCTGATTTTTTGGAATATGACAGGTGACTGCAGATGCAGGGTGTCTGGATTGCCAGGCTAAGCTGGGAAGCTGTAGATTCTATTGGTGAGTCCCCAGTGAGCATGCCAGACCCTGGCAGGCAGGTCTGGGGTCCAGTCCGTGACAAGCACAAGGCACATGATAATGTTAATTGCTCCTGACTGCGTGCGTCAACATGCAACCTGGGTGGAGGGAGACGAGCGGAATACGCGCCCGCACGTGTCACGTGACACTGGCGGGGAGGGTTGACTGAACTCATGCTCAAACTGAATCAAATAAAACGCTGTCCGCATTTTACTTGTTTATCCATAGTAATGCCGGGCCACAAAAAAATGCATTTGAGCCGCGAGCTTGTCGCTATCTTTTCAATAGATGGTTATGACAGATGAAGAGCACGGAACTCATAGTAAATCGTGTAAAATTGTGTAAGTGTGTACACAGGAATCGACATGCTGATCGGGAATTTCAGTCGTTGGTAAAATCGTTACAGATATCGCATCGGGAGAAATGTTCTGTAGTATATACCCAGCTTAAGACTGTAATTATTGTAACATTGGAATGACAGATACCTGTGTTGTGTATGTAGTAGGAGTTGCAAATAGTTTCTGTGGGAATATTGATATAAGAAAGATTGTTATATGTTCTAAGGACTTGTGAATACTGTGCTTTATTTCTTGCTACTTAAGTCTGTTATGGATGTTTTGTAGAAGATGAAATACATGGTTTATTGGGATTTTAGTAAATGTGTATGGTTGAAGTTTAGTAAGAACTGGCCTTGTTGCTTAAACTTTTCAATGCTGTATGTGGTTACTGTTGGAGTTTTAGCAGTAATATTGCTAATACTGGTTGTATAGTTTAATACGGACTGTAATGTGTAATATGTTTATTACATGGCTGTGTATGATGGGTTAATGTTACACTGTACTTGGCTTGTAGATTATTACTGCAGTTGTGTTTAAAATAGTGTGTATTAAATCCAAATATCTTGAGATGTCTGACAGGAATTTTATTGCGATAGCACAGACAATTGGGATAGAACGGTATAAATACTGTGCTAATTATTGCGTAATCTGTGGGTTTGCTTTGATAAACAAGATTGTATGCAGGCAATAGACAAGATGGCCGTCTCTGGTTCATGTGCTTTGATCAAGATGGCCGACATCGTTACATGCTTTGTAAAACCCTGTAAGGCTATATAATCGTGGGACTGTGTATGTGATGTATGGGAATACGAATGATAAATATACATGAAGTAGAGACTTTGCACTGGGAAGTTTTACTAAGCAGTGATGTTGCATTGTCAAGTTATTGTCTGAAAGATAAGTTTTATTAAACATTGATGTTTTATTGGAAAGTGTCTATTGTACTAGGCAATGAGAAGTGGTCTGATAGGAGTTGTACACTCATAGTGGTACAATTGTATTAAGCAAGATTTATATGTGAGCAGTATGGTATTGGACGCAAGTGATCTGCATTTTATCTGTGATGGTAGGATATCGTTGCCACACAATGATACATACATTCATACACACATTCATAATAGCGGAGGAACATATTCACATTTAGAAAACAGTTGAAGTAGGCAATGCATTGTATTTGTTGTAATTTAAATTATGCTTTCTATACTGTGTTATTATATGTGTAAAGTCTGTTATTGAATATACCTGTTGTTACTAAGTAAACGTATTATCTTAAATAATCTTTCTTGATATGATTATCATTATCCCACGTATTACGCTGTGAGAATCAGAGTAAATTGAGTGAAAATTGAAATAGAGCTGGGTTTAAACTGGAAATTACCCTTTGTGATTGATCAGCAATGAGATTGATCATTAAATGGTCATTAGCTTATTTGCCTCAGCCTTGGACCCTCAGTGCTAACAGAGAGTAGTAACAGACTCCAGAAATATGACCCTTTTACAGATCCTATCTAATCTACATTTAGTATGACGGAGACGAATTCGGCACTACGGCTGGCCAATTTGTTTCGATTGACCAAACTGAGCAACTGTCATGAGGATTCTTTAAAAAAATTAACTATGACCAGTGGTGAAAGTGGGGGTGCATACGGTGGTATGTCACATCGTCACTTCTCCTACTGCCTTCTTTGTAAAACTAGAAAATTCCATTCACTTGTATTCTTGTTACATCTTTCATAAATTTCCATACCACCACTTCAAAATCTCGACTTCGACCACTGATTATGATAATATGGAAGACATCCTCAACTCCTTTCCCAAATGTAGGTAATTATCTGAGCTTTTCTCCCTTCCGAAAATAACTTCAGTACAAAAGTGTATTATTCCCGGCATGTGCTCAGATGAAAGTGCACAATCTCACACAGTCTTTTCAGCTCCTCTCCAGGTTCCCCTCCCAACACTGAAGTCCTCCAGCTCTTCTCGAGAGCCGGGAAAGTCAAGTGGGTGATTAATCACTAGGAAAATAAGATATTTAGACACCGCCGGTGAATTCCAACCTCATATTTATGTAACTTCAGCAAAATTCTAATCAAAAGAAGATTATGTTTTCATGGATTATATTGCAGGTTTGACACCAAAGGAGAATTGAACATATCGTGGACTATGTTTAATCTGCATATAAATATCTATATTCTGTAACATAAGTATCTAAGTGCATATTATAGAATGTATCAATCTTTACCTGCACTTCCAGCTATATCAGCTCCAAAACCATTGCAGTATGTGTTAGAATAAATCAGTTTAATTATGGCATAAAAGGGAAAATGTAGTCTAACTACAAAGAGATTTTAATGTAACATTTAACTATTATTCTATACCTATTCACAAAAACATATAGACATGGATTATTATGTTCTTATTTCTCTACCTATTCATTTGTAGAAACAGGCTTGGAAGCTGCCAAACCACTTGCTTTGGGAGATTATGTGAAATATTTTTATTACACAGCACCCCCTAGTGGCCAAATTGTTATGAAAAATCAAATGATTTAAAAAAAATCTTTTGTTTATGGAGATGTCTCTTTTTACACATCAAATAAAAGATTTATAGTTCACCTCAGTATCTTTGTTCCTGGTAAAACATAGTATAAATACAAATAAATTGATAAAGAGAGTTAAAGGAGAACTCTGCTCATGAAACGTTTCCTCTCCCTGTTAGTAGTACTGGAAAAATCCTTCTCAGGGTAGTAAGCACCCCCTGTAGTAAGCACAACTAAGCAAAATATTTTTTGAGGTTACAGTACCTCTAATTGAAATGGAAATTATTAGCGATTAACTTCCAGGGTGACTAGAAAATAAATTCATAAGAGATAGGCAGATATAACAGCTTTGGGGGTATATTTACTAGAGATGCTCAGGCTCAGTTTTTCAAAAAACAGAGTCCCCCGAACATCGCCAATCCGAGTACCGGGCTGATCAGGCTCGGTATTTTCCAGCTTCCTCAGATCTGAATCGAGGCAAAACATCATTTTTGCATCATCGGATTTCGCGGGATTTGGATTCCATAAATACCTCCCTCCCCAGGTGATCCAGCCCAATTGCTCACACAGAAACAGGGGGTAGCAGTGTTCTTGTCACTCTCCATTCTCTAGTGACATTGCTCAGTGCCATTGCTCATACAGAAACAGTGGTAGCAGTGTTCTTGTCACTCTCCAGTCTCCAGTGCCATTGCTTACACAGAAACAGGGGTAGCAGTGATCTTGTCACTCTCTAGTCTCCAGCGACATTGCTTAGTGCCATTGCTCACACAGAAACAGGAGGGGTAGCAGTGTTCTTGTCACTCTCCAGTCTCCAGTGACATTGCTCAGTACCATTGCTCACACAGAAACAGGAGGGGTAGCAGTGTTCTTGTCACTTGACAAAAATTGACTGGAAATGACTGGAAATTAATGTTACTGTGGTCAATAATAATGTAGGAACAAAAAAAGAGCCAAATTATGTGTTTGTAGCATTTCTTAGCAATTTTAAAAAAAATACAGATCCAAAACCAAAACACGTGAGGGCGGTTTTTCCAAAACCAAAACCAAAACACAAGGTTAATACAGATCCAAAACCAAAACACGGGGGTCATTAATCATCTCTAATATTTAATAAACTGCGGGTTTGAAAAAGTGGAGATGTTGCCTACAGCAACCAATGAGATGCTAGCTATCATTTTTTTAGAATGTACTAAATAAATGATAGCTAGAATCTGATTGGTTGCTATAGGCAACATCTCCACATTTGCAAAGCAGCAGTTTAGTAAATATAGTAAATATAGACCATGGACTGCAAAGAAGCAAGTGAAGCTAGGGAAACAAGCTAAATCCCTAACTTTTGTTTCACTTCATTAAAAAGTGTAAAATGCAGCTATATATTACTGTCACTGCAATAAGCTGTCACAGGATCAATGAGTACATTGTGGGAATATATTTCACAGCTGCAGCTTCATTTTTGCTGGTGAGAAGTGAGTGTCTGCGCAATTTTTCACTGGTATTATACTGAGTGGCAGTGACACCATTAATAACTGACTGAGCCAGTTTGCACCTCAGACGTGTCTCTTAAGTTGCACAGTCTAATAAATGAAGTTGTAGGTTTTCAGAAACCGGTTGCGCACTGAAAATTGACAGGCTCTCCAACACAACATGTTCTGTATATAAATATAATATGGGTTTATTATTTTCTCAATGCCACAAATATATTGCATTAAGTGAAAGTGACATCATTTAAAAGGGAATTGAAGAAATAACCTATATTTTAAGAACTGTTAAATAAAACAATAGCAACACAAACGTTTTATCAATTTGCAATATTTCCTTGCAAAAAAACAACTTTTCTGCTACATCTCTTTAAATTTCCTCCCACCTCCATTAAGACATGAACATGACTTCAGTAGCCCATCCCCACCCTCTGCTTAATCTAGCTCAGCTGAAATAGAAAGAAAATCAGAGTTTATGGATATCTAACAATGCAAAGGTAAACTTAGGTTATAACATGTTTTGAGCAATCCTCTGTCCTCACTGCTACCGACCTTTGGAGGAGAACTTAATTCCACTTTAAATGATAAATGACTTGGACTTTATGATCCATACTGCCACCTGTCAACAAGGAGAGTTGATTCATTAATGCTTTGAACATGTCTGTCCCCACATGAATATTCAGGAAAACAATGGTAAATGAGACAACAGTCATGAGGAGTGTCACCACACCAACAGCAAGGTTGTTTCAAGGACTATAATCTCTATTCAGCTGCTGGAACCACTAAAGCCATCTACACTATTATCTGGGAGGCAAAGCAGCCTTCTTCTCCTCCACTGGTCTGAACTAGCTGGACCATCCACTCCTCCCCACTCTTCAATAACTACACCAAATATTGAATATTCATCAACGTCTCTCACATCACTCCACCATGCGCCTCCTCACTACTTTTCTATTTCTGCAACTCACTTCCATCATACTCCAAACTCTTATCACTCTCAGTGTCCTATTTCTCCCTCTCCGATCATTATCCCCACTAATTACTTCCCTCCTGGCGTGTCTGCATCCATGAACTGTTCTGCTCCCTGCATTCACCTCACCAACCTACACAAGCAGTGACAAACCCTCTACCCTTAAATCATCCTTCCCTGTCCTCTTTCTCACCCTGCTCCATCTCATGTCTGCTGGTAACATGTCATCCAACCCGTGTAGTCCCCACTATCTGCTCATGCTTCTCATTCCAGCTAAAACAATCACTCATACCTTTTCTATATCTCTCCACTACCTTATCTCCCCTTTTCCAGTGCACTCTGGAATGCAAGATCTGTTTGTACTAAAGTCACATAGATCCATGATCTTCACATTTCAAAATCCCACAACCTCCTTGTCATTATAGGAACTTATCTTACCTCCTCCAACACTATGGGGCATATGGGGCACTATTGCCGGTACTACTGTACCGGAATAACGCAGATTTTCGTACGCAACCCTATGGGCTGCGAAGGAAAATCCACGTTATTGCGGTACTGTGGATCTTCTGAACCCACAAGCTGTCCCACAACCTTGTTCCTTCTCTACTCTCTTTCACTGTATGCTGCCTCTAGCTCACTGATTGAACCTATCTCTCTCAAGTGACATCCCCGTCCTCCTTTACAAGCTCACTTATCTCACCATTTATAAAGAACCATCTCTTGATCCAGCTTCTCTCCTTAACTACTGCCCTATTTCTATTTTCGCCTTTGCCTCCAAACTACTAGAGAAGCTTCTGATTAACTCTTTTTCTCCTCTGTCACTCCCTTCTTGAATCTCTGCAATCGGGCTTCTGCTCCCAACATTCCACTGAGATTACCCTTACAAAAGTGACCTACAATCAACTTACGTGTCAGTTACTCATCCTCCTGGATCTGTCACACTTTCCTTAACCTTTTACTCCATTGGTCTTTATGACACAGTTCTTATCTGGATCAAATTCTATCTATCTTACCATTCATTCGCTGTCTTAATCGCTTTTGGGATCCCAAAATGCTGTGTTTTAACTATGTTGCTTTTCTCACTGTACATCTCTTTTCTTGGTGAACTAATTCACGCCGTCGGCCTCTGGTACCCCCGCTATGCTGAGGACACTCACATCTACTGCTACTCCTAAAACTTTTCTCCTTCTCTACTATCTTGTGTGACCAACTGTCTGTCTGCTATATCCACATGGATGTCCCAGTACTAACTAAAGCTCAATATTTCCTAAACAGAACTTATCATTATCTCCCTTTCCAGAATTACCAGCTCCCTTCAAACTTCTCTCAGTGTGAACAATACCATAATTTTCTCAGTTTTCACAGCCCGCTGACTTTGTGTAACAATTGAATTCCCCCTTTGCTTTAATTCTCACGTCCAGCCTTTCTCACAGTCCTGTCACCTCCATCTTCTAAATATTGCTAGAATATGCCATATCTTTGTTACGGCTAACGGTCTTATCATAAGCCTGTAGAACCCGATGGAGATGTCTTCACCTATAGCAGCCGCCTTTCCCGTAGAGCTCGCTATGCTCACAGGTACTCAGACGCCCCCAGGTCTTATACTCACAGTAATACAGGTGTATGAACGTACCGTAGTGCAGAGTAGTGGGGTGTAGAGTCTAGCGTGATCAGGAAACAGTTCTAGGTCTAGATCCGAAGCAGGAAACGTGGTCAGAGTCAGGCAAGATGTCAGGGCTGGCAGCAAACAAAGAGAATCCAGAAACGAAGCGAAGGTCAGAGCAACAGGCAAGAATCAAATCCAATAAACAAAGCCAAGGGTCATGCACGAAAAATCCAAACAGCAACAGGTTCAAAGGCACAGGAGCAGGCTAGAACACAGCAACTGAGAACTATAACCGGCAGGAAGACTAAGCCCTCCCTGCCTTATATACAGAGACTGGCCAATGGTAGCAGAGAAGAAATCAGCCTCAGGGGCTGATTAATGAATAGATTAATACTATCCGCACGCGCCCGGCTGCCCTTAGTACCGGCGGGACGCGGCGCTAGCTACTACAGCGTCCCGACCGTTGCCTAGCCAATGGCTGGAGCAAAAACAGGAAGTGACGTCCCGATCGACATGGAGACGGCCGGGACACAGGTGAGCAGAGAGTCGCGGCGGCTTGGCACCGTCTCGGCTAGTAACAATATTACCCAAGAAGCAACCAAAACTCTTAACCATTCTCTCATCATCTCCCCCATCTCCTGCCTCGGCTACCACACCCTCCTCCTATCTGGCATTACTCTCACCCATCCTTGCTCGCTTCAGTCTGTCCTAAATGTCACTATGAGTCTAAACTTACTTTATTGGCAGCCCACAGACATGCAGCACTACTCTGCAAAACCCTACACTGACTCTGCACATCCTCCAGAATCCAATTCAAATTACTCACCCGCATCTAATTGGCTCCTAATGCCACCTCCCCTTTACACACCTTAAACCTCATCCTAAAATACTTTTCCTCACTTAGATCTGCCTCTCACCTGCTCCATGCCTTCTCTCTGATAGATATCTCTCACTCCCACTTACAAGACGAACTGGGGCAGACTGGCAGATTGACGCAGACATGACTGACAGTAGCCGCATCACTTGTGGGTGCCCGCGAACTGCTGCAAATAAAAGTTGATAATGTTGACGGTCACTAGCACCATTCAAGATTGGCTAATTATTGGGTCACTTCTGAAGCTGATAATGCTTTTGTCATTGCTTGTGCCTATATTATATTATTTTGTGCTCGTAACTTTTTGCTACTTTTATCCGTACCTGAGAACGAAGATTATACCTGCTGTAATATAGAGCGTTTTTTAAAACTCTTTATTTCTTTACTGATTCTATTGTTTATCTTGCCCCTTACTTATTTGTAGATTGTATTGTTTACATTTTGTTGATTGTATGGCGCTGCGAACCATGTGGCACCTTTAGCCGCTTTTCTTGTGCTTATGATCTTGTTGGGTGTAAGCGTATCGGTTTGTAAGTACACCTAACATAACACTAATGCATATACACCTTCTAATTGACGTATGTTAGTCCAACTCAGCACGAGCCCCACAATGTTTAAATCTTTGTACTGATTGTTAATCATTTTCTGACACCTACATTTGCCCTGTAGGAGAGGGTTTAACCCTCAAAATGCATGGGTTCTTTTGTTTTATTCTAGGTTTCCGATAAAACTATACCCACCTAGTCCCCCATCTCCAGCTGCTCTCCATCTCTCCACCCACCACTGTGATGTGCAGCATTCTTCTGACCATTAGGCTCCAGCTGGTTACCTACCACTCCTACTGACTGCATTGTAGCTACCCCAGAGCGATAAGTAGACATTTTATATCCCTGTGTGAGAGGGAACACTGGCAGTGCTCCCATTGGTGGGAGTGATAGTAGGGGGTTTGCCTAACTCACTGACGGACAGATTAGCCATTTACAAAGGTAATACTACAATCCTTTCCCCAGACTCTATCCATTCTCCCCATTGTGACTTCCTATTAATCTTTGTGCAATGTGAGTCACTGTGAGGCCGGGAAAGCGGCATGACTCAGCATTGTACACGCACCAACAGAAAAAACATAAAATAAATCATAATCATGCTAATTAAGACATTAAGCAATTAATCTCACACCAGGGACCACCCCACCCCCAGGGGCGCACAAAGGATTTGTCAGGGGGGGGTTTCCTCCGCCCCCAGAAAAAAAAATTCTAGAGACCTGCCGCCCATGCGCGGCAGCGCCGTCTCGGCTGCACTGTGCTGTATTGTATACAGCACCGCCGCGGACGCTTCTTAGACAGCGCCGCGGCTGCTGTAAACTACAGTGCCGACATGTAGGGCACTTTTTAGCGGAGGGGGGGAGTCCCAGAAACCCCCCCTGCGTGCGCCACTGACCCCTCCGCTATGTGCTATGGACACTTTCTGTTTTCTCATCTGTCTTAAACTCTCAGTTTAGTACAAATGTGTCCATGTGCCAACCAGAGGGCCACATGGATATTAAGTCGGGTTGGGGTATCATGGGGCTTCATCACACTCTTCTATACAACCACCACTTGAAGCTTATTCGTCAGAGGGTTTTATAACAGGTACATCTGCCTCCATACTGCACAAGTGCACTGGCCTCTATAGTCCTTAATAGATACATTACCGTTAATTATGACTGCTCACTGTGTTGTTCAATGTCAAAACACGTCACTCACTCAAAAACATATCATTAATTCTCATGGGTACAGACAAGGAAGCCTGTAATTCTAGTCTTACGATGCTGCAGCCTGTAATTCAGGATTTATGGTAGACTGTAGATGCATGTATAATGGGGTTGCACATTGTTTTTAAAGGTCAAACCCTAGTTAGTTCTAGTGTTGTATGTTCACAGTCAAGTGTATGTTCATTTCAAGGACTGTCCTGTGGATAGAAAAAGAGAGTAGTGTTCTGCAAATGGAAAACAAAAACACACTCTGAATAAATGGACATTAAAACGTCCTCCGCTCTGCTCACTAGAGTCGATCGGTGCTTTATTCACTTAAAGAATTTAGTGTGCTAGGATTTTCTGGGTGGCAGGAAGGCTCAATTTGAAATTTATTTATTTATTTAATAAATTGGTGAATGAGGATTAGGGAAGTCTGGAGTCGTTTATTCAAAATGTTTATTTAAAAACTGTTTTGTTTTTTTAACTTTTACATTTTCATGTCCAAATCACTGGGGGCTAATGGGATGGTAAAATTGCCTTGGGGAAAAAACCAACACTTTTTAACCCCCCCCCCCACCCTTCCTCCATAGATGCACCCACCATACACTGACCACACTACCCATGGTCATGCTGCTTTGTAAATGGCTTGATTTTCCAGTGGGTGTTATTTCTTCACCGAATAAGGACTGATTCACAAATTCATTTGAAATTCAGAGATTTTAGAATCAGCCAAATCAATTTGGCCATGTCTACTGGTGACTAATATTCTGAAGTAATACTTTGTATTTTTACTTAGCTTCGAGCAAAGTTCTCTCACATTGATCATCAGTAGAAATATGAGTTTGTTCTAATAATGATATTTTGATGATATTTTAACCATGATCAGCTCTGTCCCAGCAGTTCCTCTTTGTCAGACATGAGCGGAGAAGTGTGCATTATGTCTTTATGCTTTTATTGTACATAGGGGCTTATTTATTAGCATACCAGTTAGCGCAGCAATACTTTTCATTTTTTTATCTCTTCTTATCATGATGATAAAATTCAACAATATTTTATTTCCATGGCAGGAGAGCGATACTTATCCATCCAGAGGTATAGGGGCTCGGCACATGTGAACGCTTCTAGTGGAAGCGCTCACATGTGCAAAAAAAATAAACTAAACCTTTTTTTTAAAAAATAAAGTTATAGTGGTAACTCCAAAATATAAGTTATTTAGAAAATAAGATCCACACTGAAAAAATAATCCATAAATTATTTATTGTCAGCGGTCTCCCACAATACCTGCTAAGTGGACTACTCTATGCAAAAGTAAAGGGGTACATTATACTACAATAACAAACGGCAGCAGTAACCCCTTCATATATGAGGATATGCAAAAACATACCCTTTTGTCTTTATAAATTCCTTTAATGTGAAAAAGGAAGTGTTATAGAGAAAATAATTAACACACAGAACCAAACCTCATTGGTTTGATGGTTAAATCATATATAATAGCCTTACAATTTTAGGTTGATGAAGATTCTTTCCCTCAACATCAAATAAAAAGCAAATACTAAGATTGAAATTCTGTATAAACCATCTCCTGCTGATATCTCATTTGTAGAAGGCGACTATAACAATGTCATTACTGGTGCTTCATCAATGCCAGACAAAGCAATTTTCTACTTATAACATCAGTGGCTTTTCTGTAGAAGAGCGTTCTAGGCAGTACTGTCTCCAGGACGTTGTTATCATCAGACATTTATGCAGACCAGTTCCCATTTCCGAAGTTAAAAAGAGGTGGCACTTAGCCATGTGGGGTGCTGACATTGGTGAATATTGTCATGCTTTGGTTGGATATGTCGGTGACTTAGGTGGATCAGAGGCATCACTAACCTTGTCCCAATCTTTGGACATGGGATATTAGGAAGTATGTGAAAGGAAAACAGATGCAGACATGTAGACAAACTACAGAACCATAGAACAAGTAGGAAATGCTGCAGAATTAGTGGCGCTATATAAATAAATGATGATGATGATTGATGATGAAATTTAAGTACAAAGAGGCAAATAAGACCTGTCAATTAACACAACCAGGGAATATAAGTTCCACATATTTTAATATATTTAATTAATTTAATCAGAATTTCAATATCATCCATAATATACTTTTAACAGACTTTTTTTGCCCACATTTCTCTTTGTTTGGGTAAATCAAACCTCCTAACTCATTAAATGATATGCACCTATAATTGACATTATACATTTACCTTAAAGGACATGTCTGCTTTTATTAAAATCATACTTGCCAACAATGTTCATTCTTCTTCCGGGAGGTCCGGGGGGTTAGGTCAGCGTGTGGGGCGGGGCTCGGAGATTTGCGTCATGACCCCGCCCCTATGCACGATGACGCTTAAATTGCGTCATTAATCCGCGTCCTCTCCATTCAACTTAATGAACTGGCCTGGAACCGGGAGGTTGCCCTGCTCTCCCGGAAGTCCGGCAGGACTCCCAGAAATCCTGGAGTCTCCCGGACATTCCGAGAGAGTAGACAACTATGATTAATAAAGATATAGCCAACGTTATCACAGAGTGATGTTTCAGTCTAACCTTGCTAATTAAGTGTAATCATTTGCTCAGCTTAGATCCTAAATAAAATTAAAGTATAAGGACTCAAGTTCAACTTAAAACATTTTGGGTTAGTATTGGCTGCAACTGTACTTAAAGTGGGTAAATGTAAAATAATTTCATTTTGGGATAACTTTTGCTCCAGTGGCAAACTATATTAACTAGTGGACGGGGAACAGGTGACTGCCCAGAACAATAGGGGAGTCCGCAACCCTGGCACTGTCTGCTCTGGGGCCCTACCATGCTTGGATTTTTGTCCTTGGCCCATCCGGAAGTGAAGCGTTGTGCATGACGGCAACCTGGTGGGGGTCTCCTCTCCATCAACAGACAGCTCTTACATTGCTGTGGCATCCTTCTCTGTCTCAATGTCACATATGATACATGACAGTGGGAGGGTGAGAACTGAAGAGTGGGGCCATATGGTACAAGAGGAGAGGCATAATGTGTGACAAGGGGAAGTGCAGGGGGCAGTATGTGACCCAGGACCAGGAGAAAGTTGTGTGTGGTAGCAATACGCGAGTCTATATGGCAAACTTATATTATGCAGCATACCACTCATATACCAGACGTGGTGTAATGCATACTGTAGTCATGACACATGTGGCCCCTGATCATCTTAATCCACTGCGGGTAGCCTCTATCTGTATTAGAGATGGTTTTGGATCTGGATTACCGTTGTGTTTTGGTTTTGGTTTTGGTTTTACAAAACCGCCATTGGGTGTTTTGGTTTTGGTTTTGAATTTGTTTGGTTTTGTTTCGCTATTTTGTTGGAAAATCAATGTTTTTGGGCATAAAATAACCATATTTAGTGCTCCACCTGTTTCTTGGATAAGTAGTATAATTGTAAAGCTAATAAATTATCAAAAAAACAGTTTAATTCCTGGTATGTAGGCCTTCATTAATTCTACACACAAACCAGATTGTCTTTCTCTCCATCTATGCATATTGGCAATGTAGCCATTGTCTTTGGGTGTATATTACACCCTACACTTCTAGTTAAATATGTAAAGAAATGGACAAAGGCAGTTTGGTTTCTGTCTCTATAGGCCCCCCTCCACTTATAGAAAATACAAAAAAAATCAGCCGCTATAGACTGTACAATATTAATTGAAATGGGCAAAGGCAGTTTGGGGTCACTCTGTGTATGACACCCTAACCATAATGAGAAATTGCCAAAACAGCAGCCTTTCAAGACGGTACGTGATATGGAAATGCCCCAAGTCCCTTTCCTCTTTGGGGGTAGATTGCACCCTAGACTTATATAGAAAGTTTTAAAAAGATGTTATCGTCATCATCTGGAGCTTCATCCTCACCCTCATCAGTGTGTACGTCATCATCACAGACTATCAATTCATCGCCGCTTGAATCCGCCATTAGAGAACAGTCAGTGCTTTGATGTCTTAGATGGTGAAGGCCTTCCTCGTGGAAGATGTAGTTCATTTTTATAAACATAATTTTCTCCACATTTTTGGGAAGTAACCTTCTACGGCGATCACTGACTAAGTTCCCTAGGTATTGCAAAGCAAGTTTGTACATGGGTTTCCAAATGGCCTGCTTTTCCTCCCAGTAAGGAAAGGGACTGTCTGACATTTCCATATCAATTACCTCTTGAAAATAATCCTCCACCATCCTTTGCATGTTTATACTCGTATTGGATGGAGTTATGGGCAAGGTGACACATTTTTTTGAGAAATCCTTCAAACCAGCCCAGATGTTAAATTGTTCTAGTCTGCCCCCTGCGTCTTCCCTGCTTCTTTTTGGGAAAGTTAATTTTTTACGAGCAGCAGCAGCTTGAGAAAGTGAAGGAGGACACGTCGTCAAGCCGAGGCCCAGTTCAAGCGGCCAACTTTCTGAGCAATAGCTCCTTGCAAAAGTTCACATCTCGCTCATTTACAAGTAAAGACTCAATGTAGGTCTTAAACCTTGGATCAAGCACAGTGGCCAAAACGTACTGATCCAAGTTCAAGATCTTAATAACTCGAGGATCATTGTGAAGCGAATTAAGTACTTGATCGACAAGGCCAACATACTTTGCTGAATTGCTTGCTTTCATGTCCTCCTTCAGTTTCTCAAGCTGCTTTTCCAATAGTCTAATTAAAGGAATGACTTGGCTCAAACTAGCAGAGTCTGCACTCCCTTCACACGTCACAACTTCAAATGGTTTCAGCACCTTGCACAGCACTGAAAGGATTCCCCACTGTGCAAGACTGAAATACATCCCCCCTCCTTTCCCAATGTTATGGCTTGTACAATACGCTTGGAGGGCTTTGCGCTGTTCCTCCATCCTCTGAAGCATGTACAGGGTGGAATTCCACCTAGTTACTACCTCTTGCTTAGGTTGGTGGCAGTGCAAGTTAAACTGCTCTTGGAACTGCTGCAATCTCCTACATGCTGTGGCAGAATGCCTGAAACGGCCTGAAATTTTACGGGCCACCGAAAGCATCTCCTTCACCTCACGGTTATTTCGTAGGAAGCCCTGCACCACCAAGTTGATAGTGTGAGCAAAACAGGGAATGTGCTGGAAATCACCCAGCTGTAATGCTCGCACTATATTGTTGGCGTTATCAGAAATGACATATCCTGGGGAGAGTCCAAGTGGTATAAGCCATGTATCAATCACATCTCTTAGTTTGCGTAGCAAATTATCAGCTGTATGCCTGTTAGTGAAGCCGGTGATACAAAGTGTGGCCTGCCTGTGACAAATGTTATGTAGTGGTGTAAATGCTGCTGCTGTTCTCGCTGGTGAAGGTGAATGACCAACCCTGTGGGCTGTCACAGTCATATAGTCTTTGGTTTGCCCACTTCCACTTGTCCACATATCTGTGGTTAAGTGGACAGTGGGAAGAATGCCATTTTTTAGTGCAATCTTTACATTTGTACACACTTTTTGGTATAGTTGTGGAATAGCTTTACGGGAAAAATGGTGTCGCGATGGAATTCTGTAACGCAGACACAAAACCTCAATTAACTGTGAAAAACCAACTGTGTTTATTGTGTATATTGGACGCAGATCTAACACTAACATGGCAGCCATGGCGTCTGTGATTCGCTTGGCGACTGGGTGACTGCTGTCATATTTGTTTCCCCTAGCAAATGATTGTTTCACAGTTAATTGCTGAAATGTAGGACTGCTCATTTTCTTGGCCTGCCTCTGGGCTGATGATTCACCCACAGCAGCAGCAACAGCAGCAGCAGTGGGACTAACACTTTCTTCAGAGGAATCAATAATAGTGCAGGAGTCATCCAGCCTTAATAAGTGGGATGCCGGGCTAACTCCGAGCGCTACTGAGGAGATTGATGAGGATGGTGTGATGGGTGTATTTTGTAGCCGTCGGGATGTCGGTGAGTGGAGGGTCTTAGCTGATGATGGAGTGCTGGTATTTTTTTTGGAAGAACTTTCAGCTTTTCCCAACACTTTGCCATGAACTCTAGTTAAATGGCGTAACATAGACAAGGTTCCAAGATGGTTAAGGTCCCTCCCTCGACTGAATGTGGCTTGACATACACTACAACTGGCTATACAATTGTTGTCTGGATTGGGGTAGAAATAATTCCACACATAAGAGGTGGATTTTTTTGTTTTATGGCCAGGGATGACATTGGCCTTTTTCTTGTCACGTGCCAGAACTGCTGCCACTGGTGCAGGACTTACACAAACAACCTCATTCTCATCAACATCCTCATTAGCGCCCTCGTCGCCTACACAAATCTCCCCCTCATCCTCTTCTAATTCCAAAGTGGCATCCTCAATTTGTGTATCACCGGCCACACTCGGGCTGTTCACCCTAGCTAAAGGCGCAGAACCTATAGGCAGCAGTATTCCCTATGGCTCCTCCCCTCCTCTGACAGCCCTGGCTGAGAATCAGGGGTGTGTGAACCAGAGGTCAACCACAAGTTACAATCAAGAGTTCGCAGTTTGTGATTGGTCACCTCTGCTGCCATTTTAAATTGGTCAACAAACTTAATTTGCTAGTTCTGTATTACAGAACTTGCAGAGCCCCAGGAAATAAGACTGAATTTTACTAGGTAGTAGCTCATCCCCAAAATGGCTACGACCATTGTGTGTAAACGATAGGTGCACTTTAAGCAATAAATTATTTTATACATCCTGGGGGACCGGGCTATCCCCCAGTAGGCCCCGACCCTGATCGCTCCCCTCTTCATGGTAGGGGGAGCAGAAAACGTAAAAAAAAAAATACTCACATGACCGCGGCGTTCCCGACTAAGGAGGCACAGCATGGTGATTAAGGGGCACAGTAATGTGTCTGTGATGGCACAGTGGGCTTGTGCCAATGTAATGTGTGTGTGGTAGGTGGCTAAATAATGAGTGCTATTTTGTTTGTAGGGTGAAGGTGGGGCAATTTAAGTTTATAGTGGGGACTATTAATTTAAGATGGGTTGGTTTGGGGGCTATTAATTGAATGTGGGGCTCAGTTTGAGGAGCATGAGGTCTATTTAATAAATGTGATTATGAATTATTTAATGGCAGTGACAGTTGCGGGAAATAGGTATATTTATTATACGTAAATGCGACTAATTTATTGCAGGGGCTGTCTGGAGGGAGGGAAATAAGTTTATTAAATGGGAATACTATTACTTTAATGTTGGGGCTGGAGGAAGGTCTAAGAATTAATTGTGGGTCCTATTGATTTAATGACAGGGCTGGTTGGAATTTTCTAAATATACCCACTATTTTTTCCAAATAGGGCCCTCAACATTCCAGGATCCAGACAAGCCGCAACTACAGAAACCAGCAGCCACAGGTGGTAAAAGTGACAAGAACAGGTAGGACGGTCTCTCAAATGTTCTGAGTCTAGTGCAGGCTTGGCTAACCTGTGGCACTCCAAGTGTTGTGAAACTACAAGTCCCAGCATACCCTTCCAGCAATAGGCTGCTATATATTGGCAAAGCCTGCTGGAGCTTGTAGTTTCACAACACCTGGAGTGCCACAGGTTAGCCAAGCCTGGTCTAGTGGGACAATCCTGATTTTTGGTGACTGTTCTGCCTAATCTAAGGTGCAGGTCAAGACTGTGTACTCTTTATATACAGACTGCATTCTTTATAAACTACACTATGGTGCAAGCTGTCCTTCGTGGGCTGACCACTCCCCCTCTAGTGTCTGGTCTCGCCAGGGCCATCTTAACAACATTATGGGCCCCCGGGCAAAGCAGTGCACCGGGGCCCCTACACATATATATATATATATATATATATATATATATATATATATATATATATATATATATATAGATACAGATATAGATGTATAGAGATACAGATATAGGTATAAATATATAGAGATAGATAGATGTACTTGCTCAGTGACCCTTGAAGCTTTTTTTGCAGTTTTTTTTTTTCCAGGATTATTTATTCTAATTAAGAGCCCTGCCTATGGGGCCCCCTTGTCTGTGGGGCCCCCGGGCACCTGCCCATCGTGCCCAATGGAAGAGATGGCCCTGGGTCTCACCTCTATGATGGCTGGCCACACCCCCTATGGTGGGCCACTAGTGTTGCAGTCCCCCGGTGGGCCCTTCATGCCCCAGTCCGACACTGCATACATCCCATTATTCCACTTTTTTCAGGGCTGTCCCTATTTTCAAACTAGGGAGCTCAAGATTTGATTGAGCAGATTGATTAAATTGATGACAGGCTTTATTGTGCCCCAATTTGTTTGTTTATGTTTTACATATGAAGGTATGTTATGGGATTCCTGAAATAAAAAAAATGTTACTATTGACTTGAATTGTATAGATGCAATATTTGCAAAATTGTGCTATATTGAAACACACATAGCCTTATTTCTAGAACTGTGCTACAAGTTTATTAATGTCAGAAAACAGAATATATACATTACAGATACATTAGGTTATTAATATCTGTCCCTCTCTAGTAAAATAATTAAACCTAACACATGATAACATTACCCACCCACCCCCCACCGTTCCTTACCCACACCACTACCGCCACAATCGACTAAGACTAAATGAGTTTTCAATACCAGACGCCATTGTTTCACACAGCCATCAATTATAGAAAACAGCAAACCTCAAAGAGTGGTTAAAAAAGCAAAATAATCGCTCTCCTTGAGGTATGAATTATGGATGCGGTTTAATGCAATGCAGATCGGTTTTGCAGGAGGGGGGACAGGCAGGGGTCGACGAGTTTATGCGGTTGTAAAAGCTAGCAATTTGCTTGTCTTTTCATGATCATTTTCTTCAATACAGAACTTCTACAATCTGCAATAAATTTCAATACTAACAGCAGGCGAAAGCTCTGATGCAATTTGTGCCGAGCAGGTGAATTGTTTGGAGGTTTGCACATCCTGAGGCTTAATGTGTTAGTTTCATGCTCTGCATTCTAGATTGTGATCTGGGCCTCGAGTAAAAAGCACACACATTCTAATAGACGGGCGCTGGAGCTCTCCAGTAAAACCACATTCCTAATGGGACTTTTAATGGTACAAGGTGAAAAAAAAAAAATATTGAAGTTGTGTGAGAAACACATTACAAAGATGCTTATGCAAATAATGTGTGTCCTGATGTTATCATTTTAGCTTGCTAATAGCGTTTGCATGCACAGAATTCTATTCTGCCACTCTATGAAGTACAATCTAAAAGAAATGTAGGAAACTAGCGGACATAAAATAAAAGAAAGAATCACTTAAGAAGCACGTCGCAGTTTATTATTCATAGCAAGGAGACATAATGAAAAGAGATTTAGGCTTAAAATGTACCTGTCGTCTTCGCACGCGGTGGCAGCCATTTTGTTGGAGAAAGCAATATTCAAGAGAATTCAGTCAGAGAGATAGAGAAATCATTAGGAACCAGTGACATCTCCGGGGTGTGAGGCAAAAAGTATAATTCTCCTAATTGATAAATGCTCAAAAGATAAAGCAACATCCTCTTTTCCAATCACTCTGTGTTCCTCTAATTTTGTGTAAATGTTGGTAAACTTTAGCACGTCTATGGAGATATATAACATCCCCTCAGGCTTCTCAAAAAGTCTGTCACTACCTCCACTGGATCTCATCCAATCAAACCTCTCAAAGCCCTCCAGTGCCTCGTTCTAATGCTAGCATGAGCCAGGAGAATGCAGGGTGGAGAGCTAGGATAACGGCTGTATGCGTTCATTTTTAATATAGACCAATCAGGGCAAAGATATATTAACAATATCAACAGTTGCTTTCAGATTTAATTTAATAATAGTTTCCATTTAAAGGGAGGTCTTAACCTTCTAAAACAATGCACTACCTCCCGCAACTTGTGGAATGTTCAGTCCAATAGGGTGCAGCTGTCAAGAAGATATCAACAGTCTCTGCAAATATGCAAAGATAACATAGTCAAATTGAATTTATTACACATGCCACTCTGTTGTCACTTTTACAAAATTCACAACATTATTTTTATGGCTACAACTGCACCCAAAACTCTGAACATTTGCAACTGGTTTGCGCCCTATTAAAGAGCAACAAAAATAAACAATTCTGCTTAAATGATATAAAGTCTTTGGTGAAAACTACTGAAGGGTGCAGGTGTGGAAAAGTGTATAGCAGATCACAATCCTTGTTTGAGTAAAGGAGGGAGGCCACTGGCATACTGGTGGTAACGATAGTAGAGAAAGGAGGACACAAGGGAAGATGGCCCTGCTTGAGAGAGCTTACAATCTAAAGAGAGGGTCACATGAACTGGGGTGATGCAGAAAGAGTGAGACAATGGGAGTAGGGGGTGAGTTAGAAGGAGAGCTGATAAGCATTGATGAAAAAATGGGTTTAAGAGCCTTGGAGAGAAATATAGAGCCTCATTGTGTGAGGGAGTGAGTTCCAGATGAGGGGAGCAGCACAGGAGAAGTCCAGGAGGAGAGTGTGAAGAGATAATGAGAGAGGCGGAGAGGCAGCGGTCATTGGCAAGACAAAGAGAATTTGTCTAAAGGTGGATTATGCCTTCAGTACAGAATGCAAAGGAGCCCTTTTTAAGGAGTTTCAAAACCAAACATTATTATAATTATTATTATCCAATTTTATTTTAATATTAAATAAACCATTTCCCCAATAACTGTAAAACTAACCAAGATATGAGATAATTAATGAGCTCCCTATGATGAGATCTGCTGCTGAGTAAAAATTTATTGCGACATCAATTTTACCTTTCAGAAGTTACTTTGCTCTCACATCCCCCGAATTTCTCAATACAAACTGTTATTCAGATTCGCCATACCACTTGACTATCAAACACTTGTGTTAGATACATTTGTTACTGTAGAGAAATATTAGTTCTCAGATATAAGCAGACTCGACAGGCAATAACATTGCAGAATTTATAGAACTGCTTGCCCTAGCAGAACAATGCCTGGAAAATAATATACTCTAAGATTGCAAAATATACAGCTCTGACTGTCATAAATATCCCTGTTATTTCCACAGGGCTGAGAAATGCACCAAATCGTGATGCATTGCTGATACCTTTGGTGTTTAGGGGATATATACAATACCCACAGCAACAAATACATATCTAAAGATGAGGAGATGATCAGGAGGGTTCTGTATAATATTCATTTTCGTACTGGTACAAAAGAACACAGTATCCCATTGTTTACAGAAACTATAAAACTGAGATAAGGATGGGGGTTGTATATCAGAAAAAGAACTGTCTTCCTGTTGCCATGTTGTTTCTTTCTGTCTTTGGTGATAATGTGGCATTTTAAGTTCATAACCAGCATTTGCAGAACAAACAGCTACCTTTAGGATGGAACTTTGCATTACTACTGCTCCATAGCCAAGCTTGAGTATTATTATTATTATTATCTTTGACTTATAAGGCGCCACAAAGGGTCCGCAGCGCTGTACATTACATATACAGAAAACAGAGAACCAAGACACTACATGATACAGAAAGAACAGAATATATACAAACACAGGTGACAGGGTAAAGCAAATCAGATTTATTTCTGGGACAGATAGTGAAAGGGATGGTAGAAATCAGCGAGAAGAAGGTTGAAGCTTAAAAAACAGGGTAAACAGAGTTAGGGAAGCAGGCCAAGAGGTACAGAGGGTGAAGGAACAGTAGAAAGAGCACACAAGGAAAGAGGGCCCTGCTCATGAGAGCTTACATCCTAAAGGAAAGGGGGAGACACAAATAGGGTGGTACAAACTGGGGGAGAGAGCCAGGACAAGGGAGTTAGGAGGAGGACTGATAGACTTGAATAAAGAAATGAGTTTTAAGGGCACGCTTGTAGCCTTTGAGAGTAGATGCTAACCTGATGGAACGTGGAAGATCGTTCCACAGCAGGGGAGCAGCCCAGGCAAAGTCCTGAAGACGAGAGTGAGAGGAGGTGATCAGTGAAGTAGTGAGGCGGCGGTCAGAGGCAGAGCGGAGGGGGCGAGTAGGAGTATGGGGCGACGATGCAGCTGTAACCCCCTCTTTTGCTTTTAAAAGTAGTCTAAGGGGTGTTGTGCGGGCCCCCGAGTATGGGGGGGTCTCCCACAGGTGCCTCGGAGGGGTGGAGTATGGCGATCATGCCCCTTGCACACACTGTAGTTCTGCCACTAGCGACCATTTCCATACATTATTTTTGATGCACAAATTTGTTGTTATCAAGATAATGCA
Organism: Mixophyes fleayi; assembly: GCF_038048845.1. Classification (NCBI taxonomy): domain Eukaryota; kingdom Metazoa; phylum Chordata; class Amphibia; order Anura; family Limnodynastidae; genus Mixophyes; species Mixophyes fleayi. The sequence goes on along the minus strand of NC_134408.1, from coordinate 27,308,954 downwards.
GGGTAAAAGCTTTACTATATATTTGCATAGATTTACAGTAAAACAATGTTTTCACATTTTTTTAGCTGTTTATGTAAAATACTGTACAAACGTTTTAGGCAGGTGTGGAAAAATGCTGCAAAGTAAGAGTGCGTTCAAATATGGAAGTGTTAATTGCTTATTTTTTTATCAATTAACAAAATGCAAAGTGAATGAACAGAAGAGACATCTAAATAAAATCAATATTTGATGTGACCACTCTGCCTTCAAAACAGCATCAATTCTTCTAGGTACACTTGCACAAGGAACTCGGCAGGGAGGTTGTTCCAAACATCTTGGAGAACTACCCACAGATCTTCTGTGGATGTAGCTGTCTCAACTCCTTCTGTCTCTTCATGTAATCCCAGACAGACGCGATGATGTTGAGATCAGGGCTCTGTGGGGCCATATCATCACTTCCAGGAGTCCTTGTTCTTCTTTACGATGAAGATAGTTCTTAATGACATTGGCTGTATGTTTAGAGTCCTTATCCTGCTGCAGAATAATGTTGGAGCCAATCAGATGGTATTGCATGATGGATAAGTACTTACCTGTATTTCTCAGCATTGAGGACACCATTAATCCTGACCAAATCCCCACCTCCATTTGCAGCCCCAAATTTGCAAGGAATCTCCACCATACTTCTCTGTTGCCTTCAGACACTTATTATTGTACCACTCACCAGCCCTTCATTGAACAACGTCTGTCCAGAGCACCTACTGCCATTTTTTTGCACTCCAGTTCCTATGTTTTTGTGCATAGTTGAGTTTCTTGGCCTTGTTTCCACATTGAAGGTATGGCTTTTTGGCCTCAATTCTTCCATGTAGATCACTTCTGGCCAGACTTCTCTGAACAGTAGATGTTTGGTGAAGGCACTTTGCTGTCTCAGCATGACAATGCCCCCATGCCCAAAGTGAGATTCATCAAAGAAGGGTTTCCTGAGTTTGGCGTACTAAAACTTGACTGGCCTGCACAGACACTGACCTCAACCCCATTAAACACCTTTGGGATGAATTGAAACGCAGACTGCGAGTCAATCCTTATCGCCCCCAATATAAGTGCCAGACGTGCCTGAACTATTTGGACATTAAATGTCCAAATAGTTCAGTCCTTTTAAATCCAAAAAGCACTAAAATCCTTACTGATTTGCGGCCTCCCTTCGGCATTCTAACATCTTATTACTTGGATAACAGATTAAATCAGATTGTATCTGTTTCCCGCTCTATTGATATATGATGTGATGTTCACTATTTTACATATATATATTGTGGCAAGAGCCCGCTACTGCAGAAGCACACGCGAACAACTTCTTCCTTTTTATGTAGCTTTATTGTCAGGATGGTAAATGTTTTGACACCGTATACTTTCACAGCAATTATGGAGACCCTAAACGCTAGCTATACATAGACCAGCTCTCTCTCAGGACCAGCCAGCTTCCCCAGCGTTGGTCTCAGTGAACAAATGACACAAACAAGCTATTATACATGATACTCCTCCCCCAGCCTTAGCTTGATGGACAGGTGACACACCCACCTTCTCTTTAAGAGAAAACGCCCATCACTGGCTCTGTTTGAACTAACAGACACACCCTGTCTGTTTGCTGAGAGGAAGCAGCTTTCAAATCATGTAAGTTAACCAACTTTAAACTACACATAAGTCTTTACTTGGTTTAACCTGAATTTAGGTGCATAACTGCGCCCATGTCTTACTCTGCTTGTATGTTTTTTTTGCATCTTGTCAGATAAATGCCTCCCTTTGTTACAATATATATATATATATATATATATATATATATATATATATATATATATATATATATATATATATACAGTATATATATATATATATATATATATATATATATATATATATGGTTATAATGTTTTATTCCAGGTGATGAATTTTACAGTTTTAGCTGGGAGGCATGTTTGAAAGTAGTATACACATTAGGGGAGAAGGAACATATTCTGCCACCCTGAACTTGTACAAGAAGTTATTGATAAGTTAATTATGGCCGTGTAAGATTTGGTCATTTGCATCCAGCGCCACGACACTTAACAAAATACTCCTGCAAAGCAAACGGAAAATAATTGTCTGTAGAATTAGAGGTGCTAGGACACTCCTGTCCAAAACATGTGATTTGCTGATGTTGACACTAGTCTTGAGACAGAAATGACATTTGTTAACATTTTGTGAAGCATTGGGAGGCTAATGGTTGGTTGGGTTACTATGATCTCAGGAGTATAGAGACAATTTGTAGTGCGTTGTGTAGCCTAGATCGGATGAATAGAGGCGTGAGAACAAATAAGGAGGTATTTAATGATTTTATTTTTCACAAATGCATCAGGTGTGCTTGTGCCTATTGTTGTCTAGCAATATGTAACACAATACTTGTTGACCACAGGCATTCATTCATTTGTGGCAGAATCTCCAGTAGCCAGTGGCATGCTCCAAACATCGCTCTCACAAAGACACAATTACGTGTACATCTTGTCTATAAACCTCCATCCCCATTTTCAGCACCGCTCTGAGGGGCCATGTAATGGAGCCAATTTATGTTGTCAGATGCTGTTTCTATCTCTATCGGAGTGGAAGATTCTTCTTTTAAATGCTGACAATGACTTTTCACCTCCCAGACACTAAAGAAATGCATTCGCTGGGTGAATCCCTGGCCATGTAATTTGTGTCATTGTCACTACACAATGACAAATTGCTCGCTGATGTTAAACTTCCGAGTAATGCTTCCTTAGTGCACTTACAGCAAAGTACTGTTAGTGACCCATTTTACGCTTCAAGAACATCTCAACGTCGCTTTTTTTTAATGTTATTGTTGTTGTTGTTTTGTTTTTTTTTTTGCAACTTTATTTATTTATTTTTAACCTGCACGACCAAAAAGGGCCACCTATGCAGATAAGCCGGAGCGTTAAGCCGCAATGCTTTCAGAATGGTCAATTGATTTCTCTACTGGGTTTGTAAGACTGAAATGTGTATTTTTCCAGATAAATATATACATTTTATAGACCTTCTGTTAAAGGCAGCAGAAATTCAATCTCTCTCTCTCTCTCTCTACCTCTCTACTCAGGCCACTGGTGTTTGCTGACTATATTGCTTCTATATAAGACGAGCCGTGAAAAAAAAAATGTTCTTTTATTGCTTGCCTCCCTCTCTGTGCCTTGGAACTCTGCCGGGTATATTAATCAAACACAAATCTCTTTTTGCTGCTAGTGGCCTCCTGTTGGTGCCTCCATATTACACCCTCCAACTTAACCCCCATACCAATTCGGTTGAAGAAGGAAAAAAAACATGTATATATAAATAAATACGTAACGCTGGGACTGTGCTCTGCATTAAAGTCTCCACCAGACTAATGAGGAAGACAAACATTTAGTAAACAGTGCCTGCAGGGTGCTGATGTTGGCTGTGTCATTACAATATATTCTACTTTGTGTATCATTATGCCGCGGTGTGTCTCCATTTATTTGTATTTATCTCAATCTTCCTTTATTACTTTTTATGTAAATTCAGGATGCACAGAGAGCATAATCATTGCCAGGATGGAAGCAGAAAAGCCTCCCAGAGAATCGGCCGCAAGATTTTTATGGTACAGTGTTTCCACAATTCTATGAAGCAGAGGGTACGGTCCTTGAAAATGAAAAAGCAGACCACCTACTGAAAAGAGACATGCAATACATACAATGTGTGCGGTTAATCAGGCAAACAAACAACCATGCACAAATAATATGCCTTGGAGAGGTTCTGTTACTGTTATCAAGTGATCAAAGCGAGATTAGTATGAAACAAAGGCAAAGTCTTCCCCTTTGTCGCCAACTGTTGATACTCAATTCGACATAACAATTTCTTAAATGGTAATCTCTGTGTTATGTTCATCATATATGTACAGCATACATATAATACAAACAAAAACATATGAGTGCCAAAAAAAAACACGAAGGGCTAGATTTACCAAAAGGACGGTTTGGTGAAACCGCCGTTTTTTTCTGGGATTTTTCCGGCGGTTTTAAAACCAACAGATTTACTAAGGCTCAATATGCCAGTAAAACGGCCAGAATTGACATTTTTCAAAACCGCCACTTTACAAATCGACATTCCGATTTTAACCAGGATGAACATACAAATCGCCAGATTTACTAGGCTGGAGTTTGCAAAACCACCACACAATTGGCCAAAATAAAAGAGGGGGGTGTGAGAGATTGCACAAACAGCATGGTGTTTGAGCTGTTTTGCCTTTCAGAACATAAGGGGAAGCACCATTGACATTTAAATTATTTGGGCAATCATTATTTATTCATTAAGGGGCAAAATGAATTTAATATTAAGGGGGCTTTCTCTTATGTTCTGAATGGCAAAATAGCTCAAAGAGCATATTTGAACTATCAAGCCATTCAGAAGCAGGTATTAAAACTGTCCTGTCCTGTCTTTTGATGACGGTTTTAACCAAATCGCCGGCGGTTTAGCTTTTTCAAAACGCCACACATCGCCATCCATTTTAAATTCCATCCTCAAACCGCCCTATAGTAAATGCGGCGGTTTGCACCACTAACCCGCCGGTGATGTGTGGCAGTTTAAAATCACCACCAAACTCAATTCTTAGTAAATCTAGCCCAAAGTGTTTTTACAGCCTGTGTTCATCTTGTCCCACCCCCTTCCACATTACTGTATATTGCAAGTGTCTGCATTTGTAATAAATATGTACTCCAAAAATGGTTTTGATGCATGTTGCCACCTGTTGACAACCAGTAGTATTGCAGCAGTTATGCTTTTTTTGTTTTTATTTTGTTTTTTGTTTTGTTCTGTACTGCATCTTTTGAAACAAATTTTTTTTTTTTTACCTAAAGTGTTCCAAACCTCCGCTATAATCCTCTCTCTCAAGCGGCTTTGCTATTTTTGAGGTGCGATCACTATAACTTAGCATGACACAAAAATAACAGATTAAAGTAGTCTGGCGTGGAAAATATACTGCCAGTTATAAAGTATGTACCAAAGAATAATATGTTCACCTAGAGTCTAAAAGTTAAATGAACATGTCATAGGAGCAACACTATACAACACTCTTCAAAATGATCCAAGTTAAATAGGACTTCTGCCTAGTCAGCGGTTGAAGATGACGATGGGTGCTGCTGCCATTTGACAGATATGTGGGGAATAAATGACCTTCCTGTACAATCACATAACCATGGAAACAAACTATGGACTGCATAATGATTTTAATACATGGTTTTATCATTTTCGAATGACATTACCCTTTTAATTAGCATGTCATTGCAATACAAGTGACACATGTAGTCCACTCTGTGCAGCCCATTATTTCAGCATCGAAACTATATGACATACAGTTTGGTTAAAAAAAAAATGTACTTATTGCAGCATAAAGGTGAATCCTTAGCATGTGCGTTTTGTTCAATACTTTTTTAGTACTTTACAGCAAAAATATAAATATATAATGTGCACAGTAAGACAAAAGAAATACTGTGTACATTAGAGTCAACTGTCCCTTCATATGACCCCATATAGCCAATATTCCTCCAAGTAGTCTGTTGAAGTTTAATAATTGGATGAAAGTAGAGATGCTCACTGATCCCCGTGAAGTGGTTTTGGTTTTAGATCTGGATTAGCTTTGTGTTTTGGTTTTGGTTTTGGATCTGGATTTTCTTAGGAAATTTGCTAAAATATGCTAAAATCACATCATTTTGTTCTTTTTTTTTGATCCTACATTATTATTAACCTCACTAACACTAATTTTAAATCATTTGCTGTGAATTTTGACCATCTCACAGGTTACAATATTATTTTCATCCACTTTCAAGCAAAGATTGCAGCAGTTCTTGCCAGTGATAAGAAGAAGACCATTGTCATGCCTGGGCATAAGACCAAAAATCCACCTCTTATGTGTGGAATTATTTTTACCCAAATTCTGACAACAGTTATCTAGCCATTTGTAGCTTTGTAAAGCCACAGTCAGTAGAGGTAGGGACCTTAACCATCTAGGATCCTCATCCATGTTACATCATTTGAAGCGAGTTCATGGAAAGCTGTTGGGAAATCAGAAATTTATGTAAAAAAAATAACAACATGCAGTCCAGAATCATCTGCCTCCCTTATCTCATCTAGATCCCAGCACCTGCAACCTACATCCCCAACACCTTCATCATCAATATCCTCACAAGTGATGGGAGTTAGTCCTGCATCCAAGTTGTTAAGGCTAGATGACTCCTCCACTAACCATGATTCCTCTGAAGAATTATTGACCGTTAGTCCTGCTGCTGCTGCTGCTGCTGGGGGTGGATCTTCAACCCAGAAGAAGACTACTAGTAGTTTACAACAATTGACTGTTAAACAATCCTTTGCTAGAGGAAGAAAGTAAGAAAGCTGTTACCCAGTCACAAAGCGGACCACAGACGCCATGGGGACTATGCTAATATTAGATCTGCGTCCAATATCCACTATTAATGCAGCTGGTTTTAGACAGTTACTTGAGGTCTTCTGTCCCTATTACCAAATTCCATCACGACCCTATTTTACTAGAAAAGCTATTCCTCACCTCTACCAGAAGGTTTGTAAAAATTTAATTATTGGGCTACAAAGTGCCATTCTACCCACTGTGCACTTAACCACAGATATGGGGACAAGCGGAACTGGGCAAACTAAAGATTGCAATGGACAATTAGCAACGGAGCTCTTGTCTTTGGGTGTATATGACACCCTACACTTTTTGGTGCAAAATCAGAAGAAAAGCCTGCAAGGAATAGTATATTTGTATTTCAGCAATGACAATTAGCAATGGAGCTTTCTTTAACATTGCTACCACCCGCCTCTTTCTATTCTCTAAGTTTGCCTGCCCAACTGCTCTACACTCTATCCTACCCCTTCTGTATCCCTCTCTCAAATGGCGCTGGGTCGCCTTGGAGGGCGGTATTTATAGATTCCAAAAGTCGCGAGATTCGAGATCGGACGATGTCACAATGACGTTTTGCCTCGTTTTGGAATCCGAAAAAGCGTGAAAGTACAGAGACGACTCGGCTTGGTACTCGGATCCCCTAAGTTCGGGTGGGTTCGATTTCCGAGAAACCGAGCCTGAGCATCTCTAGATGAAAGTGGTAATCAATATTTTCTGTACACTAATATTTGTTGTGATGCAATCAGTACGCAATCAAATAATTATCTTAGCAAATAACAACATGCATCTATTTATTTTTGTTACTATAAAATATAATGTGGTGAAAAAGCAAATTAATGTTTCTAACATATTAATTACATCGAGTTTGGTCTCATCCTGTTCCAGCTGCAACACTGTGGGGTTCCAGCATAAAGATCATTTTGCAATGTTGTGTGTCTGTTGAGCACTTGCTCTTATTTATAGAAGAAGACACATGGATTAGTGCATCAAGATGGAGGGGTATGGAGAGGGGCCAAATGTTTGCATCTTCTGATGTGGGAACCTGGTAGGAGAAGGGTAGATTGTCTGAATCCGTCCTAGGTGCACTCGGGTCAGGGGGGGCAGGGAGGCATCGGCCCCCCCGGGCCGCTCAGACTTTCGGCTTTTAGGGGGTAGGCCGGCCGCCCCCCGATGCAATTTCTCTGGATTTCTACCTGCGGCCGCATCTGATGACATCAGATGCGGCCACGTCAGCGCACAGACGGCCGCATCACATGACACGGGATGCGGCCCGTTTAATGAGATGCGGCCGCCTGTGTGCCCCCCTGCCTGAAGTATCCCAGCCCGCGCCTGACTCAGGTACATCATTAAAACACCCACATTCACAAACAAGATTTATGTTGCAGAGCAAGATATTTAAATAACCTTTAGGGGGGTGTTCCCGGCTTAGAGCAGGGCCCCAGAGCTGCTGTACACTGCACAAAAGGACTTGATTTTTATACATGTTTGCAGGTAGCGGAATTTGGAGATTGGTCTATACTTTCAATGGGACTTCTTTGGTACCATCCAGATACATTTTAGGTGGGAAAGTTTATTTAAAGGTGCACATACCAATGTAAATTAACATTTAAGTTTACAATCGTCACACAGGTAATACATGTCCCCTTCCATCTCAGCCCTCAATCCTGCAAACGGTGGTGCAGTGCATGGGTTGCACTGTGCATCAATGTTTTCTGTATTCTGTATTAGGGTTAGGATCACAGCTATTGATAAGCCTTTAGAACCGGACTTGTGGTGGTCATCATATAAAGAACAAATAATCCCCTAGGCGCAGTGGTAAACAGTAAATATATAGGGTACAAAACAAAGATACAAAATAAGCAATTTTATTGCTTGTACACAATGGATGATGTTTCAAAAGGCTGGTACCTAGACATCAGTAAAACAAACTTTTACAGGTGTGAATATTGCAGACATAGGGCCTGAGTCATTAAGGCAAAAAAGGAGTAAATGTTCTCTGGGACAAACCATGTTACAATGCAAGGGGTGCAAAAATGTATTATTTTGCACATAAGTTAAATACTGGCTGTTTTTTCATCTAGCACACAAATACTTAATAGCTTTATTATTACACTGAAATTTAAAGAAGATCTAGGACATGCCCTTCCCCAAATATAAATCTCTCCCCACATTTTAAATTTATCTCCCCTCCAATGCAACATGGTTTTGCCCAGGTGCAAATGTTACTCCTTTTTTATGCTTTGCTCTCCTTAATGACTCAGGCCCATAGAGAACAAATAAGTGCAATAACTAATCCAAAGTCTCGATAAAGGATATCACAGACCTCTGGCAACGGTGAATAATAACAGTATCAGTCTGATGTGGTGCACCGGAGTACAGAGGGTAATTCCAAATATTGCTAGATGGTACTAGTCCATAATACCTCAGTCTCTGGGTGTAAATAAGGTGCCACTGGTATTCACAATAACATAAAGTAGAATATAATTTTTTTTTGCATGCTCAACTATAAGGGGGGCCCCATGAATTTGTTGTACCGGGGCCCTGAATTCCTCTGGGCAGCCCTGCCTAGCATAGCCCCCTTAATAGCAGCAATGTAACTGTCACCCTTTGAAAGGACATCACTGTCAGTGCCGATATGTTGTGTTGCCTGGATTGTTGCCTGTCACTCTTCCATCAAGTCTGTATTTGCTGCTTGTTGTAATTACAGCATTCGCTATGTATATGTTGCTCATACTCCTCCTTCAGGAACAACGACTCTTACTATAATCCTACGTCCTGTTACTTTGTATTTAATGGACTTATATAAATTGTCAATGTATCTGTATACTACTAGCAGCTACCTGGACTTTGGTAAAATCCTGCATGTTAATCAGTGAATATTGTGCACCTGTCACTTTTTACTTTGTTGTTGGGGATTTTAATTGATTGCAAGTGAGTGAAACGAAAGCAGACTCACAATGCAGCAGTCGGAAAACAAAATCCACTTCTACAGTAACAGAGACACATCAATGTCATTAGCCAGAGGTACATTTCCAAAAGAAATATTCAAGTGCACATGCCCAAAATAATAGTTAGATCTACTGTTGCTTTGGCATAGCCCCTGACTTTTGTGTTACAAGTGCGTAGGGGACAATAGCTTTCACACCGCATGTTCGCCTCTGAGTGAGTGTTCTTGTGGGAGAATGCAGCTCTCCTCTGAGTACAGCAGATCTTTGGGGAGACAATGACAGTTCTCTCTGTGTGCAGTAACTTGTTGTGACGCGCAGGAGTTGTGTTACTGTGTATCAGGCCTGATTCATTAAGGAAAGGAAAGTAAAAAAAATTGTACATTTTCTCCTGGACAAAACCATGTTACAAATACAAGGGGTGCAAATTAGTTTTTTTATTTTGCGTACATAATTTGAATACTTGATAGGTTATTTGTACACTGAAATTTAAAGTTGATCTAGGACATGCCCTACCCCAAATATAAATCTGCCATCACATTTTACATTTACCTCCCTCTCCAATGCAACATGAGGTGAAGGTGCAAAGTTACTAATTTTTTTTGCATTACTTTCCTAAATGAATCAGGTCCATCACATGCATTTTTTTGTGGGTAGTAAAGCATTCTTGCCATCTTTGGCAATTTCTGCCTCATAGCACTGAGATCATGAGTTCTATTCCCGACCATGGCCTTATCTTTGTGGAGTTTGTATGTTCTCCCTGTGTGTGTGTGTGTGGGTTTCCTCTGGGTGCTCCGGTTTCCTCCCACATTCCAAAAACATACTAGTAGGTTAATTGACTGCTATCAAATTAACCCTACCTCTCTCTGTCTGTTTGTATGTTAGGGAATTTAGACTGTAAGCTCCAATGGGACAGGGACTGATGTGAGTGAGTTCTCCGTACAGCGCTGTGGAATTAGTAGCGCTATATAAATATCTGATGATGATGGTTTGATTTTCAGGAGGTCTGGGGGGCAGGTGGGTGTGTGGGGGCGGGGCTCTGAGAATCGCGGTAGTGGCCCCTTCCCCTAACCTGTCATTGCCATTTTCGGCCTATACCAACAAGGGGAGGGGCCACAATGACACGCCAATTGTGTCACTAAGCCCTGCCCCCTCAATTTAATTTACCAAACGGCCGGGATCCGGACGGTTGCCCTGCTGTCCCGGGAGTCTGGGAGGACTCCCAGAAATTTGGGAGCTTCCCGGACATTCAGAGAGAGTAGGCAACTATATAGTAAATGCCTAATAGTGTAATTAGGGAGGTACTAGGTACAGTGTACTACCATTGTGTTACAGTGTATGAGGCATGGGGCTTTGCCTATTGCTGATCTTGCCTGTTTGAAGAAATATTATACAGTGTTTTATACCATGTACAAGTTCAATAAACCCATTTCATTCATGACATACAATATTTCTTTTAAGATAATTAACTACCTCTAGGTTGGCTGTAATAATTGGTGTTTGCAGTCAGTAAAATATCGTCATGTCTCAATTGTGAAATTTCACAAATAGCAATATAGATAATTGCTGTTTTTTATTCTTTTGTTTGTTTTTCAAGTTAAATTAGGAAGAATGAGAGAGTTGTGTAAGTGGAGAAATGTTTAATAATGGGGTTGAGAAAGACATACTGATACGTTGTGACAGATAACAGATGCACAGGTGTAATTCCTGCTCTGCGCTGGTATCTGCTTGTCTGGATTTGAGATGGCGGTAACAGCAGGGATGTGTGAGCTCTGGTGACGTGAAACGGGGGGCAGAGGATACCTCGCAGTGCTCTGCATATGAAGCAGTCAGCTGTCTTGTATGAAATAACAGAGAGCTCCCACACTGTACATAAACAGAGAGCTTGGAGGATGCAGCCTAGAATATATTACACACGTCTCAGCATAATGCCAAACAGAGTAGACATCAAGAGCTTTTCCAGAGCAGAGTGAGCAAGGCGAACAGATGCCTTTACCACAAGCTCAGCAATTACAAGCGAATGTCAATGTTGCAGACTGGAAATCAAAACATTTAACTGTTGCTTGTTCACTTGAAGTAGTCAATAATCAGTGGACGTTTGTCTATGAGCTCGTCAGGTTATAGTTACCGCGGCCTTGTCCGTCTGTACATGGGAAACCTAGGTACAGTAGTTTTAAGGTTTACATAATTAATAACTAATCAATTAAAGGTAAATATACTTTTTTAACTTATGTTATTGATTATAAAGTAGTTAGTCCACCCAACCCATGCAACACGTTGCAACCAAAACCACGTATCTCTAGGCCAAAAACAGGACAATTAGGAGGTTTGTGTCTTTAATTTTTTCAAGAAAAGAAGATAAGCTTATGGCGATGAGGGGAAAGCTATATAGCCTAATGAACCTGTGTAAGTGGGAGCATTGCAATATTTTGTTGATCATGTGATTGTGCGCTACATGAGACCAGGGGGTAAATGTATCAAGCTGCGAGTTTCCGGCGGTTTTGAAAAGTGGATATGTTGCCTATAGCAACCAATCAAATTCTAGGGGGTAAATGTCTCAAGGGCCGATCAAGGTCCGATTTTTTTTCGGCGATTTAAAATCACGGCAAATCACGGGTGATATCCCTCGATTTTAGTCCCCAAGTCGCCAGATGTATTAGGCTGAGATTTTTACTCTGATCCTCAAAATCGCTGGTCACCTCTGGCGATTTGCTGCGGTTTCAAACACTCCCTTGTTTAGCTAACTCTCCCGTGTTTAGCAAACTCTCCTGTGTTTAGGTTAAAAATCCCATAGACAACACGCTGCGTGATAGGGTAAACACATCACTATTACACTGCCCTGTCATTAGAGCCACAGGTCCCCGTGGCTATCAAAAGTTTAAAAATAGATAAATGTTCAAAACAAAAAAGCTTGTAGACCCCCGTCCTACCACTATTAAACCTAGCGCTGCCAGCCTACTGCTGGTTACATGAAAATCGGGGAAAAATTGCCGTGGGGTCCCACCAATTTTCTTGCAACCAGCAATAGGCAAACCAGCCTTGGGTGGATGGCACTATAGCAGGGGGGACTCGCGGCAAAGGTCCCCCTGCCATAATGACAACCAACCCCAGGCTGTTCAATACTGGGCTGTATTCCCTAGGGAGTGGGGTCCCCCGAAAAAAACGTGCGGGCCCCCCCTCTAGGAATAACCAGCCCAGTGCTGAAAGCACTAGGGCTCTTCCTACCTCCATGGGCTATCGATAGTAGGGTAATATTGGCGATAATAAAGTCAAAGAAAACAAATGTACGCCATTTTGTTTTGTGGAACTACAAGTCCCAGCCATACCAGGGGCCATAAACAGTCTAGGCATGCTGGTGCTTGTATAACTACAAGCACCAGCATACCCATGGCAGCCAGGTCATGCTGACACTTGTAGAACCACAAGTGCCAACATGGCCTGACACCCGTTATTACTCTACTACCCACAGCCCACGGGGGGTAGAAAGAGCCTTAGTGCTTTCAGCACTGGGCTGGTTATTCCTAGAGCGCTGAACAGCCTGTGGTTGGTTGTCATTCATCCCTAAAGAACTGTGAAACTTATGTAGACACAGGAATGGATATTACAAGTGGAGTGGCATTATATCTGCTTCAGACAGACTGTGACACGGAACGTGTGGGCAGCATGGAATCCGTCTTCTTGGAATACGCTGCATTGAACAGAGAATTAAACCAATATATAGATGCAGTTGAGGAGACCGTACTTAAAATGAAACGTGACCCTCCGGATGTGATCCCAGGTTTAAGAGAGCTTGTATACGAGAGATACAGAGGAGGCCCTGAGGCAGGACGATAAATATGTCCAGTTTAAAGAACAGCTAAGAGACCTGAGAAAACAAATGGGTGTGTCACTGGCCCCTGCAGATGAAGATTTGGAAGATGAAAACGAGGAGATTGCCATCACCCAGAGTACTCCTATAACACAGTTGGAGATGGTGAACCCAGTGAAAAACACAAACTATGTGGTCACACGTACGAGAGAGAAGCAATTGAAAGAATTCTTGAGCGTTAGTCCCACTGCTGCTGCTAGGATTGGATTGAGTTGGTGATTTGCCTTCAGCAGCAGGAACAGCAGCAGCATGTACCCAACAACGCCAGATTACTCAGAGGCAGGCTACTCTGTGTATTAGCGGCTTCACTAATAATACCACTTTCATACTTCCGCCCCGGCAATATCCCGGGTAGTTAACCCGGGATATTGCCGGGGCACAGGGCAGTAAAGATAACAAGATTTCCGGGTCGGGCGGGTTCATACTGCACCTGCAGACCCGGGTTTTAGAAAAAAAAAAAGTGTTAAAAAAAAATTTAATTAAAAAAAATACATAAGAAATGTTTACTTAACTTATTTTCAGCCAGCGGTGTCTCCGGTGCGTTGCTGGCTGTCAGGGGGACCTCTGGGTACTAGAATGACGTAATTTCTAGTCCATTAGAAATTACGTCATTTTAGTACCCAGAGGTCCCCCTGACAGCCTGCAACGCACCGGAGACACTGCTGGCTGAAAATAAGTTAAGTAAACATTTCTTACGTATTTTTTATTAATTAAAATCTTTTTTTTTTTACTTAACAACTTTTTTTTTTTTACAGTATGAATGGTGAGACCCGGGAATTACACGGGTTGCACCATTCATACTGCAGGCTAGCGGGGTCCAACACGGGAATTACCCCTCGCAAAATCCCGGGTCTAAGTCCCGGGATTTTAGACCCGGGATTTTGTGGTTGGACTATTCATACTGCACCAAGACCCGGGTTTTTCAGCGTGCCTCTGCAAAAACCCGGGTTTTTGGTGCAGTATGAATGGGGTATAAGAGGCATATTAATGACAACCTGTTTGAAAAACTAAGGGATGTCATTGCAACATGGCTTATCCCGTTTGGACTCTCCTGAGGATATATCATTTATGATAACACCACCAATATTATGAGAGAATTACAGCTGGGTGAAATCCATCACATTCCCTGTTTTGTTCACACAATCTACTTGGTGGTACAGAGCTTTATGAAGAATGACAGGGACGTGCAGGAGATACTGTCTGTGGCCCAAAATATTATGAGATATTTTCGGCATTCAGCATGTAGGAAATTGCAGGAGCTGCATGAACAATTTATTTTGTCCTGCCACCAACTGAAGCAAGAGGTGGTAACAAAGTGGAATTCCACACTTTATATGCTTGTGAGAATGGATGAACAGTGAAAAGCCATCCACGCTTACTCCAAAAGCCATGACATTGGGGAGGGCGGGGGAATGTATTTTAATCCAGTACAGTGTCAGAATACTTTCCGTGTTGTGCAAGGTGCAGAAACGATTCTAAGTAGTCACCTGTAAACTAAGTTCAGACACTAATAGCTTAAGTTTCTCAGGCTACTGTGGCTAGGAAAAAACTAAGCTTTTCTAAGAGACCCAACGATGATGCAGATGATTTAGCAGAACATTTTGACATTTGTTCTGGTGTAAAAGAATTGCCCATAAATTGTGACAGCTCTGTTGTAAATTGAACTACAAATTCCACGGGGAAGGCCATTACCGGCAATTACATCAAAGTACACAGTATAATGTGACTGCGGATTTTGAAGAACACTGACAGCTCTATTATTTCTATTTCAGCAATGACAATTAGAAATGGAGCAATGCACGTAGACTGTAGACTGTCAACAACACTGGCACCTCTCCTGTTTCTGTGTGAGCTATAAAAACACAGTACAATGTGACTGCAGATTTTGAAGAACACTGACAGCCCTATTATTTCTATTTCAGCAATGACAATTAGCAATGGAGCAATGGCACGTAGACTGTAGACTGGCAACAACAATGGGAGCTCTCCTGTTTCTATGTGAGCTATAACTCAGTAGAATGGCACTGGAGACTTTTAAGAACACTGCCACCCCTCCTCTTTCTGTTTTAGATATGACACTGCCCAACTGCACTAGAGACTGCCAAGAACCGTGCTACCCCTTTTGTGTCTCTCTGTGAAATGGCGCTGGATATCCGTGGATTATGGTACTTATAGAATCCAAAACTCGCAAGATCTGATGACGCAACAATAATCTTTTGCCTCGTTTTCACATTTCGGAGGGCCCGCAAAAGTACCGAGCCGGCTCAGCTAGGTCCTCGGATCTGCGAAGTTCGGGTGGGCTCATTTCTTGGAGAACCGAGCCCGAGCATCTCTAATCAATAGATGAAATTTATTTGAAGACTTATTTGGCTTTTTATGGGGTATTTCTGGTTTTGTTCACACTGTTGTGTGTGTGTGTATATATATATATATATATATATATATATATATATTGCTCTTTAGTCTGCATTTATGTTTATACAGGTGAAGCGCTTACAGGCAGGGCCGGACTGGCCATCTGGCACTTCTGGCAAATGCCAGAAGGGCCGATGGTCCGTAGGCCCGGTTCGAGCAGTCAGTCAGTGCACTAACTGTACACTGGACGGTCAGTGCGCTGACACTTCCTGGTCACATGTGCCGCGCGCGGCACATGTAATCAGTACAGGTCCTGGAAGGCAGCTGAAGAGCGGCCAGAAGAGAGCTGAGAAGTAGGTAAGTAAACAAAACCGGGGGGTGGGGGAGAACATAAAATCTGCCAGACAATTTGTGGGGTGATGTGGGTTAATTTTATATTCGGGCCTAGCAATTTAAGATAGGGTGATTGGACCTTTAATTTAATGATGGGGTGGTTTGGGGGCTATTTATTGAAAGTGGGGCTGTTTGTGGGAAAAAAATGTGAATATAAATTATTTAATGGCAGTGATGGTTGCAGGAAATAGGTATATTAAACGTAAATGCTATTTCATTTATTGCTGGGGTTGTTTGGAGGAAGGGAAATAGGTTTATTTATCAGCAGCAGCAGCTATTTATATTAAATGTGAATACTAGTATTTAAATGTTGGGGCTGGAGGGAGGCCTAATTATAAAACATGGGTTGTATTGATTAAACACCAGGGCTGGTTGGAGTTTTCTAATTAGCATGTACCTATTTTTTTTTCCAAATAGGGCCTCCAACATTCCAGTATCCAGACAAGCAGCAACTGAACTAAAGACACCAGGAGCCAGAGGTGGTGAAACGAACAAGACAGGTGGGAGAGAGCAGGACAGTCTGCCAACTGTCCTGAATCTGGTGGGGAAGTCCCGAATTTTGGTGACTGTCTCGTTTAGTGAGATTTGGGCCGACTACAAGGACAGTACTGCTTGTGAAGGCAGAGCTGCGTGCAACTAACAGTATTGCACACAGTATTGCCTGTGTATTTGTCTAACATTTGTGTAAAATGATAGCCATGTTACATAATAGGGGCTCCCTGTCAAACACCCCAGGCCCCCCAAGTGTTAATCCAGCTCTGGCTAGCAGGAGGGAGCGGATAGCCGCTCCAAGCCTCTGGTTAGGACACAGCCTGCAGAGCAAGCCGAGGAGCTCTAAGTCTCACATGGTTTAGTAATCTCATAAGACTAAGAGCTTCCCTGCTCACTCTACAGGAAGTTCCCACCCTGATGGATGTCAGCAGCACCAGAAGCATAGAAAAGTACAGTGGGCTGGGGGTGTCATAATGTGCCTGGGGGGATGGCGTGATAAATGTAATGTTTTATTTTAATGTATGTATCATTGCCCCATGTGGCCACACCCACAACACAATGTGGTCACGCCTTTTTCGGTGCCGCCGCGCAGGCCCACCTCGGTTTCTTTCCTGCTGGAACTGAGGTGGGCCTGTGGACTATAAATGCCAGGGCTGATTTTTAGTCCCAGTCCGGCCCTGCTTACAGGGTAAACCCATTTTGGTTTATTACACTATCAACCTCTGCCTGCGGTCCTCTTCCACCTCCAGATGATTTTATGTGTTGGCTTGTAAGTACACGACTGCAACTTGTAATAAATAAAATGCTTTTTTTCTAATCAGTGCATTTTAGTCATGCATTTATAACATCATTGAGCTTTGTTTATTCTCTTTACCTTGACATACTACAGAAAGCTAAGTACAAGACAAAGTAAGCAGCTCTTCCTGATGACAAAACTCTAGCTGAAACAAGTAGATAAAATGTCAAAAATTAGGTGCTACTAGATCTTCTTCCAGCCCCATCATGTGTTCCAGATCCAGCATTTGACACCCCCTACACACCATCCCTGCTCCAAATGACATGCTCATCTGCTTCCTCAAGTCCACATTTTTTCACATTCTTTCTCCTACTCGCTGCACATGGGTCTCAGGGTTCTATCTTTTAATGTGAAAGGGCTTAATAGCCCTCAGAAACATGGGAAACTCCATACCACACTCAAACTACACAAGGGAGACCTAATCTTTCTACAAGAGACACATTTTTTACACAATTCCCATTATGCTTTCCACTCCAAAGCGTACCGCAACATTTATAATGCCTGTGATCGCGGAGCCATGAAACGGGGAGGGGCGATCCTCTTTGCTCGCCATTTAACATTCGATCTTATAGACTCTCTAGCGGACGAAGAGGGATGCTTTATTATTCTAGTTGGTAAACTAAGATCTGCACGTTAGTTAATATTTATGCCCCTAACCAACTCCAAAATTGTTTTTTCGCAAAATTGGATGGCCTTCTTACTAGATGCAGACAGGGAGACCTAATTGTTGCTGGGGACTTCAAAACTGTTCTGAACAACTCCATCGACCGCTCTGTCCCTGTGGCCTCCCCTCCTGCTCCCTCAGACTCCCAACACTCCAAGGGCTAGATTTACTAAGCTGCGGGTTTGAAAAAGTGGGGATGTTGCTTATAGCAACCAATTAGATTCTAGCTTTCATTTATTTAGTACCTTCTACAAAATGACAGCTAGAATCTGATTGGTTGCTATAGGCAACATCTCCACTTTTTCAAACCCGCAGCTTAGTAAATCTAGCCCCAAGTCTCATGAAATCTCACCTCCTCTGTGATGCTTGGAGGGTAAAGGAGCCAATGACCCAAGAAGAAACATTTTACTCCCTACCTCACAACTCCTACTCTCGTAGTGATACGATCCTGCTCAACCATGATTTCGCTTTAAACCTCAAATCCGCTCAGGTCAACCCGCTAATCTGGTCCGACCATGCCCCGATATCCATCAATCTCACTGGCTTGCTACCTCATCCTCGTCTCAATGACTCCCTACTACATAACTCAACCATAGTCTTCCAGCTCCAAACACATCTTGAAGACGTTTTTGAACTGAACGATGGCCCCAGTATTTCCACTCTCTGGACAGCAAAGCAGTCCTGAGGGGTCACCTGCTCAGCATGGCTTCCAGGAACAAAAAAGAGACCCTCGTCAAGTCCAACTAGTTGTCCCTTAAAATCCAAAACTTAGAATCTAGTCACAAAGCGTTCCCTAATCCCACCATTTTGGCTGACCTCTGTACAACCAGAGCCAAATTAGACCTTCCTCTCTCTAAACAAGTAGCCAAACACCTCAAATGGCTTCGCCAAACCTTTTATGAAACGGGACAGAGCCGACAAAATTCTTGCATCACATCTAAGAGCCGATAGGACACATAAAAATTTGCTCCACCAGCTGATTTACGACCCCACAGGAATTAGAGATGCATTCCAAGGCTACTACTCCAGTCTCTACAATCTGCACTCTCCTACTTCCACCCTGGTGACTCCACCCACCTCTGAATTAAGCTCAGATTTTCTTGCTAAATCCAGCCTCCCAAAACTTTCATGCAAGGCCCTTTGCTCACCTCAGTGAAGAGATCTCAGTAGACGAAATTGAGAAAACCATAAAGGAACAAAAAAATGGTAAATCCCCGGGCCCGGATGTGTTTACGGCCATACCTTATTTCTACTTTTGCTTAATGTTATACTGCTATAGAATGTTTATATTCATAAAATTGGTCACACCCGTTGGTGCTCGCTATGCCGGCTTCTGACCCCATTATCCACACTTTTATTGTATTGAACTCAGTTGTTATGATGTTTACCATGTATAATCTGTATCCTTCACCTTTCTATATTCTCATGCCACTGTTGTCTGGTGTGTATTCTGTAATGACCATGTAAAATAAAGAATTGTAAAAAAAAAATGAAACTTTCTTATGTGAACTGCACTTCAATCCCAATAAACAGTCATTTAAATCCATCAAATTTAAACTAGAATCAATCAGCTTGATATGTTAAAAAGTCCAAATACAATAAAGTTCAAGTGAAATGGGTTTAACTTCCTTGTTTAACGAAAGTTCATATATACAAATACAGCAACTCTTTGTGTCTTCCATCTGTTGGTTCTTTTAAAATCAGAACCAGAACAGTTTTTACCCAATAGAGAAAACTCTTCTCCGATCTGTGAATGTATCCAAAAAGGTTTATTAATAGAGGGAAAAGATTTTGCAAACCAGCAGATATTAGAATCTCCAAGCTCTGGTCACTTGGCTCAATTCAGATCTTGTTATCCCTTCCCACCTCTTGTTTCTAGCAGATACCAAATAAAATGGAACACATATGGAATGCGTGGGGTTTACCCAGTGCAAAGAGAAGCCAGAAGAACCATATGCGTTTTCTGTCTGTATTCACAAAGGAAACGTACAGGAAATAGGTTGTGCAGCAATATCCTGTGCTCACGATAATATGTTACTTTGTCCAACACAGGATGATGGTCAGTTATGGCATCCACCCATGTGTGCTAAAGTAACTAAGTTCTGTTATTAATGAGCCACTGTTTCTTATAGACTTCCTCATAACTGTGTCAGTGTCGCTGGAGTAGTAGAATGCAGTTGTGGTTTTATTAAAGACCAGTCATGCCTACAGATATGATTAGTCTTTATTACGGTAGGACATAAGTTTCAAACTGCATCTTGGTAGTGCAATTGATAATATAATTGGATTTTGAAAAAGATTTCACCACCTACCAGTCTGGTACATAAGATATGAGTATATTACAGGTGAGTTGGTTGAAGGATAGAAGGCAAATGGTAGCCATAAATGAAACATCACCAGACTATGCTAAAGTTATCAGTAGTGTATTGCAAGGATCAGCAATGGACCCTGCTTTTTAATCTTTATTATTGACCTTGTAGATGGTTTGGAATGTAAGGTGCACATATTTGCTGATGAGACTAAGCTATATAGCGTTATTAACACAAAGCAAGATAGTAGCCATCTGCTTAAAATTTAGATGAAATGGCAAACTAGGAAGTAAAATGGCAAATGACATTTAACACAGATACATTTAAGGTTATGGTCATAACTATGTTAATTGCACAATAGGTGGAATACAATTGGGGAAAACCGAGATGGAATAGAACTAGTACTATTTCACAGAAAGCTGAGTAATAGCACATAGTGCCAGGTAGGAGAATAAAATTCTGGGATGCATAAAAAGAGGTGCAAAAGCACATATCATCATCACCTATTTATATAGTGCCACTAATTCTGCAGCGCTGTACAGAGAACTCACTCACATCAGTCCCTGCCCCATTGGAGCTTACAGTCTAAATTCCCTAACACACACACACAGACAGAAAGACAAGGGTCAATTTGTTAGCAGCCAATTAACCTACCAGTATGTTTTTGGAGTGTGGGAGGAAACCAGAGCACCCAGGGGAAACACTCGCAAACACTGGGAGAACATACAAACTCCACACAGATAAGACCATGGTCAGGAATTGAACTCATGACCCCAGTGCTGTGAGGCAAAAGTGCTAACCACTACACCACCGCGCTGCACATATTGCAAACACAGTATTAATGTATTGTATGTCTCACTAATTAGCCCGTATCTTGAGTATGGTGTATGATTTTCACTGTAAGAAAGAGTGGTTAGAAAAAGTAGGTGCAAGAGATGATATGTATAAATATATTCCAGATCAATAAAATGCTTTCTCCAACTTACCTTTTGTGCAAAGGTCCATACAGAAGACAAAGAGTCATCAATTGCGAATGGGAGAAAGATGATATGATGATCAGCACAGGAAAGGGTTCTTTACTGTAAGGGTGGTTACGTTGTGGAATTCTCTAGCACATGAGGTGGTGATGGCAAATACAATTTTGCAAGAAATGGAATCTGAAGCCATAACTCAAGGACATTTTGTGGGTGATAAATACAGGGACTTTATCTAATGGTAATATTTGTGGTCAAGAAGGATATTTTTCCCCTCCTGTGAATGTAAATTGGCAGCTGTCACCAGGGCCGGATTAACTATAGGGCTAACTGGGCTACAGCCCAGTGGCCTATGGCATCCAGTGGGCCCTTGAAAGTGCTCAGCAGCAGTATTGATCGGTCGGGGGCGCGGGCGCCCCCGGCGCGATCAGTGCTGCTGAGCACTTTCACTGTGGTCCTTCCCCGGTGCGCTGTAGTCTCCTTACTGAGGAGATCTCGTGAGTCTCACTCTCACGAGATCTCCTCAGTAAAGAGCGCACAGCACGCCAGAGAAGGAGGTAAGTTCCGGGGGGAGGGCAGCTCGGATCACAGGGGGGGGCCCTCACGGGGGAATGGAGGCCCCCTTAGCCCAGGGGCCTCCATTCCCTTAATCCGGCCCTGGCTGTCACACTGCTGACGGGTTGTTTTGCCTTCCTCTGTAATTAGAATTTATGTAAGGTTAAACATAAAGGACCTGTGTATTTTTTTTTACCTTATCAATTATGAAATTATGTAACAAAGATAAATGCATTTTATAATACAGGTATTCCTCACTTAACGACCTAGTTCCGTTCCAACGACTAGGTCGTTAAGCGAATTGGTCGCTAAGTGAGTACAGTACTGTATACATATGCATGGCAATAAAAAATCAGCATGTGCATATGCAGTTTTATATTCCTCCCTTTAGTAAAAAGATATTATGTTTAGTTAATGTCCTTGCAGTATTACTTCAGAACCAAGTGCTTTCAAGTACTGTAGAGCTAACTTACCGCACGATGGAGACTGCAAGGGTATCAGGTGCGTCTTGTCTTGTCTTCTTCAGCTCAGAAAGAAACTATGCGGGTACTACGGGCGTGGTTACGTCCCGTCGCAAGGGCACAGGTCATTAATTTCCCCTATTGCTGAGCGGCGGAGCCGGACGTGACAACGGGTCGTAAGTCCGAATGGTCGCTAAATAGGTCGGTCGTTAAGTGAGGAATACCTGTATACATTTATTTTGCCACCTTAGTAAAGCTCAATGTATCCAGCATACAAACTGTCAATTGCATCCATAATCAACATATTAAAGTATACAGTGTTGTACAGATGGACATTTTTAAAAATATATTAACACTGTCTGGGATTAAAGCTCCTATTGACATATCACAAACAAGCAGTTAAACTGTGAGCATGTTGATGGTAGACCCACTTTAAATGAAAACCTATAGACCTTAGAGCAGAAACTAACAATGACTCTCATGTTTCCACTAAATGCAACCTACCTCCCATCTCCCCCGTGTTAAGCTACAGCAAGCCTGCAATACGTAGTACGTCTCATCAATGTTCTGATACCGAGCAGCCAACTTGGGAGAGGTGAGGAAATCTATTGATTATGATTTTGTGAATTATTAATGACATTCCCAATTACACCACTGGTATTTATAACTTTAGCTCGGCTACACAGGGACAGAACCTGCAAGAGGAGGTGTTTAATACCTGCTCAGCACAGCACAGTTAGATGTAACAGGTTTCCACAGCTGTATTTGTCAATGTGACACTGTACATTCATTTAGTATGAGTGAACTGTAAAACCAATGCAGTAAAAGATATTCAGTGTCATTCCCTTCGCAAGGCTGTTTGTTTATGACGTAACGACCAACCACAGCATCCCAGAGCACAACTATGAAGAGGTCCCACATGCAATTATCTACATCAGCAAAGAGCTCCTTAGCACACTGGAGCACCCCAATCTGGTTGTTTGAGCAAGCAAAGGGTGGTGCATACATAGTGGAGCACATATATATATATATATATATATATATATATACATGCATCCAACTCTACATAAGCCTCAATGTTGTTAATATCTAACAAAATAAATATGTAATTATTTTGTTTTTAACATGAATTATACAACAAATATAAATTCCATTGGGGCGCTCCACTAAGGTATGCAGCCGTACATGTAAACAGAATATCCACCAGTATTCAAAATAATATAAAAACACCCGAAAAAATTCTGCAACACAATCCAATCTGTACCACTGCTGGATTCCAGGATATACCAACGCGTTTCCACCCTAAAAAAGGGTCTTTCTCAAGGCTGTCCCAAGGTGCGTTAGATATACCAATGCGTTTCCACACTAACGAGGGTCTTTCTTGAAAAAGACCCTCGTTAGGGTGGAAATGCGTTGGTATATCCTGGAATCCTGTGGTGGTACAGATTGCATTGTGTTGGAGAGAATTACAACTGCAATAAGAAAAACCACCTGGTTAGGTTCTCTGTACGCTGTGACCATTTCTGACGTCTGGTACGGGTTTTGCACAATTGTCATACAGATTTTTCATGTTTTTAAGATGAGTGTTCCTCCTCTCAGCTGTCCTTAAGCACAGGCTTCTTCTGCCACCCCAATTCTTTACCTGTCATCTCCCAGGAGATTGTGATACCAGCTTCTAGGCAACTTGTACTGTCAGCTCTCTCCTGCTTTACCACTGCCACTAAGTTTACACAGTATTTAAATCTCTCCCGGCACTTCATTGCTGGGTATCTCTCAGGAACGACCTACCAACAAAGCATTGCGCACTTTCCTAGCACCCTAGTAGAGAAAGTCCAGCACTTCTTCCTGGCTCAGCATCCTGGCTATCCTCACACACTGATTCTCCTTCTCATAGCTCACTGCAGGCAGAGGTCAGGCCTTGTACATGATGACCAATAAATGTCTCACTCCTGTTTGAGCGCGGTACCGTCAGGCTCCACACCTGAAGCCTGTATAGTGTACCCTGTGTAATCAACTGTCCTGTACATGAATTCTGTCTCTGCATTGTCCTGGTTATTCTCATTCTGTATTTTCAAGGCACAGTGTATAGCAACTGTACAGCCAGTGGGCTTGATTCATTAGTGATCTTATCTTGTGCAAAAGTTAAGATGCTTATTTTTAAGAAGAAACGGGGAGATAAGAGTGAAGTTAAGATGGATTTTCATCTTAACTTAAGAAATTCTTCACTTACGCAGTGGATTTTGCTTTTTATCTCCCTTTTCTGAGCATGCACAGAGTGGATTTGCTTAAGATAAGCAAAAAAACGGCAGATAAGATCACTAATGAATCAGGCCCAGTATTTGTAAGATTGATTATAGAAGAGAGTGGTCATTCAGCTACCCTGAGGAAGAAATAACACTATCAGCATCACACAACAATGTGTAGGTTCCAAAGCAAATCTAACAGCAGACACCGCTACTGTCCAGGGTGCTGAACTGCTAGCAAAGGAAGAGAACACTTTCATACTGTTATCTCTGGGGAGAAATATTTGGTCCGGATAGCCAGTGATCGTCTGAGTTGTACCGGAGAAATAACTTTCATAAATTGCTGCAAAACTATTATTTATTGATGTGATAAGCAGCAGATAAAAATGTTAGTTATTGCATTAATATCCATATGAGTAAAAAACAAACAAACTTTAAAACATTTGTAACATTGAAGGATTGAACTTCCTGTCCAAAAAGTTTGCTGTTTCTGTGTAAATCGTCTTTTGTTAGCAAGGTTGCTAAATTAATTGTGTCTTCACCCCTAACTTCAATACCCCCTACTATGCTAGGTGGTTGCTAAACAACAAGTATGAACACAAAAAATATAAAAGCAAAACGTAAATAACATAAAGCTATTTCTATGTGCCTAGTTTGCATATCTGATAAATACAGCCCTATTTATTAGTGACTTATAAGAGCTCGGGCCCAGAAGAAGCATAACAGGTTTCATTTGAAAAGTGTTTTTGCAGAATCAGAGAATTATGCTGTCATTCTGCTGGTGTGTGAATGTCCTTCTCCTTCTCGGATCACAGGCCAAACAGATGGCTCAAACATTTTCGACACAGCTGAGTTCTTCATTATGAGCAAGAAGGCAGATCACAGCATATTGACTAAAGGTTCTTCAAACATATTTACTTACTAGATTGATTAACTGCATAAAATGGCAAATTCTGAATTTGTACAGTATGCGCTTTGTTATCATTTCATTTTAGACAGATTCTCTGGAGCTACTGTGTAGTTTATTGCTACATTAGATTGTAAGCCTTTCAAAGACTCATTTCTCCTAATGTATTTTTGATCATTTATACTTATTGTAATCCCTTTCCAATCCAAACTGATAACATTTTGTGTATTAAAATGGGGGGTGCCAGGATATTGGAACTAGGGGTTCAGACTGCTGGTCACCCCTTCTCATTCAAACTGTGTTTTACATTGCTTGACTTGTGTTGTGTTAGCCATGTATTTATTTTATTTCCATTGTACAATTCTTAACTATTGCCAGGTGGGGTTGCGTGCACTGCTACTACTATGTAAGCATGACATTTGTTTGAGTACTGTTAGTTGTGTAATATACCTCCTGGCCATTGTGCCATATATTAGCAGAATGCTGGAGTCACACAGTTCAGGGTAGGGAGCTAAGACCTGGGGGAGGTCCAATACACGGTGGGGGTGTGGGCTAAAGGAACTCTCATCTGAAGACACAACTCCCTGGGAAAGAGGGAACTTTTAAAAGACTCAGATGCAGGAGGATGAGGGGGTTCTCACTTCAGGACAGTGCTGACTACTCCTGTCAGACTGGTACTGGATTGTGCCTGTGTGGACATCGAAGCCTCCGTGGACTGTGCTTTCTTTGTGTATCTGTAAAAGCAGGAGGACATTGAGCTTAGTCCCTGCTATGTGGTTAGATGAGTGAAGAGCAATTCTGGCTCAGCAACCAGGATTGCGCATTGAACTAACTGATGCAAAGACTCTGGTGAGGTTTAGAAGTATGTAGATCGCAATGTGATAAACCCTCTGATATTGTTGCATATTTGCTAATATTTTGTGTGCTAAGGGTTTTATATACCGTATTTAATAAAAGAGTGCATCTTTCACCCACTATTTACCCATGTCGGGGTATTGGGAAGGCCAGGGACAATGTATAGACCAGTCGACTGTCAGGGTTAACAGGGTTAGACATTGCCCCATTATCATCAAACCCTGCTAGATACCGTAGATGTTCTTCATGCCTACATTAGCTTAGAATGAGTGGTATGATCAGCTCATGAGTGACTAACTTGACAGCTTACAAGTTATTGAACAGGTCAAATACGAAGGCACTTTAATTAGCATTTAGTTAACAGCTGCCTACATTTCAATGTATATGAATGTATATGAAGTCCGATGATGTCAGGCAAATGACACAACATAGGGTACAGTCCATATGATGCCCCGACTGATGGAGAGTGAACACAGTAAACACAACTTCAGAACCAAAAAGTCAGACAGGAAATGTAAATAGCAAGAATGCCATATTAGTGTGTGTTAAACATTCCACTAAAGATGGCATTACTCCTTAATATTTTACAAATCTACAACTTTCTCCCAACTGTTGAGTTGTGATGTACATTTGCCATCCGTTTATATGTTTACATAACAGACCTGAAATTTCTAATAATGATTGGGCTTTTAAAATTGCCATCCCACTGTCCTTAATAGGTGGAACGTGCTACCCCTCGCTGCCACGAGAAACAGCTCTTTCTCTAACGAGCAAGGTCATGCTGAAGAGTTTCCCCAGCTAATCACAGCATTATTGTGTTACACAGTTCACATAAATCGATTAGTTCCCACCTCCTAGATCCTGAGGCAAATTCCAACTTCCTATATCCTGAGGCAGCCTGTACCAGTCCCACTGAGTACAGCTGGAAATTGTTCTCTCTTAAAATCTCTGACGTCAACAAACAAAACAAATTTGTGTCCACTGAGCGACTTCTATTCTGTAGTTTGGACTAGAATTAGGGAACGGCCAGGGCTCTGTAAGTGTTTGTTGGAAAGTTTAGTACCTTAAGGCTGCAGTGTAATTTATTTTGTTATTTGCAGGACATTCTGTGCTGCCTTTCACAGCATTTAAATGCTGCAATAGGGAGTTGATAAATAATTGGACTTATGGGAGTCAACATGACCAAAAACACAACCGTGCCCAAGAGTACTCAGTAATTACAATCAATATAATCTGCAGGACATTTTTGAAATTTCTTTAAAAAATTTTAAACTTCAAACAGTCCAACGTCTATTTATTTAAAGGAGCATGGAGGGAAAAATATATTTTCTTGCATATACAACCAAAGAAAATATTATGGATATGGTTACAGTACCGTGACAAATGTCCTTAATTCTCAAGGACAGTACCGGTTTTTAAAAAATTTCTCATTAGTTAAAGTGCAGTGAGCGCCATGTTGATTGTGTTATGTAAAAGCTGAGTACTGGTAATATTTTTTTAAGTATCGTTCCCTGGAGAAGCTTTTTTCAATATTTTCCCAAAGAAGCAAAGACTGAAATTTCCATATCGCTACTCAGAAAGACAGGTCCCCAAATATTCCTAGATTTAGCCATGCGTAGGAAGATACATGGTTATGTCAGGGCATTGGCAGATTAAGATTATTATCCACCATGGGTTTTAACCAAAATATGCCCCGCCCTCCCGCTTCCTGTGTCGAACCTACCAATAGATATCAATCAAATTTATGATTAGTGAGCTGTAAAACAAGGTGTTTCCAAGAGGGACTCTCAAGATGTGTTATTTCTCCACATAGTTTCCTGTCCTATTATGTTTAATCAGGCTCTGAACTGGCCAGATGGAGGCACAGTCATTAGGCTCCCTACTGCTCAGTGCCCCAGGTCGCTTTCCCATCCACTCTCCACGACTGAGACTATAGGTCAAAGAATGTTTCTTTCAGACAAAAGGCAGAAAACAGGCCTATGAGAGGAGGAACGTCAGAAGGCTACAAAGGAATCTATAGTCCCTACTGTACTTCCACCAGTATTGCTGGGATGAGAGTGATGTGCTGAAAAAGACTAAATGGCCTGAAAAGCTCTTTTTAGTTGAAATCCAAGAATACCATTATCTGGAGCACACTGGGAGTTAGGATCCTGTGACTATCTTAGTCTGACACTACAAACGTCGAGTAAACTAAAGAAAAGGGATACTTCCCTGTTCAAAGATGCATTCTTTCATGTAGATCGATGTGATAACCACACAATCCCTGTGGTTTGTCAACTTCTCAGATCAATGTTTTCTGAACACATCCCAGAATGCAGAGTATTGTGGAGGAACAGAGGGAGATTCTGAATTTACAAAAGTGTAGGAGGTCCTGAGAGGAAGAACCCTTTTCAGCCAAGTATCCACACACGGAGCCCTTAGCAAAGATTTGTACAGTTCGCCAGTCTGGTGTGGGAGAGCGGAGCTGGAGCCAGGGCAAGCCTAATATAACTGGGCTACTGGACTGGGAAATGATTAAAATATGAGATGGGCTCAATATGCAGTATCCAGGAATTCTATCGTCATCAATGGCCGTCAGGAAAATTGGACATATGGGAAGCACCAGTTCTATTACCAAATCATGAGTGTTGACATTTCCTGCAGCGCCAGAATCCAAAAGACCCAGCGGCACCGCAAGAACCTGGGAGGACAGCGCAATGTGATCTTAAATATGTAGGTCCCGACTCTTTCCATAATGTGGACATGATCCTTTACAAGGTACTAGCCAAACGGCTGAAGGCTATCATCGTTTGGATCATTCACCAGGACCAGACTTGTGGTATACAAGGGCACAAAATAGCAGATGTCCACAACACTACTGTATCCACAGCCTGTGCATTATAGACAGTCCCAACGAAGACTTAAAATAAACTATCTGTCCATCCCCTGTTCCACCTTATGTTATTGTCTTAACTAAAACTATGGTTCAATGTTCCACTTACATCTTCCTCTTCCAGTTTTTCCATCACACACCATAAGCTTTGTTGATAAGGTTGTTGCTCTCAGTATTGTTTGAATAACACAGTACAAGGTGCAAGGTTTTATACCATGCTGTAGACTGTATATTATGTATTGTATGCACGATTTATGTGTTAGGGCGGCGGTTCCCAAACTGTGCGCTGCGGCTC
This sequence comes from Mixophyes fleayi, assembly GCF_038048845.1. Lineage (NCBI taxonomy): Eukaryota > Metazoa > Chordata > Amphibia > Anura > Limnodynastidae > Mixophyes > Mixophyes fleayi. The sequence continues at coordinate 27,279,537 of NC_134408.1, read as the reverse complement.
CTAGGGGTGCCACGGCGCTGTCTTAGGGGTGCCGCGGGCCAGCCATAAAAAAATCAAACAGAAACACTTACCAATCCGCGCGGCGCCGGGACCCAGCATCCTCCTCTCTAACGCAGCTGTCATATCAGTATATATTTCTTGAAGGAGAAGTGACAGTTGGGAGTGGTTGGTGGTTGCCGGGGGTGACAGTTGGGAGTGGTTGGTGGTTGCCGGGAGTGACAGTGGGGAGTGGTTGGTGGTTGCCGGGGGTGACAGTTGGGAGTGGTTGGTGGTTGCCGGGGGTGACAGCAAGAGGAGTGCGATACTCAGGACCGCTGAGAGAGATCCCTGTGTCTGGATAGACATCTGGATAGATGTGGCGTTAAAGATGAAGGATGAGGTGATGGAGAAAAATGACATGTGGATAAAACCACGTTAAAAAAGGGCGCTTACGTCTGGAAGTAACGCTCTTCCCCTGAGGAGGCCTGGCCTAGCCCCAAATGCATGACAAGAACCTTTCTAACACCTTAAGTAGCTTGATTTGACTAGAATGCATGAGTATCATGCACGGGTTAACTTGTAAGTTATATGTGGCCTTGTTGCAGTAGCTGTCTATAGAATTTTTTTTAAAATAATATCTGAGATAAGTATTGAGTAAGTAGACTAATCAGAATGTAGCTTCTATTAGTTGGAGACCGATGAAAGCTGATATCTAGGCTTGCCAGGTTTTAATGTTTATTTTTTTATTATTGAAAGAATAATCAGTTTACTTGTACAGCTGAGGGTCAACAAGTGAATTCCTAAATACAGATGTTCAATACAAGGAGAAATGGGGATATTGTAAAATAATAATGTTATTCCCTTAAACAGAGTTCTTTTAAGAGTATAATACCAAATTATCTGGCAAACCTTTTAAGTTCACCACTTTAAAATGACAACCGAGGGATGAATGGGAGGACCATTTAAAAGCCACAACTTCTGTGATTGTGGCTTCTGATTGGTCCTCCAACTCACATCCCATCTAGCTTATGTTCTGTGTTATAAAAAGGACCATCCAATCACACAGCATATGAATGGCTTCATTCTATTGTAACCTTGTACTGAACCACATTACAGTGCCATAACTGTGTAGCACACCTTTGTGTGATCTTTGTTACTTATTTGACTATGGGTATACACATAACGACCTGCGATAAGTACATGCAGTGATTTATAGTGTTAATATTTGCAGTTATGACTGCGCTAGCTCTAGGACTATAGGAGTTGGCATGCAAGACCGTGTCTCATTAAACAGAGGGATCATTTGCATTTTGGCCAATCTAATGCAATATAATTATAACCACTTGAAAACTAATATATATGTACACACTGCTGGCTGCTCAGCTTGCTTCTCATCTAAATACCACAGGTCAATAAGCTGGACGTCAGTGGCAGCTTAAGGTCTCATTAATGAGGACAGGGAGTTTGTCCTTCAGCACTAATACATCTAGTGCTTCTTGTTTCTTATAACTCAAGCCATTTACTGAGGGTTTTTAACTGATATCCACATCAGCAAACTTAGTATAACCATGCAAGGGAAAGATGTTTTAGAGGTAAATGTATCAAGCTGCGAGTTTCCGTCAGGTTTGAAAAGTGGAGATGTTGCTTATAGCAACCAATCAGATTATAGTTAGCATTTATTTAGTACATTCTACAGAATGACAGCTAGAATCTGATTGGTTGCTATAGACATCTCCACTTTTTAAACTAGCCGGAAACTTGCAGCTTGATACATTTACCCCTTAATCTTGCTAGGATTCGGCCACTGTGGGGCTTATTATATGGTCGCCACTGGACCCCTGCAGCCCTAGTTGTATAAAACATAATTCGTTGTATAAAGTATCTTTGAACTTCACAATTTATTTGTTTTGAAAAAAGGCCGTTTTGTCTGTTTTTGGCATTCCCAGCTCTTGCCACCATAAATATCATTCCATTAACCTGTATTCAACTGAAGGTAAACCAATATAAAACTTGATGAACTATACAGCAGAGTAAACACATGGTATAAGAGAGTGGTAGAAAACGAAAGGGTCGCCCATACAGTGCCCTCTAGTGGCTGACAACTTGTGCTGTAGCTTATAACAACTGCCCAAAAATAAAACAGTTTACTGTGAGTGATACACTAAACCTCGCTATAAACAGTTATTATAACATAGGCTATAAGAAGGTATTACACAACATATTAAAATAGACAGAACATAAACAACATAAATATAATCACTATTTTTACCAGGAAATTCAATTATAATTATTTTTACATTTGATGGCTTTATTTTGGGTACAGTTTTCCTTTCAGAGAATAAACTCTAATATGTGTCACTACATAAAAAAACAGAAAATAGCAATGCAATTATATTCATGTCACTTTCAAGTTCTTAGTTCTTTTCAAATTCTAATGGGTCGCTGTGTTGCAGGGGTGGAGGTTAGAGACCTACCAAAGTTATTAAAAGCCGAGGTTTCAGATCCCGTGTTAAAGGTTAAAGTCCATCTATACATAGTATACGTACATACGGGGCCAATTATATTGGCAGTTTTTTCTAATAATGCAGCATTTCTTCCAGAAAACTGTTGAAATGAACAAATAGTTTGGTACCCACATGTGTATTTTGACTGGTTTGCAGTGGGAAAAATGCAAAAAGTAGAACAAATTAGCTTATTTCACACTGAAATCCATAAATGAGCTGGACAAAATTACTGGCACCTTTTAGAGGTGGTTAGAAATAATTAGATTTCAAGCAGGTGATTCTCCGTCACTTTGAAACTGAATTCAGCTATGATGTGTGGCAGGTGCCTGCAATATAAAAACCACTCATTAAAACAGGCTTGAAGAGAGAAAAGGATCCAAATTCCTCCTGGTAGAATGTTCTGTGGACAGTTCAAACCAAATTATAGCTTTTTGGTAAAGCACATTATCCCTATGATTACAGAAAGTGAAACAAAACTTTTGGAAAATGCCTCTCTAGATTCAAATATGAAGGGGGTTCAATGATTTCTTTGGGGGGGTTACAATGCTGAATTTGGCACTGGGTGCCTTGAACATGTGCCTGATATTGTGAAATCTGGAGAGTGCAAGGCCATTTTGAAAGGCAATGATGAACGCAGTGTCAGAAAGCCAGGTCTCCGTCAAAGGTCATGGGTATTCCAGTAGGAAAATAACCCCAAAGATACATCAAAAAGCATCTAGGAATGGTTCAAGACAAGACACTGGACTTGGCCAGCAAAAAGTCCAGGGGGTATAATTTACTAAACTGCGCATTTGAAAAAGTGGAGATGTTGCCTATAGCAACCAGATTCTATTTGTCATTTCGTAGAATGTACTAAATAAATGATAGCTAGATTCTGATTGGTTGCAACCAATCAGAATCTAGCTATCATTTATTTAGTACATTCTACGAAATGACAAATAGAATCTGATTGGTTGCTGATAGGCAACATCTCAACTCTTTCAAACCAGCAGTTTAGTAAAAATATCCCCAGGTCTAAATCTGTGGAGAGAAGTGAAAACAGCAGTTGGGAGAAGGCAATCTTCAAATCTAGGAAAACTATAGCATGCAGTTAATTTGATTAAAGGTTGTGTTACCAAGGGGCCTATTTATCAAAGCTTTGCCCCCTGCTAAATCCCAGAAACAACAGTTTTCGGGGATTAACCGCTAAATTGCTATGTATGATTATAGCATCGCAGCAGATATCTGCTGCTTTGCATCTCTTATCATTTTTCTGGGAACTCCCCGTAACAGTGTATGGGGAGTGCTCAGTAACGCTATGTAACAATGACCGAAATTAAGTTTTCATTCATGTTAATGTAAACAAGCTCAAGCTGGTGTACATTAACATAACTGAAAGCTTTCACTGAAAACAGCTCTGCTCCGAAGAGCAGAGCTGCACAGCGCATGTGCGGGGGGATCATGTGATCCCTCCCTGTCACATGACTCACCTTCTGTCAGTCCAGGATCTCTGTGCGCATGCCCAAGGTTTTCGGTCAGCGCATGCGCACTAACAAAAGAAAGAGGAGAAGATCAACGCACGCAGATTTCTTCGGATGAGAAGAGACTGCGATGAAGAGGTGAGTAACTTCTCACAGCAGGTTATCAGCACTGCTGTCCCTCAGATCTTTCTTGATACATTGCCGGAAACTTTCAATCCTTATCAAGAAGATAAGGATTGAAATGTTTCAACACTAAAAAAAACGATGGATAGGCCCCCAAATATTAAGTCTATGGTGTCAATAATTTTGTCAATGCCATTTCTTTTCATTTTCTGACTTAAAAGAATATACAGTATTAAATTCAGAAAAAAATGGTCTGCAATTTTAACATAGAATTGAGAAGACCAAATATGGTTGTTAATTTCAATTTATGTTTAGAGGAAATTAGGAGTAATTTGAAAAAAAGTGCAAGGGTGTCAATATTTGTTTTTACCTCAACTCACAACTGAATGAATTCACTAGAAAGGGTAACATCATATTGACCTGATAGGCTTCATTATTCTAAATATTGGTTTGGCCCATAAAATGGCTGCCCCCATTGTGTGTAAATGATGGGTACACTTTAAGTAGAACATTCTCAAGGTGAAACTTCTATGCTTCCATGCACTTATTGCTATTCTGTGTGGTTCCTCCCGTTCAGAAATGATTATGTCTGTTTCTTTTTTACTGTACATGAAAAGATTGGATTCAATTGATTTATTTTGTGCACATTCCTCTTTTATTATATTTACCATGTACTAGAAAATCATTCCCTGCCTTAAAGTTGCAATTAAATTGGTCCTCCACATGGAATAACTGAGAAAGGCTAATATTTGTGTTTTCTGCCTGAGGCATAGATTTATATGCAAACTGTCCCCAAGGCCAGTGGTTCTCTGCGATGGTCAAACACAAGCTGGGCTTTAAATCTCACTCAGCTTCAGTCAAGTTGCCAAAGTCGGAATCACAGAGCTGGTGATTAATTTATTTGTGTTTAAGGAGAACTTGTCACCTGTACATAGTGGAGGCAGCCATGTTTTTATTATTATTATTACCATCTATTTATATAGCGTCACTAATTCTGCAACACTGTGCAGAGAACTCACTCACATCATTTGTAGACTGAACCATAATTTAAGAAAATACAACCTATTAATGTGCTAGTAGACAAGGATTTGCCGCAAAGTACCTTAGATATAACACTGGTTCCTAATGAACGAACAGTCTTCGCTCTCGTGAATACTGGTCCACACAACGGTCCTCGGAAAATGTATATGTTAAGTATTTTAAAGTCACCAATTGCTTCAATAATTCCAGTCCATTGAAATATCAGAGCATCAGATAAATCCGCCCACACATTCTGAGCAACAGACTAGTAATACGGATCGATGACTGAGAAAACACCATCACTCTTTTCTACAACAGTCTGTGTGAATGCACTTTGTTGTCAAAAGAGAAAATACTATTGATTATGATGGCTGTAGAAGAGCCTTGAGGCCCACCGTTAGCTGACACCCTCTGAGAAGTCTATCTACTAGCCATCTGTTGCCACTGGTGAGCACCCAACCACTGTTTTCAATTGGTGTTATAAAGAAAATGGATAATACAGAAAAACAGAGCAAGATAAAAAACAGATTGTTCAGACTAATCATGGCCTTATTAAAATGGGAACAGAGAAGAGGAAGTGCAGCATAGGCAAACCAAGGGGGGTTTTCTAGTGCCCAGAAACCCCCTCCAAACCTGGAGCACTGTATAATTGAGGTGGCTGGACCCTGCCCCCGCTTCATACGGCTCTGCTTGAAAAGGGAGAGCTGTGTGCACCTAACAGTAATGTATGCAGCATTGCCAGGGCCGCCGAGAGGGGGGGGGGAGCGGGTAAATTTTACCCGGGCCCAGGCTTGCCAGGGGGCCCGAGCCGGGCCCGAGCTTTTAATTTTTTTATTTTTATTTTTATTTTTATTCTTTTTCATCTTGCGTTTTTTTTTAAATTTGTTTGTTTATTTTTTCCGCGGGGTGGGGGGTCGGTCTATGAGAGATCGTTGGTGGGGGGAGCTGGCACACACAAAAAAAAAAAAAAAAAGAAAAGAAACAATACTCACGTGATCGGCGCCGCGGTCCTCCTTCCTCTCTTCTCCATTCACACTGACTGCCGGGCGCCAAAATTTTTTGGGGCCTACTCGACTATGAGGGGGGGCCCCATGAATTTGTTGTACCCAGGCCCTGAATTCCTCTTGGCAGCCCTGAGCATTGCCCATGCATATTATGGAGATAGGGAGAGTTGGAGAGCAGCCAAGCACTGTCTAATATTATAGCCACGCCCCCATGCATGCTGGTCACGCCCACTGGCGGTATGGTGTGGAAACCCCCCTCTACAAATCCTGCGTTTGCCCCTGTGCAGGTACCCATTCATATCTTGTTTTGCTATTAAAACATAACTTTTATTAAATTATTACAATGAACTAATTATTATTATTAATAATAGTAATAATAATAATAATAATAATAATAATAATGATAATAAAAAAACAGCAAAAAGAGAATACTAATTGTATTGTTCCTTGGACCTGTCATGTTATCTACGTTTTATTAACTCTTTATTATAGTGATTTAAACAACACTCCCCATTTCCTTGTTGTAAAAAGTAGGTAGACGTAGCCTTTATTTTCAATTAATCCTGACTTTTTCCATCCGATTAGATCCCAAAGCTAACACCAAGCAGGATTTATCATACATAATTCAGACCTCAGACTATTAAGTTTTCCTTTTTTAGACAATAGAATTCAGTTGCTTTCCACCACAGTAGTCCGGCTCCAACACGCCGTCTTCTCTCCGGTACATTTCATCTAAACGGCCCACACAATAAAACAGAAATGGTAAACAACATTGACCACACTAGTGTGAAATGCTAATGTCTTCTGTGTAGCTGCACAGTGCAATGTCCTGCCCTGGACAAGGGGGAGGGCTGTCATTGGTCTGTTGTATTATGCAGCTGCTCACACAGCAAAGAAATAACAGATGGAGGATATGCAGACTATTGAGTAAAAGGCTTCTTTATTTGTCCTAGGAGGTAAATCTGAAGATTTGACTATCATCAGAGGTGTTTTTCATCTTTCATTTCCAGCAGGGCTGAGGCAGAAAGACAAGATGAAAAACACTGAAAATAAGCCAGAGTTCTCTTTTATTCGGAGAAGTGAACAGCCGCCTCTTTTTTATTTTCTGGGGAGCGTTCAGTACTCTCAGGGGACAATGTCAGTTTGGTTCTGAAAAGCAGACTTCTCTGTTATTCTACCCCCCTCACACACCTATGCTGTCTCCAATCAATCACCAGCTCCGGCTGGGCATAAGGAGACCATATAATGCTGAGGAATTGGTTCCAGTTTCCAAACATTTTCTACAATACATAGAGTTCTATAAACCATTTAAATAGAGACATCACTCAACCAGCATTCTCACTCGTTATATATCCTGACGCACAGTAGCGTTTCATAAATCACCGCAAACGGCGCAGCGGAATTATTACAACTTAATGTAACTGAGAAATCATTAGGAGTCTAAATGTGTCCTACAGTACTGGTCTAAACCCTGCTGCTTTCCAGCTGTTGATGAATTAGTCTTAGACAATGTATTGTGTTTTTTTTATGACCTTTATGTAGCAAAGCATTAAAACAGGTCAGTAGCGTCCCAAGGCAGCAGACATCCCCAGAACTGGGTCCTCTTGTCCTCCCCGAAGGAGAGAATGGGTTCCTGTGCTCGTTACTCGCAGTCACAAGGCCTCAGTAGTAATCATAATATATTATAAATAAATACAGCTAGGGGTGACAATGTGAAAGCATGCTAAATGTAAACCTATTATACTGACCACAATGCACAATGCATCCACAGCAGACTCAATTATACTTGCACAAAACCCCACATATTATATAGACACAACAATTATTATTATTACTATTAATATTAGTATTAATAATCTTTATTTATAGGGTGCCACATGAGGTCTGCAGCGCCGTACAGAGGGCAAACAACATAGCAGTACATGGTATAAGAGTACAATACAGTAAATAAATAACATTACAACTTTCCACAAAGCAAGTAGGGTACAAGGGGTATATTCAGCGCAGGCTGAAACCTGTACCCATTAGCGTGGGCGCAACTAACAGGTATAGAGCCACTGAAAGAGGTGCAAAGACCATGGAGAAGTGGAGTCAATGTGCAGAGAGCCCAAGGTGGAGGTGCGCACAGTGTAACTGGTGAGAACAGGAGGGAAGAGGGCCCTGCTCACTAGAGCTTACAATCTAAAGGGAAAGGGGCAGACAAACAGTTGACACATGGGGGTGAGCCAAGGTAAGGGGATCTGAGGGCAAGAAACAAGAGTGGGAGAGAAGGAGGATGAAAGAGGGTGCGGTATACTACATGGTGAAATGGTTAAGTGGAGGACCGGTAGGCTTTTGAGAACAGGTGGGTTTTCAATGACCGCATAAAGCTATACAGGCTAGGGGATAGTCTGATAGAACGAGGGAGATTGTTCCAGTGGTGGGGCGCAGCAAGGGAGAAATCTTGGATGCGGGAGTGAGATGTGGGGAGCAAAGATGACAGTCATTAGCCGACCGGAGAGGGCAGGAGGGAATCTATATGGAAATGAGGTTGGAGATGTAGGGAGCAGTGGAGTTGGAGAGGGCCTTGAGCGGGAGGGTGAGGAGTTTGAAGAGGATTCTGTAAGGGAGCCAGTGAAAGGTTTCTCAGAGAGGGGAGGCAAAGGCGAGAGAGGAATATAAGTCTATCTGCAACATTAAGTATAGCTTGAAGAGGAGCGAGATGGGAGCTGGGGAGGCAAGTAAGATTGCAGTAGTTGGGACAAGAAATGATCAGTGAGTGGATAAGAGTTTTGATGGCATCCTGGGAGAGGAAGGGTCTGATACGGGCGATGTTGCGGAGCTGGAAGCAACAGAATTGGGCAAGAGATTGAATGTGAGGAGTGAAGGAAAGGGAAGAGTCAAGAATGACACCTAGGGAACAGAGGAGATAGTGGTGTTGTTAACTGTAATAGAGAGGTCGGGGGGGAGGAGACTTTTGATTGAGGGAAGACAATGAGTTCAGTTTTGGCCATGTTAAGTTTGAGAAAGCATAAGGACATCCAGGAGGTGATGGTGAAGAGGCAACTGGACCAGAGAGAGGATGGAAGGGGAGAGATCAGGAGATAAGCGGTAGAGTTGAGTGTCATTTAGGAGGTGATAATCCATACATTAAGCAGTCAGAAGAGCCCACAAATTATCTAGCCACAAAAGTCTTCATCTGATATATCCACAAGAGTCCCTATATATAGACGTGAATCTAGCCTTTCTGTTGCTTACGGTGAAGTCTTAAATAGCAGCAGGAGTAGAATGCCACCGATATCTCCATTAGTGATACTAATGCCCAGTACTATGCCCATCAGCCATTATATGCCGACAGTATAACAGTTACTGTTAATGGCACCAACTATGAATATAGCTGGGTTGACAATCAGTTCGTTCTGCTGTGTGGGGTGGTTGTTGTAGGACTTGGAACACTAAAAGCCGAATTCTGTTGACGAAATGTGCAAAATTTGGGTGCAAATTACAAAAAAACTAGATATTTAGTGGAACATTTTTATATGTCACTCATCTCTAAGACCTGCAGGAGAGGCAGCACAATCACAATACCGTCTCCTCCTGTATCCCACCACCTCTCCAGTCTATGTCCCTGTGATCGACACATCATTCTGTACCTAGACCATTGAATGGCTTCCTCAGCATGACATAAAGTCACACACAACAGCATCTAGCTGGTGCACTGCACATGGTCACTTTGAATCCCGTCAGAATCACGCTGTCTTTGCATGAGCGGCTGATGGGTTATAATGCTGCTGTCTTAATTCAGAGAAGAAAGAAAGCAGACAAAGGATCCTCTTTATCCTCCAGGCTTGATTGCTGGTAGACTCACCCATGCTACAAATTCACCGGAGCCCCTTGTGTTATCATACCTTAAGCAGGTGCCAGTGTTGTCAGCTCTCATTGACACCTGCCTGGGTTTGAATCGCATTTAAAATTCTCCAAGGAGTTATGCCCAGATAGAGATTTGGTGACTGGTACTGTGTCTTCTGAATAGAGGGGATTCCATGGAAGGACAAGTTTTATTCTACAAGTTCAGAATGCATGGGGTTTCTATTTAAAAAATAAAACTATTAAACAGAGTTCATCATTATGCTACTACATTTGGAGGCATAGTTATAGTTATAGTTTGTGCACAATTTTGTGAAAAAACAGCACGGTGTATATTCAATATAGCAAATGTATAAAACTGTTGGCCCATATGGGCATTTTTAAAAAAATCTTTTTTTGCAACTGCTAAGGAAACAAAATAATACATTAACCCATATCTCACTTTCAGCAGTCGCCTTATGGAGAGTGGTGTAAATGATATCGGGACTAATACGGTATAAGGAACAAGGATGCAGTTTTCTCTCTCTCTCCTGCACCTCTTCTTCTGCTGTCAGTCATCACGCTCCTCATATAAACTGCAGGTGGAAAAACACATCACAGAGTGTGTTCTCCTGCAGTCATTGTGTGTGGAAACTGTGACTCCCCTCAGGCCCTAAGAGGGTGGTAAGAACCTTGTGTCTTCCACACCTGAAATTAAGTTCTTACCTCATCTCATGGAGGGAACAGGCTTTGGCTTAGAAGCCTGGCAGTAAAGGTGCTGAGGGGAGGGTGGGGCAGCTAAAAGGTACTTGGGCCCCCACTGGAAGCAGCAGGTATGCATTTCATTTTGTTTTCCCCATTTTTTTTTCAAATTCCAATTTTGTTTTCCACTGGACGATGCTCACATGCGCAGGAACTTGTGTGAGGGTGGGCTGGGATTAGGGGGTGTAGGGGGGGAGGGGCTGACAGCTGCTCCCAGTCCCCACACAGTGTGTGACATCACACTGTCAGATACAGTCATGGCCAAAAGTTTTGAGAATGACACAAATATAATTTTTCACAAAGTCTGCTGCCTCAGTTTTATGATGGCAATTTGTATATACTCCAGAATGTCATGAAGAGTGATCAGATGAATTGCAATTAATTTCAAAGTCTCTCTTTGCCATGACAATGAACTTTATCCCAAAAATTACATTTCCACTGAATTTCAGCACTGCCACAAATTGACCAGCTGACTTCAGATCAGTGATTCTCTTGTTAACGCAGGTGAGAGTGTTGACGAGGACAAGGCTGGAGATCACTCTATCATGCTGATTGTGTTACGATAACAGAGAAGGAGGCTTTAAAAAGGAGGGTGGTGCTTGAAATCATTGTTCTTCCTCTGTTAACCATGGTTATCTGCAAGGAAACATGTGCAGTCATCATTGCTTTGCACAAAAAGGGCTTCACAGGCAAGGATATTGCTGCTAGTAAGATTGCACCTGAATCAACCATTTATCGGATCATCAAGAACTTCAAGATGAGAGGTTCAGTAGTTGTGAAGTAGACTTTGGGGCACCCAAGAATGCCCAGCAAGTGTCAGGACCGTCTCCTAAAGTTGATTCAGCTGCGGGATTGGGGCACCACCAGTGCAAAGCTTGCTCAGGAATGGCAGCAGGCAGGTGTGAGTGCATCTGCATGCACAGTGAGGTGAAGACTTTTGGAGGATGGCCTGGTGTCAAGAAGGCCAGCAAAGAAGCCATTTTTAGTCCAGGAAAAACATCAGGGACAGACTGATATTCTGCAAAAGGTACAGGGATTAGACAGCTGAGGACTGGGGTAAAATGTGTAATGTGTCTGGGGAGTAGAGTAATGTGTCTGGGGTGGTGTCCTGATGTCTCTGGGGAGTGGAGTAATGTGTCTGGGGGAGTGAAGTAATGTGTCTGTGGGGGTGGAGTAATGTGTCTGGGGGAGTGAAGTAATGTGTCTGGGTGGGTGGAGTAATGTGTCTTGGGAGTGGAGTAATGTGTCTGGTGAGTGGAGTAATGTGTCTGGGGGGGTGTCCTGATGTGTCTGGGGGAGTGGTGTGATGTCCTACGCATCTGTACCGGGGCCCCAGATTCCTCTTGGCGGCCTGTCCTTCCAGCATATGAGTTGTACATGTGCCTTTATGAACCCCTAGTCAGGCTGCATGTTTCTATTTTTAGCAGGGGCAGCAGGTGCATCGCAGACCCCATTGCATAATTTGGCTAAGGGCCCTACAATATCACTGTGGACAGTCAGACCCACCACTCTCACAATGAGCTGAGGTCTGAGGGTGGGAAGGGGGTAGTGGTGGCCTTGGAGAGGTGGATGGCACTGCCGGACCTCCTCACATGCAGGCCCCTGTAGCGGGCACCCTCCCTGTACTACCTGTAGCTCAGCCGCTGCTGTTTATAAATCAGATTCAACGGGGTAAAAAAAAAAAATAAGTTTGACACAGTATCTGTGTCAAGATGTAATGAAAGGACCTCAGGAACTGAGTGCATTACCTATGGAGCGTCTACAAGAGAAAAGGGATCCCTGCACATATTTACTATTGGGCAAATCAATTCTAGTTAATGCCCCGTGACTAGCTGTGTTTCCATAATAACGTCTGTGTAAACTATGATCAGAATAGTGATGTATTGCAGCCCTGTCTCACTTGGCAGAGAAAGGGTTTAACCGCAGTTAAGTATTAATTTCACAGTAATTAGCTCTAGGTATTCAGTCCCTATAGATCCTACAATTCAAATGCTTGTGACTGAGAGTCTGGGTTTGTCCTGTTCCTTGCACAATGCTAATTGCCTGAATACAGATTTCTGGGTCACTAATTATCAGCAGCGGCACTCGGCTCAGGGACACAATTACAGAGAGAACCCTAATTAATCAAGGGTAATTAACAAACTTTATAATTCTGGAAGAGATTAATGAAGGTAGTTCTGCAGTAGCAATCAATGCTCAGTGGCTGTGCACACAAGTCTCTGTTACAGGACGTACTCTCCCTTTTATAAAGTGGATTCAGTGTCCTCTAATAACTGCTTTGAGACACTTCAGCTAGTTATATAAACAGTGAAGCTACCTCCTTTATTTCTGCCGATTTCTTCATATATATATTTTCAGTTACATCTTAAAGGGAAAATATACTGCATTTCCAAGCAGAAACACATGGGTAGAAGTCATTCTGTCTGGACATTATTACTCCCCCATATTCTTGTCATTATCATCATTAACCCTTTCATAACAGGAGTTAATTTGCACCTTAATTGCTAGAATATTATACTTCTACTTATAAACTGTAGGATTTGCATTTGGTAGCAAAACCACGATAAATAACTTTTTACTTTATGGGCATCAGAACAAACAAAAAACAAAAAAAAAAATTAAAAAAATTATTGAATTATTCCCATAATTCGTTCCAAGCCATTAGCGCTACCTTGGAAAATTTACCCTCAATTTTATTTCATTGACTAGTGCTCTCAAGTACGGGATTCCAGGTGTATGTAGATTTCATAAGGTTTAGGGAAGTTATAGGGCATAGAGCAAATAATTTGTTTCTCTTTGTCACAATATTTTTATCTATATTTTTTTTTATACCTTGAAGAGTCTCGTAAGATTCTAAAAGGTTTCCTCCTGTTTTTTTAGTCCTTTTGTATTGTATATTAACAGTGGGTATAACCCGAAAAAGAAGCCCTGTAGCTGCAAATGAGAGCAAGTACTGAGTGTAAATGACAGGTGTAGATCATGGACATAGCAGAGGGATTGAGTTGAGCGACAACTGAAACAAAGAATGAGCAGTTTTTGTTAGTATGTTTGAAGTGTTTTAACTTCGATTTGGCATGGTAGAGGCAACCAATATATATGGACTAACAGAGCAATAAAGCAGTAGAAGAACATTTTGCGAGGACAAATTATTCTTAGTATGATTGCAGCAATATCTCTAGCTGAATTGGCAAGTTGGCCGGATATTTGTCCTCTAATTTGTGTTCCTTCAAACAGGCACTTAAAACTCACCTCTTCCTCAAAAGCTACCAGCCATCCACCTAACCTTCTCTCCATACTCCTTCTAAGCACCTCTCTCTACCCTGTCCCTTCTTGCTTCTTTTGCGCTTGATCCCTACTGACTCCCTTTGTGACTACATCTGTTTCCCCTCCCCTTAGAATGTAAGCTCTTACAAGCAAGGCCCTCTTCTCTCCTGTCTCTATACCATTTCTTATGCCCATTACTCCACTTGCCAGACACATTACTCCACTCCCCAGACACATTACTCCACTCCCCAGACACATTACTCCACTCCCCAGACACATTACTCTACTCCCCCAGGCACATTACTTCACTCCACCAGACACATTACTCCACTCCCTATAATTGCTATGCCTTGAGCTCCAGAAGCCTCGGTAATGCTCGTTTACTGTTGTGTTCTGTTTTACCCTGTATGGTCTACTGTTTTGTATTATGTACGGCACTGCAGAAATCTTGTGGCTAAACGATAATAATAATAATAATAATAATAATAATAATATCTCCACATGTGTAGCTGCAGAACATTTGTTTAATAAAATGTGTGTAGTTTCAAACAAATAATATTCGGACCTGACTACAAACCTCCTGCGTGTCAGGGGGCCACATGCCCACACAAACAACCTTGTGAACAGGTCGGACAGCCCGACTGCCAAACTGACAATTATTTTTCCAATGTACTCCCCCAATATGTGTGGCCAAACTGGAAACGGATCCTGTCCTTCGGCACTCAAACCAACTGATTGCCCACGGATGGCCAAACTTAAGACAGCTCAATTTTCTTCTAAGATTTGAAGGTGCATATCTAAAGTTTATAATTTCTAATCACAATCCTGCAACATATTATTTAAAACCCATCATCTGTTATAGAAGACAAAATAATAAGCTTCTATATAAGGTTTCACGTTTCTTACTTTTCTATTCATAGTTTCCGATTGTTAGATATCTAATGATGAAATTTGGAATTCAAACTCATCTAAAGTTTAGCAGTCGTGTTCTGAGATTTACCATTTCTTATCCAGTAGTTGCCACTCATTATCTGAAGCTTACTTCTACTTTATCACCATTTGATGAACGCAGGTCACAGTATATTACACAGAAACATAAAAGCCAAAATCAATGTTTAATCATAAAAGTCTAAAGTGTATTCCACAGGGGACAATGACAGCATATTATAGTCTTTATGTGTTAATCAATCCTTTGCTTCAGAACACCTAATAAGGAAACCTAATGAGAATCCTTAATAAAATACAAGTAAAAAAAAAACACCCAGATTAAAATGTACAGTCATTTCAATCCAAATAACCACTAAAAAATGAGAACAACAAAATAGTTTTATATATATAAACTACTTACCTGTAATCGTGCTGTTGCATCTTTACCCTAAGGATCTGGTGGTATAATACAGGACAGAAATAATAGAAAGGATTAAGGGGTATATTTACTAAACTGCAGGTTTGAAAGAGTAGAGATGTTGCCTATAGCAACCAATGAGATTCTAGTTATCATTTATTTAGTACATTCTACAAAATCACAGCTAGAAGCTGGTTGGTTGCTACAGACAACATCTCCACTTTTTCAAACCCGCAGTTTAGTAAATATACCCCTAAATGTCAAATGACACTTTAAAGTGAAGCCCTGCTATTGCTTTCAAAACAAAGTATTAATAACATGATGAAATATTGGAAATGTGGAGAAATTTGGTAAGGGAGGCTCTTTGGAAGTGGGGGCCCAGGGTCAATGACCTCTTTGCCTGACAATCATGATTCTAACATCTATATTATTGTTATCTAAGTATTAACAGCTTCTAAAATAGTAAAATACAATCTGTGAAGGGTATACTACAAAATCGAAATAGTGCAGAGACTGAGTAAAATCATGTGTAAAAATGGAATTAAATGAACTTTATACGCTATAAAAATAACTTTTATCTCTTTCTAGTTTAGCTTCACAAACTCCATAAAAGCATGTATTCTACCACTTATTAAAAAATAGATTGGATACGCTTATAAATTGTTGCACCGCTGGTAATGTGTTCCAACTAGATTATGCAAAGTAATTCCTGACACTTCCGATAGATGCTGGAGAGGTTGTCCAACAGGCGGCACAAAATGTGATACATTCTGTTCTGCAAATTGACCTTCCACTCACACCCAAGTATTCCTTGTTCCCCCCTAGCACAAGGGAATGACAACATATCAAATCGAGCTTATGGTTCACTTTATCTCTGTTACCACCTGGTAACTAGCGGCGGATTGGATGTCTCCCACCTCCTTTGCTGAGGTTGTTAATACAATATGGTACCGTATGGAATACATGACAGCTACTAAAAGTAATTCGGCAACACCATTCTCTAAGACCTGGAATATTGGTAATAATAACGCCCCCTCTTGATGTCCCCCCCACCCCCCCAAAAGAAAATCCCTGGTTAACAAGGTCACAGCGATCTACATTCTTGCTTAGGCGTTTGCGGCCAAAATCTTGTTGATTTTCTGTGCAACATTTTCTCAGGTTTTCGGGTTTTATGTGAGTTACGCCTCCTGTTTTACCCTGTTTTGTATATGATAGTTTGACCATAAATTAGTGTTTTTTATCCAGACAATTTAAATTCCCCAGAAAAGACACATTTGAGCCAGTATGGACTATCTCCTACTTATTTAAATACAAATTTATCAACCATAAAAACTGAAAAGGATAGCTTGGGATATAATCCAAATATAGCGCATCCTTCACCTACACACGATGGAGGCAACCATTTTTGGGAGCTGGAACAATACAGTACATCAATTCATCAAATAAAGGATGATAGTATAATTTAAACTATGCTTAGAGAAAAAATAAAATAAGAAAAAACATTATATTTTCCCTTTAAATTATGTTCCAGGGGGGTAAATGTATTATGCTGCGAGTTTCCGGTAGGTTTGAAAAGGGGAAAGGTTGCCTATAGCAACCAATCAGATTGTAGCTATCTTTTATCCAGTACATTGTACACAATGAAAACTAGAATCTGATTGGTTGCTATAGGCAACATCTCCACTTTTCAAACCCGCTGGAAACTGGCAGCTTGATACATTCACACCCAGTTCTTCGTCAGTATTCATTTACAGATGTAAAGCCATTCACATGACCAGATCTGGTTGACAATGAGCTTCCTGTACTCCAGTCATTTGGCCCAACTACCGAGCAATCGCATTTGTGCAGTTGTTCTGTCAGCAAAGTAACCACAGATCTGGTTGTTTTACAATCAGAATGCACAACCATATCTGTCAAATTGTGGTCAGCATTATGTGAGACACACTGTAACAGCAATATCTCTGGTGTAAAAACAAGCAGTGCCAACCCTACAGACCGCATTGGTCATGGACAAGGCAACAACATTATCTGAACTGTCCATCAGAACATTTATGTAAGTGAAGCACAGGTAAGTGTGCAAAAAAAGGTGGTTTAGCCAGTAGAAACTGATCAGATTATCTAATCAACTTCCATAGCACAGTTTAGAAAATTAAGCCAGATGTCTGGTTGGATGTTGTGTGTTCCATTTCCTTTTCTCCAACTTTCGTAAATGCCCCATAAAAATGTTTCTGATCCCTCCCTGCATCCCTGGCAGATGGCCAGCCAACAAAGTGATAACAAGTGCAATTTGTCACATCTTCCAATGAATAAGCCTTTTCCCCCCATTGCAAATTAATTTTAATAAATCCATTCAGCCAGTGTAATCTAATTAACACAGATTTTTTTTCTGACGTGCTTCACACAAACTAGGTGTTAGGATTCCGCCACAGATACCAAGCTGTGAGTGTCACTGAGGGGTGACTGATAAAAAGAGATGAGATGCACTCATTGCGTGGGGTGGTTGAGGTCCCTTAATCCTGTTATTGCCCAAGAGACCTGCATTGCATCGCAGTGAAAGGATTAAACTGTTTCTGGATGAAAGAGGAGCTGAGAGCCTGCTTTATCAGCTCATACAGATGTAGCGCATGCCATTATTCCACCAGATAAAACTGACTTTTATTAAACCCCCCACAACAACATAGGGTGTCTATGGGATGAATACGAGTTCCAAAACTTACAACGTAATATCACACCAGAGGGGATAATAAAATGTGCTGTAACACTATAGTAAATGTGATGACATACGGAGAATTGTTCCTTATCATCAGAGTGCTGTACGAGGTGCCTGCCGTTTCCTGTGTTATCCTCCTAGCTCTCCTCTCTGCCATTGTTTAAACTGATGTGACATATTTCAGGAAGATCATGTCCTGCTGTATAGAGAGCTGGTCAAGCAGGGACAGTAGACACAAAGCCACATTAAACATTCTACTGTCACAGATGGTTAAGCCGGGAGCTCTCAAGTAACTAACCAATAAAAACACAGCAGACTGTTCGCATTGATATGAGACCAAAGAACTCGGTGTCAATTAAAGGAAAAACTGGGATAAATGAAACATTGTACAACAAAGAAAAGAAATAATACATTGTTTCATTATTATACATTACCTTGAGAATATGTAATGTATTTGAAAGTGTATGTCTTAGTTAGAGAGTAAGCATTTGTCCCGTCTGCAGCTAACGTAATCAGCTTTGATTGGATTTGCTGTGGATTTCCTGACATGCAGTTTACAGGGAAAATTACTTCAACATATAACAAATCTCGATTTCAAAACTTGATTTTTTTTTTCAAGCTATTTGTTCTATGGTTACAGACTCTCATCATGTAACCTGTAAAGACAATGTGGTAATGATTGGTATTTATATAATTGATGATGATGGATGATGGTGATGGTGATGATGAATGGATGATGGTGATGGTGATGATGAATGGATGATGGTGATGATGATGATGAATGGATGATGGTGACGATGAATGGTAGATGGTGATGGTGAATGGATGATGGTGATGATGAATGGATGATGGTGATGATGAATGGATGATGGTGGTGATGGTGATGATGAATGGATGATGGTGATGGTGATGATGAATGGATGATGGTGATGGTGATGATGAATGGATGATGGTGATGGTGATGATGAATGGGTGATGGTGATGGTGATGATGAATGGGTGATGGTGATGATGAATGGATGATGGTGATGATGATGAATAGATGATGGTGATGGTGATGGTGATGATGAATGGATGATGGTGACGATGAATGGTAGATGGTGATGGTGAATGGATGATGGTGATGATGAATGGATGATGGTGATGATGAATGGATGATGGTGGTGATGGTGATGATGAATGGATGATGGTGATGGTGATGATGAATGGATGATGGTGATGGTGATGATGAATGGATGATGGTGATGGTGATGATGAATGGTGATGGTGATGATGAATGGATGATGGTGATGATGAATGGATGATGGTGATGATGATGATGATGATGATGAATAGATGATGGTGATGGTGATGGTGATGATGAATGGATGATGGTGACGATGAATGGTAGATGGTGATGGTGAATGGATGATGGTGATGATGAATGGATGATGGTGGTGATGGTGATGATGAATGGATGATGGTGATGGTGATGATGAATGGATGATGGTGATGGTGATGATGAATGGATGATGGTGATGGTGATGATGAATGGGTGATGGTGATGATGAATGGATGATGGTGATGATGAATGGATGATGGTGATGGTGATGATGAATACATGATGATGGTGGTGATGGTGATGATGAATGGATGATGGTGATGGTGATTGTGATGATGAATGGGTGATGGTGATGATGAATGGATGATGGTGATAATGAATGGATGATGGTGATGGTGATGATGAATGGGTGATGGTGATGATGAATACATGATGATGGTGGTGATGGTGATGATGAATGGATGATGGTGATGGTGATTGTGATGATGAATGGGTGATGGTGATGATGAATGGATGATGGTGATGGTGATAATGAAAGGATGATGGTGATGGTGAGGATGAATGGATGATGGTGATGGTGATGATGAATGGATGATGGTGATGATGAATGGATGGTGGTGATGGTGATGATGAATGGATGATGGTGGTGATGGTGATGATGAATGGATGATGGTGATGGTGACAATGAATGGATGATGGTGATGGTGATGGTGATGGTGATGATGAATGGATGATGGTGATGGTGAGGATGAATGGATGATGGTGATGGTGATGATGAATGGATGATGGTGATGATGAATGGATGATGGTGATGGTGATAATGAATGGATGATGGTGGTGATGGTGATGATGAATGGATGATGGTGATGGTGATAATGAATGGATGATGGTGATGGTGATGGTGATGGTGATGATGATGAATGGATGATGGTGATGATGAATGGATGATGGTGATGATCAATGGATGATGATGACGATGAATGGTAGATGGTGATGGTGATGGTGATGGTGATGATGATGATGGTGATGGTGAATGGATGATGGTGATGATGATGGTGATGGTGATGATGAATGGATGATGGTGATGGTGATGATGAATGGATGGTGATGATGGTAGATGATGATGATGAATTGATGATGGTGATGGTGATGGTGAATGGATGATGGTGATGATGATGATGGTAAAGGTGATGATGAATGGATGATGATGATGGTGATGATGATGATGAATGGCTCCCCATTCCCTCCTGAGTACAATTCAAGTTGCTTACTCTCACTTATAAAGCACTCATTATTACGTCCCCCTCCTACATCTCCAACCTTGTCAAGAAATACTCACTTACTCACCCACTACCTTCGCTTCTCCTCGTCACAGCCTTGAATGTTTCAAATGCTCCCTCAAAACTCAACTTTTTACACTTTCCTACCTGGCCCCATCCTAAGACAAGGAGGTGGGCTGGGTTCAATCGCGGGTGGTGGGCTGGGTTTTCCGGGGCCAGCCAATCAGAATGAAGGAGGAGCGTGATTATGCAAAATCGCCCCCCCTTAAAAATTACGTCTACGTCCGCCCTGTTCCCTGCTCACACTACACCTGCCAATTTCATGTCCATTTACAACCTTAATCCTCTTAATGTTAACACTCACAAGTTTGTCCCTCTCTACTTCCTATCACCTCATCCTCTTTGTAATGTTTCCGTTGTTCTAGTGGTATCTTCTTATGTAGTTACTTTCTCTATAGTTACTTGTATTAATTATTACTGATTCTATCGTGCCTCTTGTCCCTTAATTATCTGTATTTTTTCAGTTTATTTTCTGTTGATTCTGCTCCGCTGTGGATTCTGTGGATCCATATAAATAAGGATGATGATGATGATGACAGTGATGATGATGTAAACAAATGATGGCTTTCCCACCGACAATATACCTGATCCGCAAACAAAAATAAAATCTAAACTTAATTTTGTGGGATGAGGTCTTTAATTGGTCAACTAGGCAGAAATAAGCCACAAGTTACTGTTTTGTCATTTTCCACATTTTATTTTCTTACATTATAGTATCCAAATGGTTTTAGTGAGGAATTCTTTCTACTGATCAACACAGAATACTCTGGTATATAACATAACAATGACTTCAAAGCTTTTTCTTTTTTTTTTTAAATCTACAACTTTCTCTGTAAAGCCTTAGCTAAAAGTTTTACGTATGCCCTCATTCTCTCTCACCTGGACTACTACAACCTTCTGCTAGCTAGCTAACCGTTTCCTCATTGAGGCTGCAAGTTGTCTCCCTCACCTCCCCATCTCATCCTATTCACACTCTACTCAACTATCCCAAGTGGCGTCCTATCATCAAGTGCATAGTCTGCTTTCAGAGGTTGGTGGAACTTTGTGTCTAAGAATATTTAACTTTAGGGATTAATGAGCCTTTAAATGACCCAAACACCTAAGTCAATTAGTGAAGCCAATGAGTTCATTGTGTTTTGAATGCACAGCAGCACTGACTGTGCACCCTGTCTGCTATTTCTTTTCATAGCCATGTATTTGCTGGGAATAAGTGCTAATAGTGTGTACTAATAATGTGATCCAGCTAGATTAATTTGCTTGCAGTCCATCCACGGCAATGGCAGAAATACTACAATCTGTTTTCTGCTCTTATAGCTATATTCTATTTTCGGAGCCAGAAGGCATACGCACCGTACATTACTGCGAGAAAATATTCTCTCCTAGGTATGACCACTACTATGCTGAGAGACTCCGACAAGACCAAAATAAAGGATTTGACAGCAGATTAAAAACTGCTTTCTCCACCTCTGCCCTCGCTCTGGCTAGTGTGCTCATTAGCATTGCAGGCTGTAGAAGGGCTTTGCAGAGAACGCCTGGCTGAGAGACATACCTTGCCTATATCCATGTCAAAAGCAACAGCAAAAAATGTGCCAAGTTACGTGATGCCTATCTGCAGGAAAAAAAAATGTTTGGAACAGAGACAGCGTTATGCAGCCCCCTGTCCACATATTCTAAACCTGGCTCTGTGTTATCGGTTAGTGGTTGTGAGCCGGTGACTCTATGTGCAAGATACCTGCTAACATTTCAAATAAGCAAATAAAGGACTCTTGAAGGGTTTGTCCACACTCTGATGGCTTTAACATACTGTCTTAATTATGCCATTATGTTGCTTTAACTAAATACATTTTTCTGTCTTTTTGTCTTCTTTCTAACAAATCTAAGCAGAGTTATTGTTGTCCTTTTACCCTTTGATATGACACATCTCTGCTCTGCTCTCTCCAGAAAATACAAATGTATCCAGAGAGCAGCTCTGCGTCATATTCCACCCCATACGCAGCAGGGCTGCCAACAGTCAGTAAATATTCTAATGAAGGGTCACTGTAATCTGGAACCTTCCTGACACTACTACAAGTTGTCAGTAAACATATTTGCAAGGTTTGGATCCCTGCAGCACAGCCGTAAATGTACAGTTACATCCACGGTGGTTTCTATAATAATTTTTTGAAATACATACACACTTATGTTACCCAGTATGGGGTATATTGATACGGGTCTATACATCAAAGTTTGAACAATTTTGAAGGAATTGGTGACATGGGGAGTTGGGTCTTAATGAGGGACTATTCCTGCTAAACAGGTACAGTTGGGAATGATTTGATGGACAGACCGGCTGATGTTAAGGTGATGGGTTATGGTGGGGAGTAGGAGGCCTGCGTGGATCACCAGTTTTCAGAGACTGAATAGAGAGGGGGGAGCAGCCTAGCTGGGTCCCTGCTCCCAGTTCCATCTTTGTTTTCTTATGTCAGAATTTCAAGTGAGATTATTAAAAATCTTCAAATGGTAATTTAACAAATTATTTATATGCTGTTATATCACCAGCATGGTATAACTGATTTGTAAAAATGACCCAATAAGCAAATCATAAATTAGAGATGCTCAGGCTCGGTTCCCCGAGAACCGAACACACCCGAACTTAGGGGATCGGTACTTTTGCGCGCCCTCGGAGTCGAAAACGAGGCAAAACATCATCATTACGTCATCGGATTTTGCAATTTTTGGATTCCTTGTTAAGATCCAACATAATGGTGGGAGGGAGGGCAGGCGTGGGCCCAAGGACAATTCCATCTTGCACCATTTTTCTTTTCTGCCACCGCTGTGTGCCAATGTGTCCTAGATGTGCTAGGAACTGCCGTGTGTTCGTGTCGTTGCTCTGTCGCTTACCATCCAGCCAGGTCACTGCAGTATTTTTCCGAAAGTGTATGAAAATAATATTGAGATCTGTGAGGTGGTCAAAATTGACTGCAGATGACTTGAAATTAGTGTTATTGAGGTTAATAATAATGTAGGAATAAAAAAAGAGCCAAAATATGTGATTTTAGCATATTTTAGGATTTTTTCGAAAAAATCCAAAACCAAAACACACAAGGGCAGTTTTGCCAAAACCAAAACACAAAGCTAATCCAGATCCAAAACCAAAACCAGTTCATAGGGGTCAGTGAGCATCTCTATCATAAATATGGTCCTGTCTTGCAAGACTGTACATTACACAATAATGAAAATTATTTAACCACTTTATGACTGCCAATTATTTATCTATGTTATTTTACACCCAACATGCATTTGCGGCAACTTTCTTCCCCACAGTCTCCTTGTTCCAGAGTACAGGACTTTTTTTGAATGACAAGGGGTGCTTACATCACCCCCTACCTATGCCTGAAACATTGTATTCACAAACATGGTTAGTGGCAGCTACAAACCCAAATGCTGGGGTGGGCTCAAGCATCCACGGGCCCCTTAGGGTACTCATTGATTCAGTTTCCTGCCCCTCTGATCACTTGCTCAAAGTGAGCGCTCTGTTCAAATGTGCAGGTGCATTTATGCAAGTCGTGCTGGGTAGTTTGCTAGGCAAATGGGTGATGTCAATAACGCTGGGATTCCCTTTACATGCAAAAAAAAATCTGAAAAAAATTAATAGAGGGTTAAAAATGCTTTTTGAAAACCTCAAATATCATTGTGTGCATACAAAAATACTACTCACCCCAGAATTTAAAAAAAGAAAAAAATATATTTGATATTCTTATACTCAGGAGAACTATACATGTTGGGGGTAAATATTTGGGGTAATACAAATAGTTTTTTCCCTATATAATATCCATACAATAAAATTAAAAATAATTCTGCTGTTACATATGTCACACAAAAAAACAAAACGTAAAATCCACTTTTGGCATCACCAATATGAGTCTATATAGAACATTTGGCTTTTGTGCACACCTCTATGGAGGTAGCCAGCCATCCCCAGGTAATAAATAAACTCTAGTCACTGTCAGGATTTCCATGCACGGGATGCCGCACAGTGCAGAGCACCGGAGCCAGGGCTGTCATCTGAGATGTATGGATGATGTATTTAATGATCAATACGGTTGATCAGTGGCCCGTGGGGCTCAGGCAGGGCACGGGTTAACCATGTGGTGAGGCAGCGCTGACCCGTTTTAGCATTTGGTGGGTTAAGGTAGAAGGGTGGGGGATGCTGAGAGCCCTCCTTCCCCCAGCTGATCTCAGACAGGGGGTGTGCTAGGCATCAGTGCCGGCTTCTGCTTGCAGCTTGACCGGGACAGTCACACATGCAGGAGCCCGGGGGCCACAATGTGGCCCCTGTGCAATGAGTCATGGCACCCAGACTGAGCCCCCGCAGGGCACGGAGATATCTCTTCCTCTGCACCCTCTGCTTATCCTGCACCCTCCTCTGCTACAACCTCATCCTCCGCGTCCACTTCAACATGCACAGCCGGGGGTACCAGCAGCTCAGCTGCCCCCCGCACCCCCCAGTCTTGGGGGGCAAGAAACTATTGCAGAAGCTGCTCCTTTGCCCACACTCCGGAGCTACTGTTCCCTTCGCCGGTACCGACCTACCTTACACTGACTGGAGTGGCAAGAACCTCACCGAACCCTCTAAAATAACGGGGTTACCCCCAAAACCTACTGGACATCAGACTCACCCCTCTGTGAACAGTACAGCTGCCCTCAGATACGGGCACAAGAAGCTGCCCCAAGCTATCATTGTGGGGGTCAAAAAGGGAGGTACAAGAGCAGTCCTGGAATTTATAAGGGTACACCCAGAGGTGCGAGCTATGGGCACAGAACCCCACTTCTTTGACCGGAACTATGAGAGGGGTCTGGACTGGTACAAGTAAGTGACCTTTTCATTCCGGAAAAACTCACCTGACATTTTTTTTTACTTTTTGAATTTGCCATTTAAATTTACTCATCTATGTGTTGGAGAATACATAAATAATTCACATATCTAAGGCTGGGATGGGGGGGTCACGTCTAAGTTGTTAATACAAAACATGACAGTACAGAAAACGTTACTTTGTTAGGTTCTGGATACAATGCTGATCCACTAAAAATAACCACTACCTGTCATCTATAATTACGGATCTCCTACTGCATACATTGTAATATTTGCTCTTTGGTGTAAGCATTCATTATCCTTGTATAGCCTTTAGGTTCTTCAATGGTTCTTCAATAATTTCCCCCCTAATTTAGCCAGAAACACCTTTCACAGTAACAAAATGGTTAATGGACACATTCAGAGGACTACATAACCCTCTGACACTAATGGTGGTTAATGTTTTAAGGTGGTTAGTGATGTCAGTAGATATTGCTCTTTATTCCCTGTCACTTCCCCCCCCCCCCCCCCCCCCACCTAGATTTTAGGAGTCACCAAAATGTTAATTTGACACATCATAAAACTCACATTTGAAACAGGAATCATTTAGCATGATTGAGAGTGGTTACCTAGAAGCATTGCAAGGACTGCACAAACAGTGCCAGAGCTGTGAGTATGACGGATGGGTTCCAATATTGTCTATCCACTGGAGAACATCCCCGCAGTGGCTTCACCCCAAATTCCATCAGGCTGGTGTATCCCAGCATCATATGTCTAGCCTGAGGTAGGGATCACTTCAGGTCTTTTTGGAGGGATAGATTGAGAAGCACACAATTTCTTACAGATAATTCAATTACTGTAGAACTCTAAGTATTGTGATACCACACACAGTATAAACCCAGACACACTATTATTTTCCTATATAGAAATGATCATATTCTTTACAGATATTAATTACTGTGTCTTCTCGGCTTTACAACAAACATTAACCATTTCAGTGTCCTGAATTCAACTTCTCCCCCTAAACATAAAAACTGCTTGCAATATATATCATCCCATCATTATGTTTATCATAGAGTAAGCAACTCACTTCCGTTTATATATTACCTGTAACTAAGATTTTGTTTTCATTTGATTGGTTTCATTCTAGTTTTCTAACTCTCAAACAAGGTCAGACCTGGGTTTAGGAGGTACAACAAGACATAGCACCTATGCAGACAAATACTATACTCACATACACAACACACTATCAGTATACACAATAATATACAATAAAGTGCTTATTTGTGACATGATATAAAATGAATTTTGCTGGGACCCATACTGCCTTGTAGATCATTGGGAATTCCATTGTTAATGTACAAACCCTATACTAGTAGATATTCTTTAATTCAAAAGTTATTTGATTATTTAGGGGTGTATTCATCAGATTTGGATAAAAATCCTAAACACATAGGCTGTTTCATAATGATTGATACCTCTATCAATAATCATATTTATGTGAGATGTTGCCAATAAGCTTTACTTTTCAGTGATATCAGTTTTAAATTGTAGTTGTAATAACCTATATTATTATGCAATCATTTTACTGCAGTGAAAACGTAATATACTACTTTCAAATGTATAATCCAATAACCTGTGTAAAGGTGGGAAATAATTTTTAACTCTCCGAAAATGAAGGGGAATCAAAAATAGTCCAATACAATATTATACATCCTTTCATCCTCCCAATAAAAACTATCCAACACCACAATCAGTCTGAAGTTGATATTTGCTATGCAAAGTACATTTCAAGCTAAAATGTGCAAAACAGCTACGCTCAGCTACACTAATTCCCTATGGCTTGGCGCTTTTCCCTAGAACGGCCAGCTTATTAGCAATATTCCCTGTTACATTTCTCCAGTTGTGTTTTGTTATGCAGGAAAACTATATGTCTCTTATTATGCTATGAAATACTCTGAGTAGCTCAGGCAGTCTCCAGCTATACTTCATTGTTACATTAATTGTTTCCACTCAGTTCCTCCCAGATCCAAAGCAAGTTGACTTTAATTAACAAAACAAGCAAAAAAGGAGGTGGGTCTACAATGACAGGAGTAAGAGGACGAATTATAGCACAGAAAAGCAAGAAAAAAAATATAGGTTTTATTTTACATTACATGTTGTCAATTTTACCACTTTATTGATCATCTGGTTGATTAAGTAATTGGTTCTTTTTACTGTAGCTTTTAACCTTTTACTTGATATATACCACTCATATTTATCTGAAGCTCTGTTAGTCTCGTGATAAAACATTACAAAGATGAACAGGAAGAACAGATTAATAAGAAAGGAAAAAATTGAATGTATGAAGTTATAAATTGAAATAATCTAGAGCTCTTGATGGATCAATGATTCAGGGAATTTATAGCTTTTACCCTCAGTCAGTATACAAACTAAAACAAACACAGATCTCAGTGACATAACTAGAACTTACTGGGTCCCATAGCTAAGATAGGAAAGGGTCACCAACTCTCATCACCTTTGATCCATTTTCAAAGTCTTAGTACTCATCAAAGCTAATAACCATTGAAAATATAAAGTATAGTTGAGGCAGTATACAGTTATACTCCATTGTTACACAAAATGTTTCCACTCTTCCTTTTCCAAAGTAAAACTGAATTTATTCCCTCAAAATAAATGTAACTTTCACCAATCAAGTCTCCTGACTGAGGGGTCTCTTAGAGGCACAAGTTTTCCTCTGTTCCCATGAACTGCTATTGGCTGTTACACCTTGGACAGGAATGAATCAAGTCCATGGTGTGTTTTAGTGGGGGAGAACAGTGCGTACAATATTACAGTGCATTAGGTTGTGGAGTATATACTTGTTGGAAGTTATGCTGCAATGCACTATGTAAACCAGATGGAGGAACCTGTCTCTTACACAAGCCATTGATGGTGAATTGAGAGACAGGAACACAGGTAGAAGTCCACAATAGATATTAAATACAAAATTTGACTAAAAATTAAAAAGAGAATTTTTTTTTCCTAGAAGGCAATGCAGACATAATATACATCTTCTTGTCTGAAAACTAAGTTACTAAGCTTAGAACAGACTTCTCCAGAACTCACCAAACAATGACACTTGCAGTAACATCAGCAGGCGTTTGCCCCTGAACTACATTTACTTAGGGCAGTAACAGTAAAAGTCCAGTCTGATTGGGATTCAGCCCAAAACCTGAACTGGAGCGAAAGCAATAACTGGCCCAACCAGAAACCATTATCCCACATCGACTCTATATGTAAGTCCTGTTACATACATCCAAAGAACATTTCCAGGATACGCACATATCTCACACAAGACACTGCAAAAACCTTAATTCATGCACTCATCATCTCCCGCATTGACTATTGCAAATCCCTTTATACTAGTCTTCCCCTAAACAGACTCTAACCCCTACAATCTATTTTGCACGCAGCAGCCAGACTGATTTTCCTTTCAAATCGTTCTTCTTCTGCTGAACCACTCTGTCAGTCTCTATATTGGATTCCGTTTTTCACGGAATCCAATATAAAATACTTCTACCAACATAAAAGGCCATCGACAAAACTGCCTCAACATACATCTCCTCAATTGTATCAAAATATCTCCAAACTCGACACCTCCATTCTGCACAAGGTCTGTGTCTCTCTTCCACTCTCATTACATCCTCCCATTCCCGGTTACAGGACATTTTTTGAGCTGTACCCACTCTGTGGAATTCCCTCCCTCACACAATAAGACTTTCCTCTAGTCTAAAAACCTTCAAATGTTCTCAGAAAATCCCACCTCTTCAGGCAAGTTTATAATATTCCTCAACCACCCTCTTAACCTCACTAGGTTATCCTATCACCCCCATTTACACAATTCACACAAGACAACAACCCTCAGACCCCAGAACAACATTTCTGTGTGACTGGATCATATAGCATACAAATCACTTTTTACCTTTGCAATCTGGATGGACTCAAATGCAATATGTAGCCTTAACCTCATGTATCTAACTCCCATTGACCTATTGATTGTAAGCTTGCGAACAGAGCGTTCTAACATCTTTGACTGTTTTACCAAATATTGTTTATTACTGTGTTTGCCCCCAATTGTAAAGTGCTACGGAATTTGTTGGCGCTATATAAATAAATGTTGATGATGATGATTATTTACCAATTCACCCTAGAACTTATTTCACCTAGTAACAGAACCTGGCAGAAATATGGACACCCTCCATACTTTTCCGCTGCCAATTCACACCACATATTGATACATTTGAATATATATTCCCGCAAACAGACACACTCTAAAAATGTTTTCAACAGATATATAAAGAATGATACCACCTGTGATGTTATATTAATGCACTATATATAGATATATAACAATAGATATGCCCACAAGAATGAAATGCAGTGCATTCATAGTAAGCGTGTACTAAACAATTAACTTTAACATTTGAATTTAACACAACATTTATCATGTGACTGTTCTATAGTAACGCTGCAGGTTCCCTATAACCACTTCTCTTTCACAAGTGACCACTTAGGTAAAGATATTAACGTATCTATGGTCATTTATGTGACGATAACAGATATGACAACTGTCATGTTTTCTGCTGGAAGCCACATTTTCACCGACTGGCATTTAAAGTTTTCTAATCAGGGTGCAGATGGGGGATAAGATATCGGCCTCCTCAGAGCCCTACGCCCTCAGTGCTACTGCTGAGCTGGGAGAAACATTCAGTTACTGTCTGAGCACTCTCGCTAGGTCACAGATCTGCTAGCACCCAATTGGCTGTCAGGAGCTTCATTTCATCACTATCAGCCAATAATACAATAGGTTTATAGTGTTCCATTTCCTTTCCTGAAGTCTGTTAGGATGCTGGAGTTCGAAGCAACAGGCTGGTAGTACCTCAACCGCAACGCATGTACATTACACACTAAGAAATGGTTTCTCTATTGGAAATTGCCCACCAGAGACTAGACTCTATAGTTTATCTAGTTTATCTATGGCCCAAAGACTGGGCGCTATACTGCACACATGGCCACTGGGCTATATCACACTTGCCTACCTTTGGCAAGTTGTATCTGGGAGAGGGGCGTGCCTAGAGGACTAGAGGACGGGAGGGGGCGGGGCACTTTTGGCCCCGTCCCCCACGTCAAATATGCCGCTTTGTCGCGGGGGCGGGGCCACAATGACGCGATTCACCGCAAATCGCGTCATTTTAGCCCCCCGCAATTGTGGGAGATTTGCCAGCTCTCCCGGGAGTCAGTGAGACCGACCCGAATTTCGGGAGTCTCCCGGACATTTCGGGAGAGTTGGCAAGTATGGGCTATATATTGTACACTGGACACCAGAGACTGGGATCTGTATTGTACAACGGCCATCAGGTTTTGTACACTGGTCACACCTTCATTGTAGTCTCTTCTCTTCTTCCATTATTTTCCCCTAATAATCATTAACGCTAAGGATTAATGTAACTTGCCCTCTTCACAATGTGTGAGAATACTAAGTGGGCTGGACTAATGATGGGTAAAAAATGTTGCCAACATGAGATTCTCCGTATCCCTGTCTGTATTCTGTATCTACGCATGTAGTTTACAACTAAATGATTTCCTGGGGCTTTTTCCTGACTAAACCATGTTTTCTGCTTTCCCTGGAATTGGTGACAAGTGCAATGATATCAATGCATTCTGGGGGAAAAAAAACTTCTTCAGCAGCAGTGTGAGAGTCAAAAGGTTAAAATGACGCAGAGACTGCCGATGGTGCTATTTATTAAGAAGGCGCAGATGTTGTGCTAGATAACTGATGTGAAAATGAGGGGTAAAATGTATTTCAGTTGAGCCTTAGCTATTATGCACGATTAAACCAGAGAGCATCCACTTACTAGAGAAGAGGAGATTCTTGAAACAAGTAGCTTACAGTCAATGATTATTATTAATTACAAATATAATTATGTTTATATATATAAGCGTGCATATTTGCAAACAGTAATTTACTAGGAATAGGGGGAGTATCTCTTCTGCAGATAGGAAGTGGTGTTAGACTTTGATTTCTCTGTTGGTGAAGCAGAAGAAGAATCTGAAAGGGAAACTGATTAATGTTGACATTGACTATAAAGGTTCCATTATCATTTTTCAGGTGGTTTTCCCCTTGATCTGTCACAGGGAGCTAAGTGTTAGCGTTGTGGTACAGTAGGGGTACTTTGTATACATCTATTTGTATACAATCACAGTGCTGCCCAAGTTTCAGACACCAAGTTACTTTGAAATCCAGAAAGCTTTGGTCGCACACAGGGAGCTCGCCAGACATTTTTATGACGACTGTAGCTGTCAAATGCTTCTGTTAGATTGTGAATAAGATGACTGCTGCAACATCAAGTGGGAAACAGACACTGACTGAGGATAGAAATAAAATATACATCTATGGTGCATATTTTTTTGGTGCTCAAAGGACCCCTGTCCTTCTGTGAATTGTCAGGTGTTTATTTCACTCGACATGAAACTAGCTAATCACATGCTGGAAGTCTTTCCTGTGCGCCTCTCACATTATCACTACAATGACAAATAATGGTATGCCAGGAAAAAGACAGAAGTGTCCATAGATTGCATTCAAGGTACTTTGCTCATAGACTGATAAAAGAAATATAATATCTGGCTATAATTCATCCACTCAGACCTACAAGACACTACACATCCTTTTTCCCATTTTCAGTGGAGAAAAGCGGGAATGTTTACCAATGTGGTTAGCATCCTGGCAAAATGCAGGTGTGCCTGGCGGGATAAGGGGCGTGGCTGGACAGATTGTGGGTGTGGATAATTGCTTGTGTTGTTGTTGTTGTTGTTGTTGCTGCTGTGGGTTTGTGGAGATGTTGCCTATAGCAACCAATCAGATTCTAGCTATCATTTATTTAGTACAGTCTACAAAATGACAGCTACAATCTGATTGGTTGCTATAGGCAACATCTTCACTTTTTCAAACCCAAATTTTAGTAAGTATACACCAAAGAGTCAATATACATATTTCTGGTAACATTACAACTCAAGCTGGGGGTAATGAGTGTGGGAGTACACCGACTTTTCTGCTTCAGTATACAGGTGAGTTCCACACTCCCCCCTAGCCTGCAGATGAGATCGTCCTATAGACAAAGCTGCCTCTAGGCCAAGAAACCCCAGGGGCTCTTATGTGTTCAGTAGGGGAGAAATCGGGCAGTAATCCTGTCTCTGCACAACTAACCATTTCCTTCACACATTTGTAATTGTTTTATGTTTGTGAGAAGATGGAGGCAGGGCACAGAGCTGATCTGTAGTGCAGCCACCTCTGACTGGTCCACATGCCAGTCCATGATCGTCAGTAACCTGGGCATGGGCTTATAAAGTTATGTGGGAGGCCTATAGATTGTAAGCTTGTGAGCAGAACCCTCTTACCTCTTTATCCGTCTGTTAATGCCCAGTCTTATTTTACTGCTGTGTTTGTTTGTTCTTAACAGCAGAGTATGCTATAAAAAAAATATATATATATTATTATTACTATAGTGTCATTTAAGGTCAAAGGTTAATTGACTTTTGAGAAATATGGTATAGTATTAGCGCTCAAAATTGTCCTATGATTGAAAAATAAATGCAATGTAATTTGATGAGGATAAGGAGAGAGGAGGGGTGGTTTAGTTGAATGAACCAGGGGATGTAAAATCAACAGATATGTAATACATTATCAATTGCAAATAAAATTCAGAATGATATCCACAGATGATACACATGGTTATCTAACACTGTAATTGTACACTATCAGTGAGAATGCCAGAAGGCCAAAATGCACAATTGTCCAATTTGAAGAACAGTGGAGGCTTCTAAAGGGAGCCCTAGTAAAACGATGATAGTCCTTAATAAAGTCCAGACCAGATTGAGGAAACAAGGTCGGGGGCAATGTGGTCCAATTATAAACAGTCTTTGACCAACCTTATAAGGTATTCAGCATTGCAGTGGGAGTCCAATAAATCCTATTCTGTGACAAGATGCAGGGATCCCCGTTTAAGTGAACAGCGCTTAACGCCCTCACGAAGCAAGTCCTCAGCGATGGTGTGATGCCGATTCGCGGGAGAGAGACGGCGTGTGTTCCACAGTGGAACGCACGTCACTTCCGGGATGATGTGAGAATAAAGGGGCGTGTCCCAACGCGTTTCATTTGCTTAGCGAATTTCCTCATCAAATTACATTGCACTTATTATTCAATCATAGGACAATTTTGAGCGCTAATACTATACCATATTACTCCAGTTGTCTTAAAGGGATAGGATATTCCCTTTAGTAATAGCTGTTCTTGTCTTAATAGAGTAGAGCGCTACCTGTATCTATTTTATTTGTAATTGACTTTTGAGTGGGGTTTCCACACCACGCCACTAGTGGGCGTGACCAGCATGTATGGGGGCGTGGCTGTAATATTAGACAGTGCTTGGCTGCTCTTCAACTCTTCCTATCCCTATAATATACATGGGCATTGCTGCGTGCACTACTGTTAGGTGCACACAGCTCTCCCTTTTCAAGCAGAGCCATGTGAAGCGGGGGCAGAGTCCAGCCACCTCAATTATACAGTGCCACAGGCTGGGGGGGGGGGGGGGGGGGGGGTTTCCGGTCACTAGGAAACCCCCCTTGGTTTGCCTATGCTGCACTTCCTTTACTCTGTTCCCATTTTAATAAGGCCATGATTAGTCTGAACAATCTGTTTTTTATCTTGCTCTGTTTTTCTGTATTATCCATTTTCTTTATAACACCAATTGAAAACAGTGGTTGGGTGCTCACCAGTGGCAACAGATGGCTAGTAGATAGACTTCTCAGAGGGTGTCAGCTAACGGTGGGCCTCAAGGCTCTTCTACAGCCGTCATAATCAATAGTATTTTCTCTTTTGACAACAAAATGCATTCACAAAGACTGTTGTAGAAAAGAGTGATGGTGAAAAGAGTGAAGAGTTTGCCTATGGTAAGCTCCAATGGGTCAGGGACTGATGTGAATAAATACATTTTCTCTGTACAACGCTACATATTATAGTGGTGCTATCCAAATAAATGATAATAATAATACTTTGTCAGCATATTAAAGTTCTGTGATAATATGTGGGGCTAAAGGGCACTTATGGTGCTATTTGGACTATATAAAGTTATATGATTGGGAATGGTGATACGCCATATGTGTTGGACAGTGGACTGTATATGATGGATAGTTGGGCTTGATGTACATATTACTTTTAATTACATTTACTCATTTGTTGCTATACCACATACATTAAATATTTACATTTTTACTTATATTTCTGCTGAAATTATAAAAAATATAATTATAATAATAGTTTAGTGATTTGTGTTTTAATAAGTATATTCTTTTCTCCATGTCATACATCATCTATATATCTTGTCCTTAATGTATACTGTTTTGCAGTGTTAATTTAAATTTTCAATCGTATTGTGAAAATTAATTGGAGCCTCCAAGGTCAGCAAGAGATATTGTATAATTCTCTGTGCGCGTGATATCATCTGGGACGGGAGATCTCAGTGCAAATCCCGTCATGTTGGCCCCGCCCCCATGACAAAATGCTGCAATTGTGTCAACACACCTGCGGGAGTCTGGAAGAAGTCGCTGAAATTGGCAAGTCACCCGGACAATGCAGGAGAGTAGGCAAGTGTGGTGTTAAATCCAGTACAGTACCACAGCAAACGCATCATTTTACCACAGCAGGTGGGCCAAAAGGATGCGCTTCCCGGAAAACACCGAAGCTCAAAATCTGCCCACTTCGCTAGGAAGTTTGCAGATGCGGGAGACTTGCCAGCTCTACTGGG
This sequence comes from Mixophyes fleayi, assembly GCF_038048845.1. Lineage (NCBI taxonomy): Eukaryota > Metazoa > Chordata > Amphibia > Anura > Limnodynastidae > Mixophyes > Mixophyes fleayi. Next base: position 27,244,211 of record NC_134408.1, on the reverse strand, counting down.
AGTCCGGGAGACTTGCCTGGAATTCGGGAGACTCCCGGACATTCCGGGAGAGTTGGAAAGTATGCCAAATACTCAAGTCAATTTTATTGTGACAGAGAGTAGTTAAAATGCAAACAACTATGTTAGAATCCAATCCAGTAATGGTGATATGATGGGATTGGAGTGCTCCGAGGCAGTAACATACATAACATATTTACATATATTACACAGCACTGAAGCGTTGCTATTTTACTATGCGTTACTAAGCGTTACTATTTTAAAATGTTTGCAACTTTACTTGTATTTACATTCTCTACTATGTGATTTTTAAATTCTGTTTATTAATAATAATAATAATAATAATAATAATAATAATAATAATAATATGTAAACGTGTGTATCGGGGGGGGGGGGATAAAGGATTTGTCCCATGTTTAATAAATATATTTCCTATAATCATTACTGCAAATGTAGATTTATTGTTAATGTTTGTCTGTTTAATGTATTTGGAATCACTCTGGACCTGAGTCATTAAGGAGAGCAAAGCAAAAAAAAGGAGTAACTTTGCACCTGGGCAAAACCATGTTGCATTCGAGGGTGAGGTAAATTTAAAACGTGGGGACAGATTTTTAGTTGGGGGTAAGGCATGTCCTAGATCAGCTTTAAATTTCAGTGTAAAAATAAAGTAAACAAGTATTTGTGTGCTATATGACAAAAAGTCAGTATTTTCTTTATGTGCAAAATAAAAAACTAATTTGCACCACTTGCATTGTAACATGGTTTATCCAGGAAAAACTTACTCATTTTTGTATTTTGCCGTGCTCTCCTTAATGATTCAGGTCCTCTATGTGAAAGCTCTTTCTCTCTTTAAAAGAGTCATGTACAGCATTTTGGGATCATCAAGTCATGTCTCTTGCTTCAATCTCTACCCACTGTGTTTGTGAAAAAGCATATAAATGTTATGCATATGTGCATGCATCCACTAAGCCCTCAATATGCATTTGATATGTGGCCAATATGCACTTCATGCGGTCACATGTTGACTTGTGTTTGTAATGCATTGAGAATGGAGGTAGCACATAGCTTTTCTTATTAGTTATTATTAGTTTTAATGGTGTTTCCAGTGTGTACACTACATGTAGAAACCCTATTGACATGAATAGGGGGAAAAAACAGACAAAATGCTGGTGATAACCCCTTATGTAACCCCCAGGGTATGTACAGCATGAATTAGTAAAGTGTGGTGGTATAGTTTCAAGCCGCATCTAAAAAAACGTGTTGTAGGTGCAAGTGTAAACGCAAATGGGTGTGAATGGATAGAATAGAATGGGTTTTGTGTTAATATGGGTTTACATGATTTGCAGTTGGGTTGAAAACAAAAGTCCCAATGGGTAAAGGGCTTTAAGGAGTCTGCCATATATTCCTTAGATTTTAAAAACACAATGGGGAACATTTATTAAATCTCCTGCACTGGAAAACAATTACAAAGATTGCTGCACACATATTTATAATGGAAGATGACCTTATTTTTTACTCACCTTTGTGACTAGTGTGACTTAAAGGTGGGATGAGTTTGTGGGGGCTTCCCAGTGCCCCACTTTAACAAAATTATGATATTGATGAAACCCTTATGAGGTCTGATAAAGGGCATACAAATAACAAATACAGACTGTATATATTTACTAAACTGTGGGTTTGAAAAAGTGGAGATGTTGCCTATAGCAACCAATCAGATTCTATCTGTCATGTTGTAGAATGCACTAAATAAATGAAAGTTAGAATCTGATTGGTTGCCATAGGCATCATCACCACTTTTTCAAACCCGCAGTTTAGTAAATCTAGCCCCTGGTGTAGGGAAGGTAGAAGACAGTTTTAACACACAAAAGAAACAAATTAACAGACGTTGTTCAATGTTTCTATAAACGCCATGCAGGCTAGAGAACTAATTTTCAAAATAAAATAAAAAATCTATCTGCCCAGATTTAATAAATATCCCCCCCCCCCCCCCCCCAATGACTTCAGGGAAAGCAATTAAGGTTGATGAGACTCAGGTAGGATTTTCCGAGAGGTGGAAAGTAGCTCTTAATAAACTGCATTGTTGCCTATCTTCCTGCTTCTGACAAACGCATGCATTGGTAGTGATCTCGAGATAGTATCCTGGTAGCAGGGCCGTCTTACCCATTGGGCACGCTGGGCAGGTGCCCGGGGGCCCTGCAGCCCAGGGGGGCCCTCCGGAGGCAGAAAAAAAAAAACCCTGCAAAAAAAGAAGAAAATACTTACCGTGCTGTCAGCTGGCGATCCGGCTCCCTCCCTGGTCTCCTCCTCCGTCGCGCTGGCAGTGCATGTCGGGCGTGACGTCATCACGCCCGCCCAACATCCATTGCGGAGCGTGACGGAGGAGGAGACCAGGGAGGGAGCCGGATCGCCGGCTGACAGCACGGTAAGTATTTTCTTCTTTTTTTGCAGGGTTTTTTTTTTCTGCCTCCGGAGGGCCCCCCTGTGCTGCAGGGTCCATATATATAATCATTTTTTGTATATATAGGGGCCCCGGTGCACTGCTGTGCCCGGGGGCCCAAGAGGTTCTTAAGAGGGCCCTGCCTGGTAGTAACATATCCTCAGTTACAGTTCATCCTGATGTGGAGGTTCCCTAGTTACGTTCCAAACAGGAAGCAAGACAAGTACACGGCTGGTTAAATAAAACAAGATAGAAATCAAACGATCTGTTTGCCATGCCCTGTATGCGTTCTGCACATACTGCAATACAATGTCATACATGGCGGTAAGTCCAGAATATAACGCATACATTATTTATTGAGGTCACCTCTGTGCAGCCTACATCATTACTACCCATGTACACTCCATCGATGGCACAGCATTAAAGACCGATTGATCCTTTTTTTCCACCCACAGTATTCTCGCCTTCTGTTCTGTTTGGAACGCAATAAGAGAAATGGCTCTTCTCATCTCGAACCCAACCACCCTTCCAAGTATAAGAACAGCAGAGGAACTTTCTAACGACTAATCCCCTGCTGTGGTTGGCAGCAGAATTTTGAAATTTGGTTAACAGTCTCTGTGTAGACAGAACTGAATTTCAGAACTTTCCTAACAACCATGGCTAGAGAAGTAGCTGTTACAGATATGGGGGGCTGGTGGTGGTGGGGGTCCTTAATCAGCAGGGTTGGATCCCTGATGTTCTGATACATGGGAAAGGACGGCGGAAATCTTTAAATTGTACACATAACATAAAAGAGCAATGATTTACATAAATAATGAACCAATTTCAACAACTCTTATTTTGTACAAGATATTAAATATATGATGATCATCATCATCATCTATTTATATAGCGCCACTAATTCTGCAGCGCTGTACAGAGAACTCACTCACATCAGTCCCTGCCCCATTGGGGCTTACAGTCTAAATTCCCTAATACACACACACCGACTAGGGTCAATTTGTTAGCAACTAATTAACCTACTAGTATGTTTTTGGAGTGTGGGAGGAAACCAGAGCACCCGGAGGAAACCCACGCAAACACGGGGAGAACATACAAACTCCTCACAGATAAGTCCATGTTCGGGAATTGAACTCATGACCCCAGTGCTGTGAGGCAGAAGGGCTAACCCCTAAGCCACCGTGCTGCCTATCTAGTTCATAACGTTAGTTCCCTTTAACTGATTTTCCTTAACACATAGCCACACCTCAGGAATTAGAACCGACAAGCGCAGTCTAATTTGAGTTCAAGAGAGGAGTTGATTAGTAGCAAAATTAAAACTAAAGAAAATGATCCATCTGTATGGTAATTAATAGACTGTCCGGCAAATAGATCAATAATTCTGATCAGAAGCATAATGGGAAAATCTATGGAGGGCTGTGATTAGATTCTGGCAGTAGCTAGGATTTGTCTCACTTACAAGTTTGTCCTTTGATTTATCTCATCTATGGAGCAGCCAGGTTCACTGTGTGCCTCAGAGCTGTATGTGATGGATCAGCTGGGAGTTGTGTCAGCCAGCGTCACGGTATCGGGGAAGGAGCTGATTCAGGCCGTCAAAGAAAAGAAGTATTTGCGGAGCTCTGATAGTACCGTTGCCAGTGCTGAATCCCTAGTTTGTGGTTCCCTAAGCCTTCCAGAAGAAATGCTCTCTTAATTAGGATATTGGGGCAGAAGCAACAGTTTATCTAACTAGAAAGTAATACAATTTAGAGCACATTCTATTTATGTGTTACTTGTATTTCTATATTGCTCTCTCGAAGAGTAACAGAAGATTGAAGGCGCCTTTTCTTCCTTTATGCATCTGCAGTATGCTACAAGCACTAGGCTTATATCTGTTACAATGGTGAGCATTTTGTAGATCACAAAATGTGCTTCGGAAACTTCAACTGGTCTTGCTGATTGCTGTAATGGGAGTGGGTCTGCTAGTCAGTGGGTGTGGTTTAAGACTAGTATGATAATGAAGATATAGAAAATCTTCATAGTTTAAATCACATTAAATTACAAAGAGGATTTTTGAATATAGTGTTGTTACAACCAAGATACTAGAGAAGCGACACTATGCATTCGATATACAAAGCAGATTTTAAATTAGAATTTATGAAGGATTTAGCTTGTTGGACCTGTGTCTTCTTAGATCAATAATCAAATAGATCAATAAGTCTGATCAGAATCATAATGGGAAACTCTATGGAGGGCCGTGATTTGATTCTAACAATGTGTGCAAATATAACTCAACTTGAACATTATTTTGCAATCTTAAGCACCTATTTATCAGTCTGATGTACAAATCTTTTTTTCTAGGACATCCCACATATATCAGTTATTCTAAGATTCACTGGATTGATTATATTGTAAGAGTTTTCTAAGTCTGAGAACAGCGAGCGCAGCTTTAAGGAGGGAAAAAACTTTAAAGCAACCAATCAGATTCTAGTTATCATTTATTTAGTACATTCTACAAAATGACAGCTAGAATCTGATTGGTTGCTATAGGCAACATCTCCACTTTATCAAACCCGCAGTTTAGTAAATTTACCCCTAGGTGTCGTAAGAGACGGGTGGGCATTTCCCCCCAAGGCCTTTCATGCTTTATAGAAGTGAGCGCTGCCACAGAGAATGATGGGGCTTATTTCAGTGCTGAAATTAGTACACTATCCAAAACACAAACACTTTATAAAGCACACAGTGCCTACTCTCTCGGACTCTCAGGAGAGCAGGCAAGTCTTGCGTCAAGAGAATTTTCAGGCCTCGGGACTGCAATTTCTTGGGGCCCCTTCCAAAGTCATCAAATGGGGCGGGTCACATCAGGTTGTTGGCTCCTCCCATTACACAGACAGGCCCGGACTCTGGTCCTAGTCCTTTATACTTGGCTCACCCCCCTCGCGGCACCCCTGCCAACCGTGTCAATGAGCACTGAGTTGTGATGACGCAATTAGCAGTACCTTATGTAAACACCTTAAGAAACACTGAATTGTTACTTAAGGTTGAATAAGAGACGTTACCTAGATCATTTGTATAGAGCATAGTAAGTCTGCTATCACCCACAGCAAGACTTAGGACCACAAATGGATATTTCAATAACTATACTGCAGGGCTAGGCAGCAGCCAGCTCACATATATACCAAACACACCTTGAACAACACTGTGATTAAGCATTCTAGAACACACCAGTGGGTGCGATAACGTTACCGCTAGCACTTCCCAGAGTCTACGTGTGTGTTAGGTCTACGAAATATGTCTGCAATCCTCAAACAATCTTTTTACCAGCAACATTTTCAGAGCTTGTGCCTAATGGGATTGTTGTGAGTTGTGTCTGGCAGCCCTGAATGAGGATATGATCTGCAAATTTCAAGGTCTCTCTGGCATGTCACTCAAAACTACTAGCAAGGATGGTAAAATAATTCTAATAATACAAAAAAAATAATAATAAAAGTAGTCCATGGGAGACTTAATTTTTGCCGAAAGATTATGCAGTCTTTGACATTTGCTTGTAGCCTTTTCAGTGATTGTAAATTCTGCCGGGGCATATAAAGAAGAATTGCATTGCTTCTTGTGGAAAAGCATACCGTTTGTTATAGGAATCTGCAGGTTAGATAAAGGTTCTCTTACAGTAAATATGACTTGTGTAGTATTTGAATAGTATTATTTCCACAGTATATTCAATAGTCCATCTCCTGACGATATCACATTGCAAATAATGCACTAGCCGTTCCCAATCCCCATAACCATCATGATCGGCTATAGTTTTACGTTATTTCTAAGAATAGGTCAAATTAAGGACATTTATTAAATTAACTAAATCATTCTTTGATTAAATTGAAAAAAATAAATACTGTGAAATATTGCAATATTTTGCAATATTGTAGAGGAGAGGGGACTGTGCTATAGTGTGCTCCATTGAATGTCAGAACAGATCTTTTTTCTCAAAAACTAATTTGGAAGTTGCTCACTACATACTGCCATGTCTATGAAGATGTATTCCACATTCCAATTCAATGGCTTAGTTAAAAGTAGCAAATCTAATATAGCAAACATGATTTTGCCTTCTTCACTTGTTCTTATATAAACCACCATACACAGATAAATCAAAGAATGCCTGTTTTCATACAATTGTCTTTACATTTAATAGATAAAGTATAGTACTGCCCACTTTGAGAGAAATCATCAAAGCAGTGGATATTGTAGAGCTATATGTACCCAATTCTTCGCTTTTATATTTAATAATAGATATCTAAGATCGGAGTATCCCTAAGTAAAGAATTGAGACATGTTAAACCAGGCTCGGATACACACAGCCTGAACACTTACCCACTAAGCCACACCCCTTATTCTTTGTTTATTGTAATGCAAAAAATTGGATTGTTGTGTGGTATTGGGTATAGCTGTTTTATATAGTTGTTTTATATATTTTTATTTTCATATCTTCTTAAAGGGATATACTTATGTATTACCACTTTCTCTCTTTTTACCCATGTTAAGGAAAATGTAGAAGTATTTCCAGAACAGTGCTACCCTGTGGTCGAATTACAATATCATGGAAAATATTACAGAGTATGTAGCCATCTATATTGATGCTATCAGAGAGATACCTCTGGTCAGGGGCGGATCTAGGAAATTACTATACCCCGGGCGATGTAGTTGGGGCGATTTAGGCCCTGCCCCCTTTCCGACTTCTAAGGCTGCCGGCGGCTGCACAGTATGTGCAGGTCCGTTCAGCAGTGACAGTGTGCTGTCCCGCTGCTCTGATTGTGTTTAAAACACAATCAGAGTAGCCGGGCAGCACACTATCACTGCTGAACGGACCTGCACAGTGTGTAGCTGTCGGCAGCAAGCCCCTGCTAGAGGGGGCGATCGCCCCCCCCTGGATCCGCCACTGCCTCTGCTCTGTAACAGCAATCTTGTGTGTAGATACAAGATCTACACAGCATGGGCCGCACAGTATGGTCAGTATGTCTCCCAAAATTTACACAGGCTAAATCAGGACAAATTAAGCCACACCCCTGATCCACCAAAAACGCCACAGTGATGAATCCCAGCCCATTTCCTTGTAAGTACCAATCCTTCCCAGGTTCAATAATCTGGACTACCCCGCCGAAAGTGGAACATTCAGGAGGTATGCAGCATGTGAACAGTTTATCCATTCCTTATCGTACGTATATGGGAAGGACTACAGTGCTGTCTGCTAATAGGACACCAAATACAAAGCACACCAAGGGGTAAATGTATTAAAGAGCAATTTTTGCAAATCACCGATATAGTCGGCGACTTTGACAGCTAAATGGAAAACATCAACGTGTGTAAAGGCAAATCTTGCCTGAAATCTTGACGAATATCGGTGATTTGCAAAAGTCACTCTTCTTGTCACTTTCACCACCTGTGGCTGCTGCTTTTTTTAGTTGCGGCTTGTCTGGATCCTGGAATGTCAGGGACCCTATTTGGAAAAAAAAAATAGGTACATTTAGAAAATTCCAACCAGCCCCGGCGTTAAATCAGTAGGACCACGATTTATCATTAGGCTTTAATAATTAGGCCTTCCTCCAGCCCCAGCATTAAAATAATAGTATTCCCATTTAATAAATAAACCTATTTTCCTCCCTCCAAACAGCCCCAGCAATAAATAAATAGTACTTACATTTCATAAATATACCTATTTCCCGCAACCATTAATGCCATTAAATAATTCATAGTCACATTTAATAAAGAGACCGCATTCTCCCTAAGGTCACCTCCACATTCAATAGCCCCCAAAACCACCCCATCTTAAATTAACAGTCCCCACTATTGATTTGCCCCACCATCACCCCACAAACAAAACTGCACCCATTAATCAGCCACCACCTACCTCACACACACACCACATTGCCACAAGCCCCCTGTGCCATCACACACACACACATTACCACAAGCCCCATGTCATCACACACACACACAGTACCACAAGCACCCTTTGCCATCACACACACACACACTACCACAAGTTCCCTGTGCCATCACACACACTACCACAAGCCCCCTGTGCCATCACACACACACTACCACAAGTTCCCTATGCCATCACACACACACACTACCACAAGCCCCCTGTGCCATCACACACACACTACCACAAGTCCCCTGTGCCATCACACACACATTACTGTGCCCCTTCATCATCACCACCCTGCGCCCCCTTATGATCACCCTGCGCCCTCCATGCTGCGTTTCCCCCCTTCACCTGGCCCCCCTTCTTCACACTGTGCCATGCTGCCCCTCCTCCCCTTTATCACACTGTTTCATGCTTTTCCCCCTCCCCTTCACACTGTGCCATGCTGCCCCTCCTTCATCACTCTGTGCCATACTACCCCTCCTCCCCTTCATCGCACTGTTTCATGCTTTTCCCCCTCCCCTTCACACTGTGCCATGCTGCCCCCCCTCCCCTTCATCACACTGCGCCATACTGTTCCCCCCTTCATCACACTGCGCCATGCTGTTCCCCCCTTCATCACTCTGTGCCATGCTGCTCCCCCCTTCATCACTCTGTGCCATGCTGCTCCCCCCTTCTTCACACTGTGCCATGCTGCCCCTCTTCCCCTTTATCACACTGTTTCATGCTTTTCCCCCCTCCCCTTCACACTGTGCCATGCTGCCCCTCCTTCATCACTCTGTGCCATACTACCCCTCCTCCCCTTCATCGCACTGTTTCATGCTTTTCCCCCTCCCCTTCACACTGTGCCATGCTGCCCCCCCTCCCCTTCATCACACTGCGCCATACTGTTCCCCCCTTCATCACACTGCGCCATGCTGTTCCCCCTTCATCACTCTGTGCCATGCTGCTCCCCCCTTCATCACTCTGTGCCATGCTGCTCCCCCCTTCTTCACACTGTGCCATGCTGCCCCTCTTCCCCTTTATCACACTGTTTCATGCTTTTCCCCCCTCCCCTTCACACTGTGCCATGCTGCCCCTCCTTCATCACTCTGTGCCATACTACCCCTCCTCCCCTTCATCACACTGTTTCATGCTTTTCCCCCTCCCCTTCACACTGTGCCATGCTGCCCCCCCTCCCCTTCATCACACTGCGCCATGCTGTTCCCCCCTTCATCACTCTGTGCCATGCTGCTCCCCTCTTCTTCATCACTGTGCCATGCTGCTCCCCCCTCTCCTTAATCACTGTGCCATGCTGCCCCCCTCTTCATCACTGTGCCATGCTGCTCCCCCCTCTCCTTAATCACTGTGCCATGCTGCTCCCCCCTCTCCTTAATCACTGTGCCATGCTGCCCCCCTCTTCATCACTGTGCCATGCTGCCCCTCTCTTCATCACTGTGCATTGCTGCCCCCCCTCTTAATCACTGTGCCATGCTGCCCCCCTCTTCATCACTGTGCCATGCTGCCCCTCTCTTCATCACTGTGCATTGCTGCCCCCCCTCTTAATCACTGTGCCATGCTGCTCCCCCTCTTCATCACTGTGCCATGCTGCCCCTCTCTTCATCACTGTGCATTGCTGCCCCCCTCTTAATCACTGTGCCATGCTGCTCCCCCTCTTCATCACTGTGCCATGCTGCTCCCCCCTCTCCTTAATCACTGTGCCATGCTGCTCCCCCCTCTCCTTAATCACTGTGCCATGCTGCCCCCCTCTTCATCACTGTGCCATGCTGCCCCTCTCTTCATCACTGTGCATTGCTGCCCCCCCTCTTAATCACTGTGCCATGCTGCCCCCCTCTTCATCACTGTGCCATGCTGCCCCTCTCTTCATCACTGTGCATTGCTGCCCCCCCTCTTAATCACTGTGCCATGCTGCTCCCCCTCTTCATCACTGTGCCATGCTGCCCCTCTCTTCATCACTGTGCATTGCTGCCCCCCTCTTAATCACTGTGCCATGCTGCTCCCCCTCTTCATCACTGTGCCATGCTGCCCCACCTCTCACTAGGTGCCTTTCTGCTGCCCCCCCCCCCCCCCATTCTTCATCACTTGGTGCCTTTCTGTTCTCCTCCCCTTGTCTCCATTCCTTTACTTACCTTTATATTGACTTCTTTCTCTTCTGTCTTCAGTCTTCTGTCTACTCTGCGTTGCTCCTAACTGAATGTCGGGCATGATGTGATGACGTCATGCCCGACATTCAGTGCGAACGGAGCAGGGCGGAGGGAAGAGGGACGCCGGCACCGCAATGATGTGAGTATTTGTTTTTTGGGGGGATTCAGTACCCTGCACCCCCACCAACAAAGGGGCGGAGCCACACACACACCCCGCCCCGCAAAAAAAGAACAAAAGAAAAAAAAAATAGGTTAAAAAAAAAACAAAAACCAGACGGCAGTGAGGGCTGCAGTGTCCCCCCTGGCATGTCAATTGTACCCCTCTTCCCCTCTCAGCAGCTCTGGCCCTTAGTACGTTTCTAGTCAGTGCTCTATCTGTCAAATGTAAGTATATACATATGCTGGCTCTCCGCAGCAGGTGTAGAGATAAAGGCATGAGTGAACTTCTAAAACTGAGGTGAGGAAAGTGAAAGGCTGGAGACGTATGTAAGGGGAATTGCAGAATCTGACCAACACCACATCTCTTCTTACATAGTAACATAGTAACATAGTTGATGAGGTTGAAAAAAGACACCAGTCCATCAAGTTCAACCTATTTTGGATCTTCTGCGATCCTGCACTTATATTTGAAATTAATCCAGAATAGGCAACCGCCCATCTGTTTCAATTTTGAAAATCCCCCCCAGACTCAATATTGCAATCCAATTTTTACCCTATATCCACTACTATCCTTTATTTTAAATTAACGGTCGTATCCCTGGATACACCTTTCCGCTAAAAATTTGTCTAACCCTTTCTTAAACATATCTATTGAATCTGCCATCACAACCTTCCCTGGCAATGAATTCCATATCTTGACTGCCCTTACTGTAAAGAACCCCTTCCTTTGCTGGTTGTGAAATTTCCTCTCCTCTAACCTTAGGGGATGACCACGTGTCCTGTGTATGGTCCTTGGGGTAAAAAGTTCCCATGAAAGCTCTCTGTATTGACCCCTAATGTATTTGTACATAGTAATCATATCTCCCCTTAGACGCCTCTTTTCTAAAGTAAACATACCTAAACTGGCTAACCTTTCCTCGTAACTTAATGACTCCATACCCTTTATCAATTTTGTCGCCCTTCTCTGAACCCTTTCTAGTTCCAAATTATCTTTTTTATAGAGTGGTGCCCAGAACTGTACTGCATATTCAAGATGAGGTCTTACCAACGATTTATACAGTGGCAAAATTACACTGTCTTCCCTTGCATCTATGCCCCTTTTTATGCATGCCAATACTTTGTTTGCCCTTGCAGCTGCTGCTTGACATTGAGCACTATTGCTAAGTCTACTGTCTACGAGCACTCCCAAATCCTTTTCTATTATAGATTCTCCCAAATTAATTCCATTTAATTTATAGATTGCGTTCTTGTTTTTGATCCCTGAATGCATAACCTTACATTTATCTGTGTTAAACCTCATATTCCATTTGGCCGCCCAATCCTCCAGTTTATTTAAGTCCCCCGGTAGAGAAGCTACATCTTGCTCTGATTTTATTACCTTACAGAGTTTAGTGTCATCTGCAAAAATAGAAACTTTACTCTCTAAACCATCACCAAGGTCATTAATAAATATATTAAAAAGGAGTGGTCCCAGCACAGAACCTTGAGGTACTCCACTTAAGACCTTTGACCAATTAGAAAATGTTCCATTTATCACAACTCTCTGTTCCCTATTCTCTAACCAGTTTTCGATCCAAGTACAAATTTTGATTTCTAGACCCAGTTCCCTTATTTTGTAAACCAACCTCTTGTGTGGCACTGTATCAAAGGCCTTTGCAAAATCTAAGTAGACCACATCTACTGTCCTGCCCTGGTCTAAGTTCCCACTAACTTCCTCGTAGAAACTAATTAGATTAGTTTGACATGACCTATCCCTCACAAATCCATGTTGATTCCCACTAATAATTTTATTGCGTACCAAGTAATCCTGAATACTGTCCCTTAAAATACCTTCCAGTAGTTTCCCCACTATTGATGTCAGGCTTACAGGTCTATAATTCTCTGGTTGTGATCTCGTCCCCTTTTTAAACAACGGCACCACATCTGCTATTCGCCAATCCCTTGGTACTGAGCCTGATGAGATTGAATCTCTGAAAATTAAGAATAGCGGTCTAGCTATTTCCGAGTTTAACTCCATAAGGACCCTTGGGTGTATGCCATCTGGACCTGGAGCTTTATTTATCTTCATTGAGCTGAGATGTATATGGAGTTTTATGGGCCATACTGAAAGGGGAGTTGGGGAAAACTATATTCAAGGTATTTAAATTATAATTTTTCCCAAGGTTAGAAAGCAGCAGCATCAACCCTTGTGTGCACAGCTTAGCTAGTTTATAAAGCTGGTTGCAGTCTTTAGTCCTTTACAACGTTAGTTTAAAGTTTTGCTGTGAAAAGCATGAATGTCATATTAAATTTTATGTGGTCGCTGATCACAGATTTCCAGTGGCGTGTTTATGTTTTGGGTGGTCTGTGAAGTTACAGAAATGTCGCAGAAGTAAAACATAGTGTCTAGTTTGTCCAAGAAATACTACTGATTTTCTGCTCCAAATTAACTCTGTGTTAGAAGTATGTTTCACTATATATCATTCAGAGACATACCATAGCAGATATCCTAGACATGGACTTACAAGCATTTACACAGTCTATATCAATTTACTTCCAGCCACTTACACACAGATTCTGCAATACATTCATACAGTACAAATTGATATTTATAATAAGCTTAGATAGCCATAATACATCCTCGGGACAATTATAGTTATATCAGGAAAGATTACACACAGATGTATCTTCATCAGAGAGGTTATATCATAATATAACAATATTCAATAACCACAATATACACATCATATAAAAAATTATAGCTCAGATGGTACAATACATCATCAAGTTTTCTTTACTCATAATTTGTTACCAGTTTTATATGTATGTTTTATGTGCATATGTTTTTTAATCATGTGTGTGTGTATGCATCCCAGATTTCTTTACAATTCCCAATTCAACTCTCATTACTCAAGTACCATAATTCTCATAATTACGAACTGCAATTCTTAATATTACTCAGCCACCACATGCATATGCTATCTCTCACAAAAGCCATATACTGTACGCTTCGGGTACAAATGCACAATACCACTATTATTACTTTAATTACAATCGCACAATACCACTATTATTTACTGACTCACAGCACTACCACTGCTCTTATTATACAAACACCAGTGATTCCCAGTATGTGTGACACCACTGCTGTTCCTGTATATAAACACACTCCATTTTCTATCACACCACAGTCTCCATATCACCATATACATTACAGTGTTCTCTATATTGCTCTCACAGTATCAACCAATCACTCCATATGTCCCAGCATATATATGGCTCACACATGCGCCAGCCCAGTGTGATGATGTCATCACACCTGGCCGGTCTGCATTTGCTATTGCGCGTACGCCATCGGGCAGATCAGCGCATGTGCGGTGCAGCCTGTACACTAGGGGATCCCTGATGGATTCTCCTGTGGCTGACCAGGGCCCCCCCATAATGATGTCATAGGAGCAGGGTCACTTCTTCACATTTTGTATACTTAAAACTTTATTAACACACCCATACAGTACAGAAGTTGTCGCAGTATGCATATAAACATTCTAACACCCCCACTCGCCAACTGCTTATCATGAGTCCCATTTATGTTCTGAGTTCTTTGAGCTTAGACCTTGGATCTCAGCTTCATGAAAGCATCAGCTATCATCTTGTCAGCCTCAGAGTAAACAAACACAATCACATCACGTTCCACTAGGTCCTGTAAGTGGTGATGTGTGACATCAATACGCTTGGTTCTAGCATTGATCTTCTCACTATTTGCAAGCTTGATACACTCGTGGTTGTCTTCATATATCAATGTTAGTTGAGCTGTTAACTCTCTGAGATCCTTAACCAAATTACCCTTTGGCTATTATAAGCTTCTGAAACAGTTTCTGCCTCTGTAGAACACGACCCACACTTGTGTTCTGCCGTACCAGACGATTGGGCTGTATCCGAATTTGAGCAAATAATCATTTGACACCAATCCAATATGTTGGGCATAGCCTGTGAGTTTAAGATCATCACCTTCACATTCAGGTCTAGAGTCTATTAAGATATTGGACGATTCTCTTGACTATATTCCAAGCTTTTTTGGTGAGGCTTTGTCATACATTTTTGCAGAGTGCCCGTTGCGGATATAATTTCTGTATGTATTTTTTGCCACGTTTAACAGTGCCCCCATTGCTGGTCTGTACCTCTCATTGATAGGCAGAAGATATGTTCCTTCCATCGTTATTGACGCATCACACTGGTTGAGACTTGATTTTAGCATTTTGGTTGACTAGGCAGCCTCTATTTCTTCCTTATAAATATGTATTCCCAGGTAATATGTCACATTAACCAGGGACTTAGGTTCACACTGTTTGTTGAGAACTTAACTTAGTGATTTATTGGCCGTCCTTGTGAGTTATGATCACATCATCTGCATAGAAGTGTATCCATTTTTCATCTGTACACTTGTAAAACAACCATGAATCTCCTTGACTTATGGGAGCGCTTACTCTAACAAAACCTTGTTCATCTTAGCGTTCCATACACTAGCTGATTGCTCGAGTCCATCAAGTGATCTCTGCAACTTGCCCACAAGGTGCACTTCTCCTCTTGGGGCACATCCTTCAGGCTGTGACATGTATAACTCCCCTTCAATGTCACAAGACGTCTCATTTTCATCTTCCATACAGCTGTCAGAGCAGTACATACAGTACGGCAGTTCTCACAATAAGACTATAAATAAACATTATTCTACCAGTAGAATAGAAAGACAAGCAGCGTTACACTGAATAGAGGTAGCATGAGCAGCATTGTAAAATAATACGGTTTGCCTGGAAAGATCTTTTGCTAAAAAATGCATATTCAATGTAACATGTGGTTAGAACTCCAGCCTTGTAGCCAGGGAATTATTATCAGGATAGGAAGTATGAAGGTACATGTCTGGTCTGTTAGCACAACGGTGTGAGTCTTTATCAGGATCTCCCTTGTGTAATCCGCTCGTTGCCTCATTTGCAGTAACAATGTTGTTTGTACTATTTCTAGATCTGCTGTTGAGCCGCGTCCATTCCCAAGGCTGGCTGAATACTGAGCAATTTTTTAAATGTACACAAAGGGACACAATATATATTTTTTTAAAGCAGAAGCATAAATGTACTATTTCGGGCTTCCAGATATTTAACTCAAAGCACTATTTGGTATACGCATATAGAAAGAAATAAGGGGGTGGGGGTCATTACAGGATCATAGAATGCCCTAAAGCCAAGAAATATTGTCCAGGAAAATATTTAAAGTGCATCAAAATTTAATGTGGCAGCAACAAAAACTAAAGGCTTAATATAGCGAACAGAGATGTCCAAACCGCCTGCTTTCTCCAACTCGTTCAGGAACGCTGAACAGGTTGGACTATATTCATTATTATTGTTATCATTATCCTTTATTTATAAAGCACCAATATATTACACAGCGCTGTACATCGAGGGGATCAGGATACAAAGAAATTATGTACAATGAAGTTTTGGGCACAGTCGTACACATCAAGGACGATGTAGAGTTCACCGTAGGGTGGATTCAGTCCGCACATGGTCACGTTAGAGTTTCAAGTGATGTTAGTGGCTTTAAGTGCAAAGGGGGAATGCTGAAGGCACGTTCGCAGTTTAGATTTAAAATACATATTGAAATACTTTATTATTATTAAAAATATTATATAAATAGTGTTTAAAAATGTAAATATTTAAAAACACTCATTTTATCAGCAAACTTGAATGTGGAATTCAAGCCACAAATTTTGAATCACTAATTTGAATCAGGGTCAATATTAGAGATGCTCACTGACCCCCATGAGGCGCTATATAAATAAATGATGATGATGATGATGATGATGGTTTTGGTTTTGGATCTGGATTAACTTTGTGTTTTGGTTTTGGCAAAACCGCTCTTGTGTGTTTTGGTTTAGGCTTTGGATTTTTTTAGGAAAAATCCTAAAATATGGTAAAATCTCATATTATTGCTTTTTTTTTAATCCTACACTATTATTAACCTCAATAACACTAATTTCAAGTCATTTGCAGTCAATTATGACCACCTCACAGATCACAATATTATTTTCATACACTTTTGGGCAAATACTGCAGCGACCTGGCTGGATTGTAAGCGACAGAGCAATGACACAAACACACGGCAGTTCCTACCACATCTAGGACACATTGACACACAGCAGTGGCAGAAAAGAAAAATGGGGGTCCGCCCAAGCTCCCACCCCCCGTTATGTTGGATCTTAAAAAGGAATTCAAAACTCAGTTTTGTTTCGTTTTGGATTCCGAGGGCGAGCAAAAGTATTGAGTCGACTCAGCTCGGTACTCGGATCCCCTAAGTTCGGGTGTGTTCGGTTCTCGAGGAACCGAGCCTGAGCATCTCTGGTCAATATGTGATTGTGCCACTAACGTAACTGTGGCCATCGAACTGGTGAAATTCAATCAAATTTTACACCAATTCAAATTGTAGTAGTAAACTACATTTAAAACTTATTTAAGTTTGGAGTGTAGATCTTCTTTAAAAAGAAAAATAATCAGACCACAGTAATATTGCAGTAATGTTGCAGTAAGGGTTTCACTTTAAGTGAATATAGGTTTAGGATGAGTGTGGTGGTCAGTCTGTAGCGTAGTTCAAGTTAATTGCAATTCTTCAGCTGTTCTGGAAATGTTGGAGTGATTCTGCAATCTCAGTGGAGTAAAACTTTTTCCTAGTTCAGAACATCTCATTAAGAAATGAGACATTGATCTAAAGGTGTGCAGCATAGTTACAGTAGAGAGTCGGGACAGCTAGCAGACAGAGTAGGGGCCAGATCTGAACAGCGTGTGTAGCCAAAAAATAAAAAGCGACCATAATCACTCGGAGAGGTCTTTCTGTAGCTCCCATGGCCCTAATTGTGTCACCCCTAAAAGGTTTCTAGAGGTAAGCTACAAATTTCAAGTTACTTTAAAGATATAGAGGTTGGCACCCAATTCTTAAATAGGTTAGGGACGCCCAACATCTTCCTCAGCCTACAGCTCACAAACATTCCATCTGACGCTACTCCAGAGCCTAGCAGCATTTAATATTTTATATATATATATATATATATATATATATATATATATATATATAAACACACAAACATGAATCAGTGCTTACTTTCTTACATTCTGCAATCAAGGGATTCATTTGGGGATGTCAAAATTACTAATGAGCCAATACACAAGCATCCTTATGAATATGAACACATTTTTATATTCCTTTTATTGTCAGCCTGGATCTGGTGATATCGGGGAGGAGGGGGAGCACACTGCCTCTGTAGTTAATGGTTAGAACAACTCTTTATTTGTTTGTATGGTTACGGTCCCAGGTGTTTTATGAGTTACTATGTACAGTATCAGGAGGGGTATCATAACAACATATTATAAGTAATATAAACTATGTTTTTCTAAAAAAAATCACACAAATTTTTATGCTTCAATTTACAGAACATAGGCAATTTTAATTAAAACTCCCATTTACAAGGACACGAGTCGGTGTTATCAATATTCAGAAGACAAGGTGGATTAAACATCAGCCATGACATGAAGCTTGCCAGCCCACATTGGTATCTATTGACTGTACGCCTGACCCAGTACTATAGTGAGGGCTAAATGCAGACAGCCCAGTGACTATGGCCTACAATTACGTTATCAAAAGCAGAGCTGGGTACCTGACTGAGGGCAAGCGGCTCATTTGGTGAAAAGTTTTTAGACAGGGCCCCTAATTCCCTCAGGCACATCGACCCTTCTGGTAAACGAGTTTTCCGGAAGGGCTTCGGCCTGACAGAAGAACGTAAATATTCCCGCTCTTGGCCTGACAGAAAAACATAAATATTCCCGCTCTTGGCCTGACAGAAAAACATAAATATGAGAAATCACAATGTAAAAAGTTCTACAGCCCTGTTTCCAGCGGACTATGATTTGCAGAGTTCTGGTGCAATATAGTTAATACTTTTGAGTAGGTCTATTCAGCTGCATTCCTCAGGGAGAGAGCAAGGACTAACTCATTTATCCAGTCCACCCCCTCAGTGCTGAAGAAAGATCTGCTTTAACCCTGTTGTTTTAGTGCTGTAGAGGCAAAGGAAGAAACTATCGGCCTAACTGATCGCCTCACATGAACGGGTGCAGTAATTTCCAGGCTGCTCCTCGCAGTATGCGTACGTAATACACGGATAAATCTTCATCCCGACAAGCTTTTGATTAGGAAATAATTGCAGCAGCTGTATCTTATTATGAGGTTTTTAATGAATGTAGCTTGCTTTATCTAGGTTGGAATTTCACCCCAGATTAATTACTTTGAGACAAATTAACTGCACTTAAACGCCTGTCTAAGTAAGGCAGAGACCGAGGCTGTAGACGGCAGCAGAAACATATATATATGTGGCTATTATGTCTACTCTGAATGATTTCTAGCACCGTAGTGTCTTCTATTTCTCTTGGGACAGACTGAGAGAGCTTTTTGAGTAATTATTATTAGCCCCAGTACAGGTAATGTAAATAAAAATGTAATTGGTACTGAGAGAGGTTTTTCATCTATAACTCCGACCATCAGTCAAATATAAACTGCCCACCGAGTGATGCCCCCCCCCCCCTTCCTTTCGTACTACCCACCGCCTTTTCCTTGAAATAAAGAGATGAGATTTGTTTGGTGGAAACAAAGGTCACAGCTTTAGTTTAAAATCAATCTTTTGAAAGGTGGCAAAGAAAGCAGCAGTGTATTCATCAGCTCCAGTCATAATCGTAATTATCACAACCAATAATAGGGGGCCCTCAATGCCCCCTGGCGCATCCAGGCCCTGGTGGCTGCACCCCCCTTTACCCTGGCGTCTTACAAGGGTGGTATCAAGCATTTCAGCAGCAGTGTTTTTCAACCTTGTTGTGACTCCTCCGAAAATAACACATACAACTTATAACACATCTGTGTAGGGCAAGACAGTGGCCTAGTGGTTAGCACTTCTGCCTCACAGCGCTGGGGTCATGAGTTCAATTCCCGACCATGGTCTTATCTGTGAGGAGTTTGTATGTTCTCCCCGTGTTTGTGTGGGATTCCTCTGGGTGCTCCGGTTTCCTCCCACACTCCAAAAACATACTAGTAGGTTAATTGGCTGCTATCAAAATTGACCTTAGTCTGTGTGTGTCTGTGTGTGTGTGTGTGTGTGTGTGTGTATGTTAGGGAATTTAGACTGTAAACTCCAATGGAGCAGGGACTGATGTGAATGAGTTCTCTGTACAGCGCTGTGGAATTAGTGGCGCTATATAAATAACTGATGATGATGATGATCTGTGGTGTGGGTGGAAATTCTGAAAAACAATTTTACTCTATAGCCCTTGATTCCCTTAATGTAAACCTCTCTAAGCCTTTCTGGCCATCCACTACTACTACTACTCCCTCCCTTCTTCCATTGGCTCCCTCCTATACAGCTCCCCGCTATTTCACACCTGATCTACCTAACCCATTCCCCTTTATCCTTCTCTAACCCTTGTACCCCCTCCCCTCTCTTAATTAGTGCAGGGTTGGCCAAACCTCTGCTTTTCTTTATGCCTGCGAAGTACAACAACAGGCAGAACATGCAAGTGCCTCGGTATAATTTTTATTCTTAAGGACTATTTTCACTTATGGATATTGTTTTTTTTTAAACAACCTGTCTCAGTCAATGTCTTCCCAGCAGCTCCCTTTCCAATTCTGAATGGCGCCAGGCAGGGCTGCCTACTCTCCCCGTTAATCTCCATCCTTGTCACAGAATCCCTGCCGGAGAGGATCAGAGCAAAAATTGGAACGCTGGGCTTCACATTGGTTCTTGACCATACAAAATATCTCTTTATACTGATGTCAAAAGTACTCACGTCTTCATGACCTCTGACCTCCCGCCACAATCTTCTTGCAGGAATCGGTGCATTTGGGTCACTTTCAGGTACAAAACAATCATTTAAGACCTCAATGTCTCAGTACAGCTCAGAGAGCTTCTTGAGTTGAAATTTAATTTTAAATGGCAGCTTACCAAAATAAAATACCTCAGGATATACATTAGCAAACGCTATGAGGATCTACAGCGAAAAAAAAATGGAATTTTGTGGTTGCACAACCACAAAATATAGAGAAATTCATACTCTCTTAATATGGCGCCATCGGGGTTAAAATGGACTTCTGCTGCTAGTGGGGTCCAGAACTTTTTAGAGTCTTGAGGATGTGTGTGCCACTAAATGGGCTGACACTAAATTAGCGCTAATAGACTTCATCTCTCTTCCCACAGTACAGTGGAGCCCTCATTTTTTAGGCAGCTGACAAACCTCTTTTTCTCTTGAAGCACCTGAGACAAACTTCTAGAGCTTTTCTCTCTCCTATCCTCCCCTCCACAGGTTATCCTCACTAGAACACCCCAGGTAGGCAAGCAAGTACCCTGGACTATTGGAATATTCAGATATGGCTCAACCTTGCATATTTCAGGATTTCACAGATATTTATCTGCATTTTCAACTCTCCAACCTACAACTGTATAAATATCTTCAAATACAACATTTTGTGCGCCTTTATGGTCTAGGTCACCTCCTAGTTCTTACACAATGTAAGAGGCTCTCTGTCTGGTCCATAATAACATCAAAGGCTTAGTGCTACCATGTAGAACTCCTTAATATCCTCCGCGGCACAGGAGAAGGATCCACAGTAGATTAAGTAGGAACATGAGATTGGAGTGGTCCTATTCCCCAAATACTGAGCCAAGATTGGACGTGGTCTGGCCATATCTTTTATAGGAGTACACCTTAAGGAAAATGCCTATGAAATTTACAGTTGTTGGAGTCCAGCCCCCTTCAGGCTGCACAAAATCTATCCTTCTGCATCTGAACCCGGATATAATAGACAACTGCCTGACTCCTTTTTTTGCTTCCATTTAGACAGGCCCACCTCTTCCCCTTTCTCCTTGCCTCCTCTACCCATTCTTACATTGTTGATATTACATTTTTCTATTTGTATTATTTAGGAATAATAGTATTATAATTTGGGAAAATCCCTGTGGGCTCCTTGAGTTCTGCCTGTCTCTGGTATGGTTATCTGTTCTATAAATGGAACTTTGGCATGTCTGCATCTTGAGATTTGATGTGCACCAACACCTACTACTTCATAGGCAAACCGAGGGGGGGTTTCCTAGTGCCTGGAAACATCCCGCCCCCTCCTCCCAGCCTGGGGTACTGTATGCTTGAGGTGGCTGGACCCTGCCCCGGGACCAGCCACTTTGCAGCTTGTGTGCAGATCGTTTCTATCTGCACTGTTCACAGCCATCTCTGCCCAACAAGTATTGAAAGCAGCAAGAACAGGTAGGAGAGAGGACAGTCAGTCAACTGTTCTGACACACTCAATGTGGACTTTGTCCTGATTGTAGGGACAATTGGGAGGCATGTACCGCTTCACACGGCTCTGCTCGAAAAGGGAGAGCTGTGTGCCCCTAACAGTAGTGCACGCTGCATTGCCCGTGTATATGATGGGGATAGGAAGAGGTGGAGAGCAGCCAAGCACTGTCTAAAATTATAGCCTAGCCCTGAAGCATGCTGGTCACGCCCACTGGTGGTGTGGCATGGAAACCCCCCTCTACAAGTCCTGCGTTTGCCCCTCTACTGTGTCAAATTGTCTTACTTAAGAAAAAAAATTATTTCCAGAAAAAAGTTATTCAATTACATTCAGAGCGGTAATTATCAGGGTCAGATTTACGGTATTAAGGACTGCAGGAAACTAGTCCTTGGCACCCTAGCCTCTATCATGTCACAGAGCAGTATATTGTTAGTGACACTCTCCCCTTCTCTGATAAGCTGATGTGAGTTAATTATTCTCATTCCTTCAGTTCATTTGTAACACACACTATGTACTGATGGAAGAATAAAGGTTTAGTATACGCACTGTGTAGGGCAGTGATGGCTAACCTGTGACACTCCAGGTATTGTGAAACTACAAGTCCCAGCATGCTTTGCGAATGTATAGCAGCTTATTGCTGGGACTTGTAGTTTCACAACACCTGGAGTGCCACAGGTTAGCCAACACTGGTGTAGGGAAAGATCTTCCACTCAACCTCCACCACCTGCAGCCACACAACCACTGTATTATACTCCAATGTAGTCATAATACACATAATAGAACATCAACAGATCATCTAATATTTCAGAGGACAAAGTGCACAAAGTTATTGCACATCATTATACTGGGGTATATAATAAGAAAGTAGCGCACTGACTGACGGATGTGTTTCGGTGAAGTTTATATCAGAAACCACAAGTTTTACCACCTTCCTAGCTCTCATGCCTGGATCTTTATTGTGTGTTATGCATTTTGTGTTAGCAATAGCCACTCACATTCTCTGTCTCCAACTACAGAAACTTGATGCCCCGATCCTTGGACAGACAAATCACCGTGGAGAAGACCCCCAGCTACTTCGTGACACGGGAAGCTCCCCGCAGAATCTCACACATGTCGCCTCGAGTGAAGTTGATTGTGGTGGTCCGTAACCCAGTGACCCGTGCAATTTCAGACTATACGCAGACCTTATCCAAGAAACCAGACATCCCCAGCTTCAGTGAACTAGCCTTCCGCAACAGGACAAGCGGGGAGGTGGACACTTCCTGGAACGCCATCCGGATTGGGCTCTATGCTTTGCACCTGCAACCCTGGCTCAATCATTTCCCAATCTCCCAAATGCACTTTGTAAGCGGAGAGCGGCTGATCACAGACCCAGCTGGGGAGATGGCGCGTGTGCAGGACTTCCTTGGCCTCAAACGTCTGGTTACAGATAAACACTTCTACTTCAACAAGACTAAGGGGTTCCCCTGCCTCAAGAAGCCTGGTGGCGGAGGAGCACCACGCTGTTTGGGCAAATCTAAGGGCCGGAATCATGTGCAGATTAACACAGAGGATATAGAACAGTTAAGGGATTTCTATAGACCCCATAACATTAGGTTCTATGAGACTGTGGGGCAGGACTTTCACTGGGAGTAGAGTCTGGAGCAGAATAGAAGTTGAGAAGAACAACAGAATTTATACCGACAATAAGCCAGAGAATTCAGCAGGAACAGAGAATGGAGATTGTCATGGTAATATGTAGCTTTAGACTGCAGACAATCAGAGAAGAACAAGCTGTGAAAACTACAGTCTCTAGAAGAACCAAGATTTTTAGGACTAAGAATGATGTTGGGTTATGCAAGGAGGGTAAACTAAAAGTCCAATGATTAAGAGGTGATCACAAAAATATCTGAGTATAGTCTGTAGGAGAATTAAACACAGGGATAGGATTTAAGAAGTCTCCACGCCAAGGGGTATATTTACTAAACTGCGGGTTTGAAAAAAATGGAGATGTTGCCTATAGCAACCAATCAGGTTCTAGTTATCATTTATTTAGAACATTCTACAAAATGACTGCTAGACTCTGATTGGTTGCTATAGGCAAGATCTCCACTTTTTCAAACCCGCAGTTTAGTAAATATACCATCCAAAGCTCATTCAACCCATCATAAGGTGGATCTATACCAGATGCTGAAAGGACACAAAGCACAATGCACTTTGTTCTTCTATTGCAGGTTCTAGGGGACATAGTAATGATCTGTATATGGAGTCCAAAGCATTATAATAAGGTGGTCCACAGCAACAAGCAGATATAAGGTCTTATAATCCCAGCCATTTCACTTTGAGAACATGCGACCACACATTGTTCTCATGGGTAATTGGAGTCTTCTTATCAATTGGAAAGCTTAAATTTACTTTTGTATAAAGAAATATAATTATAAAGTAAGGGGGGAGGGGTTTACTCCAGAGCAGGGTTTAATTAATAAAATGATTGACCTACAGTAAAATGCTAGTGCTGTATTATATGGCTGTGTATCTAAATTCACAGTAATATTTTTATGTTTTCTCTAAGGGTACATATATACAGGAATATCGATTTTCTTCTAGTTATGTCTGAGCTTAGTTCTGTTCAACCTGCAGTGAGCAAGGTGCAAATAGAGTTTAAAATAGGGATCACTGATCTCTATGAGAAATGGAGAGTTATATACATGGAAAGCAAAAATCACAGAACATGGACACTGCCTGCACTATTATTGTTTTCCTCCCTGGTTCCCTCATGCACTTTATGTACCATATTTGCCTCTCACATATTTTGTTTTCCCTTTTTAAATTGCCAGCAGCGCCCTTTTACAAGTTATGCTAGTTCATACTTTCCAACTCTCCCTGAATGTCAGGGAGACTCCCTGAAATAGGGGTGATCTCCCTCACTCCCTGAAGAGTCTGGCATTCTCCCTGATGCTGAGCCAATACAAGATGTGGTTGGCTTCGCCATCTGTGGCATGATGACACAGTTCAGAAATTGTGTCCTATGTCCATGTATTGATGCCTATGGAGGTGGCCATTTTCATGGAGACCAAGATTTAATCAAAGACTGATAGGTAAGACAACATGACTTCAATAATGGAGACAAAAATGTAAAAGACACTTCAGTCTCTAGAGATTCATTAGCTGCTTTTCTTTAAAGCATAGTTGCCTACTCTCCCGGAATGTCCAGGAGACTCCCGCATTTCTGGGAGGGCTCCCAGGAGAGCAGGGGAACCTCCCGGTACTCGCCCCCGCAATAGATAACTGGCGGGGGGGGGGCGGCTTAATGACGCGACTATCGCGTCATCTTAGCCCAACCCCCTGCTGTAATTTTCCAAAATTGTGACAATCGTTTAGGGGTTTGTCAAGCCCCGCCCCCACACGCCCACCTCCCCTGGGATCTCCCTGAAGCCAAAGAGGAAAAGTTGGCAAGTATGTGCTAGTTTCTACATGCATGTCTATATGCCATAGGAATGGATTGTCAGTTCGGCACATCAACTACACTCTTTTGCTCTCCATTGACCCTCCGTTCACTGCAAATAAAAAACGTAGGCACATTAATATGCCCTCTGTAGGGACCCTAACCCTATATTGTTAATCTGTAGTTCCGTATTGTCGATCTGCAATTACAGGACTCACAATGCACTGAATACGGGTTTCTAACTTACGGTACTGTAGGTCTTTTTAGATGGCTGAAAACACAGTTGAAAGAAAGTCTTAGATACAGTTTTAAGCCCATTTGCTCTGAGCTTTATCCGTCTGATATACTCAGAAGAAAAACACCAGCATTTTTAAGGCTAAATATTAATTACTTTGGAGGGCTAAAAATGCTATACTACAGAGATTAAAAGCTGTATGTAAAACCTAGAGAATTTAATGTAACAGTGTTTATTGTTAGCATTTTCTACGCAAGCTTTTACCGCTGTAAGCAGCAATTGTTTAAGTGACATTTTTTTGCTTTCCATTATTTTTACATTTAGGGCCCGATTCACTAAGGAAAGGAAAGCAAAAAAATGAGTAACTATGCACCTTGGCAAAACCATGTTGCATTGGAGGGGGGGGTAAATTTAAAATGTGGGGACAGATTTATAGTTGGGGTAGGGCATGTCCTAGATCAACTTTATATTTCAGTATTCAAATAAGCTATCAAGTATTTGTGTGCTACATAAAAAAAACAGACAGAATTTAACTTATGTGCAAAATAATAAACTAATTTGCACCCCTTTTATTGTAACATGGTTTTGTCCAGGAGAAAACTTACTCATTTTTTTTTTTTTTTTTATTTACTTTCCTTATTGAATCAGGCACTAAATATACCTATATGACACTACCCTAAGTTCCACTGCCACACAATTGAAAATCAATTTGTGGCTTTTGTGCAGACCTTATATCACCCAGTGGTAACTTTTAATAGCCATCGTCACTTTAAAAAGCAAAAAATTATTCAACTTAAAAAACTGGGAATAAATCGAAAATGACTTAATATATAGTACAGCCAGTCACCTACCCCCTTGCTGTTATTTTAATATCAAAGTTATATGTTATTTATTATTTATTATAGGTGATTACATTAAATAAAAAAAATAAAAAATAAATATGGGATCTTGGATAGTCATAGGTAAAAGCCAAAGGTTATCATAAAAAGATATTTTTTGCTAAATAGAGGACATCCACCTTGAATCAGTACTGACAGACCCTGCATAGGCTGATAACGTGAGCGGCTTATGGATAAGTGTAATGCTATCACTCTTATTATCACCAGCAGATCATATGCTGCAGAAGATGAAGGCTATCCTTTACATGATAGTGTCCACGTATTCAGCCTATCGATTCACTGGGAGATAGCTATGTCAGAGACACTAGAGGCACGGCATGCCTCGTGCCTCAGTGATGTTAATTGTTCATATGGTTCCGCCCAATAAAATGTCTGCCTCCACGGTTAGCAGGCAGCATGTACATTTTATAGTGGGTTGTTAACACAAGGCTGTCCTGGCCCTTCTAGATATTGCTATAGTTGTCACCTGAACGCTGTTTTACCAGCTTGGCCCATAAACATGGAACTCAGTGCCAACGTTATTAATAGAACAGAAACATAACAGAGATAAGAAGGATGGTATATATTTTTTTCGAAAGACAGTGGCAAGACTTAATACTGCAGAGGTTCACGTAAAGGTTGCCAGCTTCTCACAGGGTCTGGAGACTTAGCATTGTGGTTATACATAGATCAGACACCTCTCCTCATGATTTATAATAATGTTTCTGGCTTGTTTTTTTGCAACACATCTGGATTCCAAAGACCTCATCTCAACTTTGGAGTAAAGCACCTTGTCAGTCTGTCCGACAGGAGGTTACGGTCGTATTATGGGACGAGCTCGATCCAATAAAACCAATGTGTGTGATGGTTTGTAGATGTGTGGTATTTAAGCTCTTCCTGTCTCTGTGTACCCAGAATGCATTGCAGCAGTAAAACACTGCACATAGGGATTTTTGTGGTCAGCATTGATTTCTGAAAATGGTATTACATCTGCTGCCGTGTAACAAACCACAGAATATACATAACAGGTTCATTCTGCTTCACACCTACCTCAATTATATCTCTAAAGCGGTGTTGGGTTCTCCAAGTCTTCACCTGCGGCCCTCAGCTACTTCCTGCTGTATTGTCAGATGTGTTTGTTATAGCTTGTAACACTTGTTTATAATTCCTGCTGATGTGTTATTATAGTTAGGGGGTCTCTCTTTTTGATCAACTGTATTATATTACATTAAGATAGAGATTAAGGGTACTCATGCTTGCCAACTTATGGCAAGTATGATTCGGGAGCTGCCGGGTCAGATGGGCGTGAAGGGGGCAGGGCTCCAAAATCGTGTCATTTTGGCCCGCCCCCTGTGACGTAATGACGCAAATGCGTCATCTTTCAGCGGAGGCAGGGCCAAATTCCGCGATTCCCGGTGAATCACGGCATTTTGGATTTAATTCTGCCCACTTCACTAGGAAGTGGGCAGATGCGGGAGATTGTCATACTCTCCCGGGAGTCCGGGAGACCCACCCAGAATTCGGGAGTCTCCCGGAATAGTTGGCAAGTATGAGGGTACTGTGCGGCCCTTTTGAAGGTTAGAGGGCCACACCATGTGGCCATTAAAGTGTTTCAGGTTGCCCGTCACTGCTCTAAAGCATCAAATAAGATTTTGACTGTGTGTTAAAAAATGACAGAACTTTTGTAATTACCTTTACATTCCTCTGTCTAATGCTACAGAAGTAGAGGCCATTTTGCTTTTTACACTATACTGTAGAGCAGGGGTGGGCAAACCAGTCCTCAAGGGCCATATAACAGTTCATGTTTTTAGGATTTCTTTAATCATGCACAGCTGAGTTAATCTATTTGGCTGGGTCAGTAATTATCCCAGCTGTTTCTACAGACAGAAATCCTAAAAACATGAACTGTTATATGGCCCTTGAGGACTGGTTTGCCCACCCCTGCTGTAGAGGGACACTGCCAAAATGCTTGTAAAAACGTGCATGTCTGGTCATAAAGAATTGAGCGTAAGGAGCAATTTGCTAGTTGTTGATATGACAGTGTAGTTGGAGTACCCATGTCACAGGGAACATGCAGTGACAAAAGGTATTTATAATTGGAAAGTGTTGATAACTCCAACCAAGATTACTGCAGGATTGCAAAAGTGCACTCATCACCTGCACATATTGTTACCGTCCATTCAGTAAACCCAAGATTTTCTATTCTTTTTGAGTGACAAAGCAATGGTCCGGGCAACATTTATCTGGAGTACGGGAATGCAGACACCTTCCCAATGCCTATGCTCCCTCCGGTGATCAGTTTGTGGCTGTGGTACTATTAACAAATGGGAAGCAGCCTATACTGCTAATCAAAGTGTGCTATTATTGATTACTATGACAGCAGCTATTGACCATTCACTAGAGGGAGCTTCTGACAGCAAGATGAGATGAGTAACTGGGGGTAGATGTGTGCTATTGGGCACAAGAGGGGAAGCTGTGTACTACAGTGCACAGGAGGGGAGCTGTGCCTCAGATGTGTCAATAGTTCCTAGGGAATTGATAGACTACATTATCATGTGTAGGCCACAGGTGCATTTTAATCTCTGTATCTTCCGTGGTACTTGCTACCCACTGGCTGTCTTCATTTATTTCCAAAGTCTCTAATGTCCCGAGCTTAAATGCCCATTTTATGAATGCAGAAAGTCTAGTCAGCAGTGGAAGCAGTCATTATATTGGCTTAACCAGAATTCAGCAGCAAGTTCCGTAACTGGTGGACTGTAGTCTTATAAATAGTTTACCTCACAGAGTTTGTCTCAGTTGTAAAGACGACAAGGGCTGCCGGTTCTGGACTCCCTGCCCAGACGGTCACGGAGGGGGGTGTGAGAGTGAGAACCAATGAGAAGTCGCAATCAAATCACCATGGCTTCTTATTGGTCCTCCACTCACACCCTGCATCCATTTTAAAGTTTAAATGTCGTCCACTTTAGGCAGTAGCACAGCTTTAAATTGACCTTTCACCTCAGCGTAAACTTCGTATACAACATTGTTGTTGGCGTTCACAACTACTGCAATCTGATGCTAAATTTGTCCAAACAGCTGTTTCCTTGAATAAAAATTTACTAAACATATACTATGCAACTATGTGTAGAAAAACTTAATATTCCCATATAGTACATGAAGGTAGAATGCCTCCATTGTGTTTTTATGAACTTGCTATATATGTATTTAAAAAAAATAACATTGATGGAGTAGATATACCCTTTCCAATACGAAAAGACACAGCAACCGCCAAAAGGCTATTGCTATAGGTTTAAAAAAAAAAAAAGAAAGAAAAAAAGACTCAAATAGCAAAGCACTGCATGTCAGTTTTTTTCCCTTCAAAATTGCAGTACCATCCCTGATGTACTAATCAGTGCAAGTCAACACAAAGTGGCATAAGATTGAAAGGTTATGCCACTTCAAGCAGCTTTTAAAGATGGCAACTATCACCAAAGGCACTTCAGTTACACAGCCTTTAAATTAGTTTTATGATTAACTTTCTTATTAAACGCACATCGGCTTAAACTCATTTTGAGCCTAGTTTCTCCGTAAATAAATGCGTGACATTCTCACTGCGAGGAAAAGGTAATTGATGGATTTAATATTATGTGACAAGGATCCTGCTCAAATACAACTATCATCTTGAAGTTCTGTCAGGTGCTTGCCCACAGATTGAAATGTGATTGTTGCGGATCTCTTTTTTGGCAGATAAACTCTTATTACTCATAGCTCCCTCTCGTTGATCTTTAGATGTAGCTCAGGAAAAAGTTCTACGTTATCCATTACCATTTACAATATATAAGCCCAGCATCTGCAGAGAGAGATAGCGGAGCCGAAGTCTGCTGTGCATTGTAAGTAATAGTCTTCCTGAATAATGAATCTGTCTGCGTTCAGGATAAAATCGTGGCACCCCTAAAATGTAATTCCAGTGTGCAAAGGACTTACAGTACAAGTCCTATTGCTGCATTTATTATTACAAGTTAGAGAAGTTTGTTGAACCATCCTAAGCTGAATTTGGAGGATATCCATTTGCTGCCAGCTGGGTTATTGTAACAATGGTATATTGGAAACACATTTAGTCATTGGAAACGGAAGAAACCACTTGGGAACAGTAACTAATTTCGGGGGTTACAGTCTGAACGTAAAATGCAACCTGTCATTAAATTGCAGAGGTGTCAGCTCTTTGGTAGGTCAAACCCATATTCATGAGAATTTTGGGCCTTCAATTAACTAGTGAATTTCCTCTTCAAAATGTATCTAGAAAAATCTGTCATGCTCTTAATGGATATCATAAATATCTCCCAACACATC
Source organism: Mixophyes fleayi (assembly GCF_038048845.1). Lineage (NCBI taxonomy): Eukaryota > Metazoa > Chordata > Amphibia > Anura > Limnodynastidae > Mixophyes > Mixophyes fleayi. The sequence goes on along the minus strand of NC_134408.1, from coordinate 27,213,363 downwards.
AGCCCTCCAACCAGTGGACACAATGGGTACAGGCTAATCTACACTTGGGGGTATATTTACTAAACTGCGGGTTTGAAAAGGTGGAGATTCTAGCTGTCATATTGTAGAGTGCACTAAATAAATGATAGCTAGAATCTGATTGGTTGCTATAGGCAGTGCTACTTATTTTGATCACAACAAAATAATCAATCCAGCAGCTGTCTTTCAATGAACAGCTCCAATGTGACCTGCTTCTAAATGCTGCTAGTCCTATTCATCTAAAGGGGACTATCCTTTAAAATGTACATAATTTAGAAAAATATATAATGACAGCAATAGACAGTGATAGTGTAGTAATATGTGATGGCCAATTGGATTGTTTAAAAGATGTATTGAAAGGTTTGTGCTGCGGGAATCATAATCCTTATTACACCAATCCTCTTCCCTTAAGGACATAAAGAACAGCTGCAAACTCCTGCTTGGTGCATTCCGTCTGACCCACATTCTGTTGTCTGACTAACATCAGTACGATAATCACCTGCAGATCTTAAAAACCAGGGCCCTTGTATTCTAACTGCAAAGGAGCACATCCGGTTATGTCTGTTTCTCTGCCATTAGGTATCTGCTCCCAATGGGGTGATCTCGGCTAGGACAAGTCACAGCTGGCCAGCTCCATCAGTAGTTCTCTGTGTAAAATACTGCTCCCAGCAGTGTTGTTTACAAGCCCAGCCTCACTCCGTGTCACCGCTTATGCATGTATGTGACAGCCTGTGCCATTGTGTATTCCGATGTCCAGCCATGGTTTACCCCTTTGTGTCTGATAGAATAACTTATTTCTATGTTATAGAAGGCTTTCTTATACATTAAACTCCATTTCTCTTCTGAATACCATCCTCAGTGAAATCGACAGTCAAACAAGTCTTTAAACCAGTGTCGGCTAACCTGTGACACTCCAGGTGTTGTGAAACTACAAATCCCAGCATACCCTTCCAGCAATAAGCTGCTATATATTGGCAAAGCATGCTGGGACTTGTAGTTTCACAACACCTGGAGTGTGACAGGTTAGCCAACACTGCTTTAAACACTACTTACAGACGTATGTTTTATCATAAAGAGATGATTAGGCAGATTTGCTTTTAGTTTACAAATAAAAACCAAATTTTTCATACTCTTTTGTGATCTCCCACTACCAATATCCAAATCTTCAGGAGTTTCTGCTGTTGATAACTCTATCCCTGGTATTGAAGACATCTGGATGGAAATTCATGAAGCCCTCAGTGTATCACACAAGGTATTAAGGACCGACATGATCAACAAGTGCCTCATCTACGTCCTGAAGGTATCACTCTCCCCTGAAAATATTAAACTTCCTTAAACTCTCTCTTTGATTCGATAGTCCATCTAAGGGAATGGACTTCTGCTTGAAGTTGCCTCTTATTCAACACGTTTCCAATGTCTTCTGTGTCTCCCTTCCGCCGACTGTGATCCTCAAATCGGGAATGTTCTGCAGAAGGTGGGACGTTTGGGACTTACGCCTTTGTATAGCATTTTATAATGCAACACAACCTAACAATATATATGCCAAGGACCAGCATATTCCCTACATATGCTTCTGCTTAATGATTGGGACGACTCAGAGAAACTAATTGAATTCATTGGTTATATTTTCGTACTAGGGTTAGTTTTTCTAAGCTGAGCTCTGATAGGTTGCTATAGTTTTAGTAAAGCAAATGTAGACCTATGAGAAAAAACAATGCATCTCGTTTCCAATAGTAAGGAAGTGTCATCTGAAGCCAATTTCTTTCCAGTGAAGGAAGTCATGTGACATAGTTAATTGTTGATATTACTAATAGAAAAACTTTTCTACATACACAAATGAACTGCACCTTCCAACATACCACCCCTGAGATCTCTATAAAATGGTCCTCTTCATTCTTCTGCAAATCATCTATCTGCGTCATTAATTCCCACTACACTAACATGCTTTAAGCCTTCCTCTGTGCCTGCTCCTAACCTCTGCAACTACATTCATCATCATTGTTTATTGATAAGGCTCAACAAATTCCACAAGGGGGGCAAACTTAAAATGTACATACAGATTTTGGGTTGGGGGAGGGGTGCTTGCTAGCTCCCCTCTAAATCGCAGTATTAAAATTAGCTGTGGCTCTCATGGCAGCTCTAAGACAACAGTACATTTGCTACACTCAAAAAAAACCAAAATCATTTGCACCCATTTGCACTACGACATTGTTTGCCCAGGTGCAAATTTGTACCCTTTGGCTGGATTTTCTCCACTAACGGTAAATGAGACCTATAGGTGCTCAGATTTTTGGTAGGTTTTGTCCAAAGCACCTCTTGTATTGATGCATCTGTCTAAATTGACATTTGTCCATCCAACAGTACCCGATAAACAGGTTCCTCTTGCAACTATGACATTTTGAAGATGGGTTGTTGGAATGTGAAACCTAATGAAGAAATGTAAATTAATATAGAGTTAATGAGCTCCTCTCCTCTTGTGTTCTAGTGGAAGGAAAAATACAGGATCTAATGACATAAAACTGACTTATAAGGTAACAGTGTGAGCAGTCTCACTGCCTGACTGTGGCCTTTAATCAGCCTGTGACGCACCAACTCCTGTGGAACTACATGGCCCAGAACGCCTCAATAAACCCTTCCACAACAACTGGACAGCCACTAACAGGTCTGAAATGGATGAATCCTATCCGGCCCATCGTGTCCTCACATCACGGACTTTCAACACGTGAGCCAGGCTTGAGCTCGTGTATACACATGTACACATATGTACATTACTGTCAGGTTATGTTCAGATCCTACTCTCTGTTTACATTTAAAAGAATTTATCTCGTCTGTGAAAATGTAATTAAATCCTCCAGCTTTGATTTATTAATATCTGATTGGATTAAAGATTTAGTTATGTGGCCTCCGGCTATATGGAATTAGAAGTTAATATGATTTTTCTTTGTAGGCATTGGACAGCTCTGTCTCACAAATAAAGGAAGACAATTCCCTGGGAAAAGCCGTACATATTATCACATGATCCATACTTTTCCTTTTATATCCCTCCTTCAATCTTTAATTATCTGTATCATAAATGCAGAACATTGCTCTTTGCAGAATATCATTTTTAATCTTCAGGGCCCAGTGTGCTTTCCTCATCATATGTCAAGATCTGAACGTGAGCTTAAAAGGATAAATTAAAAAATATGCACCAGCTCCTCCAGTTCCAAATAACAGGGACTCACTTCTTCTGCACAGTGGGATCCCTGAAATGAAATTAGGCATCCATGATGGCGGAACCAATGTGCTCTGCAAGCTGCAGCGTACAGATGTCATAACCGTATACTGGCATTGCTGCTAAACCAATGCTATGACATTGATAAGGTGCATTAGACTAGGGCCAGAGCACCTTTAGGTTATAATTATTGTTCATGCAGTCTAGTAGAAATGGCGAGCACTGAACCGGTAGCCAATCAGATAATTAGAATTGTCACAGCAGTACAGAGCATTGCAGAAGATTAGTATCCTGACCTTGTGGTAGGGACCTTGTAGGCACAGCCAGCCTGCACCTGAGCCTGCGTGAGGTGTGTGTGACAAAGGGTTAATGGGAGCAAACGCACCTGGTCTGTACAAATTATTGAAAGCCCCCTTCACACTCACTAGCTTTGTCTGAGTGTTATTTTCAAAGCTAGCACTTTGTATGCACACTTAGGGGCACCATACACTTTAAATTAGAGTTCTCATTAACCAAGTATTTCCATTATGTAGTGTTATAAATGGTCAAGATTGACTAGCACACAAGTTTGTTGAGAACACAAAGAGAGAAGCAGTGTCCTAATATGAGGAGGGAAACTGACATAAGCTTAAAGCCTAAGAGTTAAAGGGCCTGAATCATTAAGAAAAAAAAAAAAAAGAGTAAGTGTTCTCCCGGCCAAACCATGTTACAATGCAAGGGGTGCAAATTAGTTTATTATTTTACACACGAGTTAAATGCAGGTTGTTTTTTCATCTAGCACAAAAATACATGATAGCTTTATTTTTACACTGAACATTTAAAGTTTTTCTAGGACATGCCCTAACCCAACTATAAATCTGTCTCCACATTTTAAATTTACCCCCTCCCCCTCCCCCTCCCCCTCCAATGCAACATGGTTTTGCCCAGATGCAAAGTTACTCCTTTTGTATATTTTACTCTCCTTAATGACTCAACCCCAGAGAGTAGAAGGAGAAAGTGACAGCACAGTGTAGTAACGGGAGGCTCCTGTTAAACTGTTAAAATCTCCACAAAGAGGGTCATGCATAGTTCCTCCGCAACATACAGATGTAGTCTCTTACCATCATCATCAACACTTATTTATATAGCACTAGCAAATTCCATAGTACTTTACAATTGGAAACAAACAGTAATAAAACAATACTGGGTAATACAGAGAAAGGTAAGAGGACCCTACTCTAAAGCTTAAAATCCATGTGAATATCTGTTAGGGTTAAATCTGTCTCGCATCTTGCTGTGTACTCAGATCTGCTATGCACTTCAGCTGTGTATTAATCTGTGAGTAGATTGGAAGACTCTACTATTTAAACCCTCACCTGTCATGCACTCATTGACAGTGTTACTGTTGTATATGCTAGCTTTCTGGTTCCAGTACCTGTGTTCATCTTTCTCGTTACCTGGATAGGATCATGCAAGTCTGCTGGTTTCTGGCTCTGCATATATTTGTCTCTTGGCTCCTATTTTGTCTACAGCTACATGATATTCATATAGCTCAACTCAGGATCCTCCTCAGGCACGTAATCCAATAACTATCTATTGCACGGCCGTGATGACTGGACTCTGCAAATTTGCAACAGCATTACTTCAGAGACCTTATTATCTTGCATTGGATTAGACTGCATTAACCTGCTCCAGCGTGTTTCTTCAGAGATATTGTCTAGATATGTGTTGCAACAAAAGATTGCAATACTGCAGCATGATTCCTGCATTACCTCAGGGCTTGTGCTGTTTCGGTCTGCTCGAGCTACTGCAGTAAACTCCATAATACTTTTTATTACAACATAATCATGTACTGTCGAAAATAGCTGCACAGAAGGCACATTCTCTATTAAAATAATGCTGAAATATTGAGGGATAAATAAATTTTACCTCAGAAAAGTATTTGATGCATGCGCGTGTACAGGATTTTACACAGCATTAGGAAGTAGTACTGTGACCCACATCATGATGTTTGGCAGCTTAATCACAGCTTTCGATCTGGGTGCAGAGACTTCTAAATTAGCCCATAGCATCATGTGTTTCCCTTTCTTTCCATAAACCTCTCTGCTGGCCTTTGAATCAAATGTTTTTCACAACCTCTAAACGAGATTATTAAACGCGCTCCCCAAGTCCTCTGCAAAATCAATTCTTATTGATCCACTTCCTGCGTTTCCAAATGCCTCTAAACAGGAGCTGAAAGAATCTTCAGAAAACTGTCCACACAAACCAATAAAAATATACCTGTTTAACAAGAGACAAGTCCATTACGTGCGTGATCCGCCGTCTATGAAGGAACAGCACAAGCAGCTGAATATCGAGAACACATCTTTTTTTTTTTTTTTTTTTTCAACCAGCTCATAACTGAAATTGCACGGACCCAGATTTATCACAGTGAAGAAACTAAAGGGTTTATCACGGATGCTGTGAAAATAGATCTACAGAGAAAATAGCAACTAGTCACATATAATACTTTGGGCATACCAGGAGACATAGACACTTGATTTTTAGTAATACAGATATAGCCACACATTTTAATTCCCCCAAGTATGGACAAAGCAAATCTACTGGATTTATTTTTTTGCTGTTTTCAGTGAAGATACTGTATAGTGGTAAAACCCTTTCATAAATAGGTGAATAACGGTGATGGTGAATAACAGGCGGCAGAATCCATAAATAGAGTACAGTTATTGGGTTACCCCAGGGCACTGAAAGGGAGTATAAGTAGATAGCTTTAGAGGAGGGGGATTTAATTCAGCGGGAGCAGCTGTTGAACATTGCCTCAGCGTTTAGATGCTCATATTTCCGACTATTACGGTAACAGATCCCCGCTCGTTTTTCTGTGTACCTCATAGGCAAACCAAGGGGGGTTTCCTAGTGTCTGGAAACCCCCTCCCAGCATGAGGCACTGTATGCTTGAGGTGGCTTGCCCTGTGTATATGATTGGGATGGGAATTGCCTGTGTGTATGATTGGGATAGGAATTGCTTGTGTGTATGATGTGGATAGGAAGAGTTGGAGAGCAGCCAAGCACTGTCTAAAATTATAGTCACGCCCCCATGCATGCTGGTCACGCCCACTGGCGGCATAGCGTGGAAACCCCTCTCTACAAATCCTGCGTTTGCCCCTGTTCCTCTATGGGACACGAGGAAAAATGAGCAGAGATTTGAGATCAGGGTGATGTGTCTCTGTGGACTTTTGCACTGGATTGAATATTTTAAACTGTGGCGTTTGATATCTCTTAATGCATAGCTTCTGTGCTTCAAGGGGTTAAGATTAAATCATAGTTGCCTGGTAGGTCCGGGAGACTCCCGAATTTCTGGGAGTCCTCCCGCACTCCCAGTAAAGCAGAGCAACCTCCCAGTTTCTGCCCGTACAATTAGTTGGCTGGTAGGGGCAAGGCTTAGTGACGTGGTACTAGCGTCATTGCGGCCCCGCCCCACACTATAATAGGCCAAACTGACTGACACATTAGGGCGCAGGGCCATGTGCCGCTTGGCCACGCTACCCCAAAAAACGCCAGTAAGATCTCCCCACCCAGAAGGGAGTTCTCAAAAAGATGTATGGATTAAATTATAAAGGGAAAAAAAAGATATATTAAGTGTGCAAAGACAAATAAATAAAATAGACATAAAAAAATAAATAAAAGAAAAGCAATATATATATTCTTTATTTTACTACTGATAGTAAAATAGGTTTTTCCGTGTAAGAGACTATCCCAGTGTCTCCTGAAGGGGTGAGCGGCGTGGGAGAGGAGAAGCATCTAACGCCTCCTTGCATACGATACTATCAATATATAAAGGAGACTTCCATTGTCAGCACAATAAGTAAAACATATCTAAAACAGGTAAAGTGCAATGTATCAAAATACTAAAGCAATTGCTTGAATTAATAATTCAAAGGCACAGTATAGATCTTGTATCCGACATAATTCCAACATAAAGCAGTGTCTGCCTATTAAAACCGGATGTATAAACCAGCTTTTACCCTACATTAGCTAGGGTGAAAAAAAAAAAATCTAAAAATAAAAATAGGACAAGAAGATTCCAAGTAAGTGTTTAGCAAAGGCTGGCTGGGCTGGGGGCCATCTGGCCCCCGGGCTAATCCCATAGTGGACTACCTTGGGCTGGGTCACTCGGCCACCTGCATTTATTTCCCTTTAAAATTTTCCTAATAGGCTGCCGAGTAGAGTCTTGCCCCCCTGGGCTAAAATTTGCCAGCCCTCTCCTGGTGTTTAGCATGGACCACAGAAGATATGATGGCCTCAATAATACTATAAATAATAATAGGAGCCAGGTAATTATGTATTTCTATTAATAAGGAGGGAGAGTTTATTTTACTTTGTCTTTTGGATGTGGAGTAGAACAAGTTGTTGCAGAAGGGAAGGTAGATTTTTTTTTTTGTTACATTCTTAGCTTTTAGATTTATTTTTATACATTGTGACAAGCAGCTCGCTGTTTGAGCTGTCTCTCTTCTCAAAACCACCTTTTTTTTTTCCAGGCAGGATTTCAGGCTACTTGTCAAACCGCAGCTTGGTAGATTTAACAATTTGCCTTCTTAGCATGGCCAAAAGAAAAAAAAGTAAAATAAAAAAAAAATATGGAATGTGGGGCTGTGAAACCCAGCATTTTCTTCCAGCGGTTCGGCCTTTAGTCTTGAAACCATCAAAATTGCTGAAAAACCCCACGATTTAACAAAACTGCACTTTAGTAAATTTCCCCCTTAAAGTGAATGCCAACATAGACTAAATGTTCTGCACCTAATGTCTCCATATCATACACACCAGACCCACTGATCACCTGACCCCATTGTCTAGTTTCCAAACCCCTCACTGCTTGGGACAATGAATTAGCAAGCATTTTATAGGATAACATGGGGGTGGGGGTTACAGGTGAATATTTTGGAAAACATTTAATGGCTAGGACAGCAAACATTCAGTTAATATTAAGACTTGGAAAAAAAAAGGCAGACATAAGCATTGTCTAGCAGAACGTACATAAGCAATGATTCGTTATAGGATATCATCATCATCAGGTATTTATATAGCCCCACTAATTCCACAGCGCTGTACAGAGAACTCACTCACATCAGTCCCTGCCCCATTGGAGCTCACAGTCTAAATCCCCTAACACACACACACACACACACACACACACACCAGCCAATTAACCTAAGAGTATGTTTTTGGAATGTGGGAGGAAACTGGAGCACCCGGAGGAAACCCACGCAAACACGGGGAGAACATACAAACGCCACATAGATAAGGCCATGGTCGGGAATCGAACTCATGACCCCAGTGCTGTGAGGCAGAAGTGCTAACCACTAACCCACCTTGCTGGCCATAGGATAGTTATATTTCCAAAATAAACCAATTTTAAAAAGGTGGACCCTTTATAGGTGAAATCCGCCCTGTGAAAATCCTTACTTTAGAACCCAAGTCTGCAGGAATTTGCCATATTCCTGTTTTACACCAAAATATCAACAGAAGGAATGCATCATGTCAATTCCTATTGTCATTTCTCACCCTTTGCCCCATACTCTACAGGTGATCTCCATCACATACAGTCTCAGCATTTCTGTCACTTCCGAATTCCCCACAACATACATCTAATAAAATTTAAACCTACCAATAGAGCTGCCATCGATTCAGGTACACAGTTGCGGAACTACCATCGGTGCAGCAGGTACCATGGATTGGGGCCCATGGAGATACAGATGTAGAGGGTCGGGGGCCCCCGGTTCCCTTCACCCCCAACTGTGGCCCCACAGCTAGCTAGTTCCTTCTTTGCAGGTACACCTACCAGCCTTTCTATTCTTATTGCGTTTTTTTCCCTATCGATAACATTAGCACAGAGACCCATTTCTATTGGCTATGTGGCAAAACTACTGGACACTCTTACTTAATTCTAACACAAATAAGTAAATGATTAGGTCATTGTGTCTCAGTGACACTTCTGTGGTCAATCAGGAATAATTAACATTTGATTTGTAAATTAGAATGGAACTTGGGTAAAAATCGCCGCTCCTGGTCTTGTGACGGAAGAAAACATTCCTTTAACCAACTCTAAAAACCGACACTTGAGTTGAAAAACAATTGTGCATACACAAGCCTCAATTTGTGGAAATTACACAAGTCCGGTCCTAGGGGTGCAGCAATAACAAACATTTGTAAAAACAAATGTGCATGTTAATAATTGACGATAAAACTTAATATAAAGGTTTGCTGAAATAAAGCTGAATTGTCATTAATTTACTTATATAAATAGGATACAGGGAGAATAGTGACCATGAAGGTATACGGCAGTGGTAAATTTGGGAAGAGAAGGCGTACCACTCCGGCAGTCTGGTTACTCATTGTACCAACAGTGCTGTAATAGGAATCGCTCCTATTTTATGCTTCTAGTGTATTGGTAGAGATTGCAAAGGCCGGGAGTATAGTGACAAGACTCAAAGGATTAGTGTTAATAAATCTGCATCTGTTAACATTTCGTGAGCAGGAACCGTAGCAGTAAATAAATTCATTACAGCTCTCCAGGGGATGATATCATGTTTGTACTAAGTGTTGGTCTTTTTTCTCCTCCGCTAGTTTTTGACTATATTAAAGAGCTTAATGAAATTATTGTCAGAAGTAGACAGGTAACCTCACATTCGTGAATGAGAAGGGCTGCTGTACAGCCAGTCATCCAAAGCTAAGCTCAGCACGGACAGTGTTCAAATAGGGATCAATAGATGTGTGTGAAGTCGGTATCTTGAACACCAGGATTGACCAAAACTGCAGCCGGTTACATCAGGAGCCCGTCCGGGGTTAGAGGTCAGTACCGTGTGTACAGATGGTGCCAGAGGCAGAACTGGCGAGCTGTGGGGCCCGGTACAGGGAGGAGGAAACCGGGGCCCCCGACCCTCTGCACCTGCCATGCAGCGGGCCCCATTATCTCCATGGAGCTTAGTGCATGGCCCCTGCGGCTCCAATGGTAGTTCCGCCACTGGACAGTGCAATCCTTTCAGTGATCTATCAACCATTTATTGTCGCAGTGTCTAGACACCCAACGGTACAAGCTCTTATATTACTATCACATTGGGCACTGCATAAAGAACAGGGGCGCTTTGTTAGGTTGGATGGTTTTCTAAAAAATTCCTAAATGTTAAGAGTTGTGGGTAACGTTACTAATAACATAATTGGTGAATGGGTTTTCCCTATCCTTATTGCTGCTGATCTTCTGTCGAGGAGATGAACGCTTCGAGCCAAGGCGCAATATCACAAATGAAGCTGCAACAGGCCGAAGACGACAGGTGCTTAAGGTATAAGATGGACGGACCTCTTTAAAGGTAGATGTGGTGATAGATAAGACACATGGTCAAGATCAAGGACTCAGTATATAAATATAGATGAGGTCAGAAGAGCAGCTCAACTAGGAAGGCTAATCTAAATTGGAGTACCAGAATTGGCTTGGTTAAACCGGCAGATTCAGCAAACCAAGAAAATATGTGCAGCGCCTTACACAGACCTCTAGGTGGCAGCTGAGTCTTCCAGCCATCAACTCAGTGAACAGCAAATACACCTAGGGCTCTCATGACAGACCGGGCACTAATATAGGCAGGGAGGTCACACGGACAGGTGTATCCATATATACTAAACTTGTTTAGGGGTCTATTTGTTAATACCATGTGTTGACAATCAATATGCTTGCAGCAATGCGTAATGAGAAACTCTGTAAGTTACCATGATGGAGCTGCTCTGGGACCACTGCTGGCACAGTGGTTAGCATTGCTGCCTCACAGTACTGGGGCCATGGGTTCAATTCTGACCAGGGCACCATCTGTATGTTCTGTGCATGTTTGCATGAGTTTACTCTGGGTGCTCGGATTTCCTCCCATCCTCGAAAAACATACTGATAAGTGCAAGGTTACATATGAATGATTAAATATTCTCTGTAAAGTATTATGGCATTAGGTAATTAAAGGTTAATAAACAAATATTACAGTAATTTCTAACCTATACACTTGTGATCTGAGAATTTAAGATATGCATCCATTATGGGGCATATTCAATTGTCCGCGTTACTCGCAAAAGTAACGCGGCTTGCGCACTATTACCGTTATTATGGTACCTTTAACGCCGGCTTTCTGAAAGCCGGGTTAGAATTACCGTAATAACTGTAATAGTTTTAACGCAGTCTTACTTTTGCGAGTAACACAGACAATTGAATATGCCCCTAAATGTGTGATGATGGTAGTCTGAGCACCCAGATACATTCAATGCCTTGTTCTAATAAAACTCGACAACCAGCCCAGACTACTTTTTAAACTTTCCTACACTGTACAATACTCTAAAAAACAATTATCCGTTGGTGTCGCAGAGAAGCTGATCATTTTCAATCTTATGCTTTAACTTTTAGGCTTCCTATACATAATGTTAATGTTGCGTGTTTAACATGCATTCGTAAAGACTTAAAATTTGTTTTTAAGGGATACTTCAAAAAATTATGCAAGCAAATGGAACTGTATACACATTTTGACAGGCATTCACTATACTTTCCTTTGTGTCAATTTCAATGTTGCCGGCACCATTGGGAAGCATTAATGTTCTGTAAAATGCAAATAGAATACAACAGGAGTGCTCATTAAGTTCATGCACACACTAGACTACAGGGAAGCCGAGATCCATTTATGAACGCGCTTCCAACGCTCTTTTTAGAGTGTCTACACCAGTGATGGGCAAACTTTTTCAGGAGCGGGCCAAATAAAAAAAGAAAAACTTTAGGCGGGCCAATATAATTTATTAAAAAAACTCAAATATCAAAATATATAATACAAATTGGGACGGGAGGGTGTTATATAGCAGTGTTACCTCTAGAAGTGCAGCGATCGTACAGACACAGCACTTATTTCAGCAGGTTGTTGCAGATCCGTCTTTCTGGTGAGCCACTAACTGACAACACAGTGGCCAATCGAAATCCGCCTTAGTATATGGCCCAGCCCATCTCTTCTCACATGACTTTCAGCCATTAGGGGGCGGGCAGGTGTTTGAGTGATTGACATACGAAGTGTCCTTTTAGGAAGGAGGATGAAGTATAATGGAGGAAATAGCTGGGAAGGCATAAAAATGAAGGTTCTGACGCACAGGGTCGGCCCTAATAATTTTATGCATATTTTAATGAAAGTTTTTAAAATATTGGTGGGCCGGATAGAACCTCTAAGTGGGCCGGATCTGGCCCGCGGGCCATAGTTTACCCATCACTGGTCTACACCTTTAACCTGCGTTTTTACGATATCTGCGCGTACAAGGCCTAACGGAGCAGAAAAAGTAAAACGCGTTTGTGGATCATCTCAATCGAAGGGTATTATTGAGAATATAAATGTAGACAAATAAATTCAGCAAATTGCCTTGTGTGTGAAAAATACAGAATTGGAAACGCTTGCTTCTGCAGAAGCTTTCTGTACATTGCCAGCCTGTCATAATGTAACCATTAAAAGAGAAGATCTTGGTGGGATGACGTAAAATAAAAAAGTATTTCCACTTTAAGCCACAGACCGTTACACTCAAAGGTCATAGATTATATTCATTTTACTGCATGATTTTACTAGATTATCGCAATTTCTGCATTTCACAGCAGGCTGACAATCAACAGAGTGTTGCGTCTTGCATTAATTCTGTTCTTACGTAGGACTGGCTGTGTTCCCCGTATGAATTGGCTATTGCCATCTACATGCACACCAGGGATATAGTCCAGTAGGATGATCCACTACTTCCAGTTAACTGGCATCATAACGCTTGGCTGTTGCTTGTAAGTCCCCACTTTCAGCACTACATTAGAGGGCATTTGCCACCGAAGCATTATTACCAGCTCTGCGAGTCTTGGTATCCCCTGACTCCCGGAGCAGTTCCAGCTTTGTCACAAGTAATTCATGCTTGCAGTGGTTAATCAGCTTGGTGTTCATGGGACAGTAATTCCTTTCTCAAGAGATTATCCGTCTGATCGGCTGCAGCTTGCAGGGGGAGGCTCAGTGCGGCTAAGAGATTTGTTGTTTTCTAATTTCTTTTAACGTGTTATGTTTACAGGGATAAGGATGCTTAAGGCATGACACAATGCTTATGTACGCTGAGAAGTCCTCGCTTTTCAGACTATTTCCCAGAGCAGCAAATACGGTACAGCTTGGGATGCGGAACGTTTAGCACCGCAGCTGTTGCCGATATGGAATATATCAGTTTTGAAACCGTATCAGTTATTGCACACATGCTCATTAATGTTTTCACTATGCTACGCTCTATTCCATGGAGAAGGGCTCAGCTCTATATTCCTTTATGAGGTTCGGAAACCAATGCAGGAATATTCAGTTTGGCAGTGGAAGGGCAGGGCACAGGGGGATTTTCATCATAGCTTTCAAGGCCACAACAGACCGAGGGCTGGGCTGGGAGACAGGGAGGCAACTTTCCTCTGGGCTGGTTCCATAATGGGCTACCTTGGACTGAGTCACTGGGTTACCGGCTTTTTTTGTCCCCGCGCCAAAATGTTCCTAATAGGCTGCTGAGACGCGTTTCGCCTCCTTGAGCTAAAATTTGACAGCTCTCCCCCTGGACAGGGAATGGTTTTCGACATTCCAAACCCTTATGTAGCAACTCTTTAAATAAAGGGCTTTCAGCCCATGTATTTGTTAGACATCATCAGGGGCTGGGGGACTAAGGGGCATCTTCCCCCCAGGCAGGTCCCATAGGGGGCTTCCTTGGGCTGGGTCATTGGACTTCCTGCATGCTTTTTTATTCAAAATGTTCCTAATAGGCTGCTGAGCAGTCTTCCTCCTCTGGGCTAAAATTTGCCAGCCAGTCCTTGATCCTCACTACATTCTTATGGCATGTGAGTGTTCATTTAAATAAAGTCTGATAAGAGCTATATCAGGCAATAAACAGCATTACTACCAAGATGCTGCTATGATCCTGTAACCACACATAAGCCCTATATTTCCGCTCCGTTTGTCCTGCATTGAGCCTAGCATCATGCGTCAGTGTTCTGCCAGCTACACAGCAGTCCTAACCCATAATAAGCACTCATTAATGATACGAGTAACAGAACAAACAAAGACGCAGCAACTACTACCACCAATATACACCGATCAGCCACATTAAAACCATATAACTAATATTGTGTAGGTTCCCCCTGCGCCAACACAACAGCTTTGACCCTTCAAGTCATGGTCTCCACAAGACCTCTGAAGGTGTCCTGTGTTGTCTGGCACCAAGAAGAATAACAGCAGATCCTATAAGTAGCGAGGTGGGGTCTCCATGGCTTGGACTTATTTTTCCAGCACATCCCACAGATGCTCAATCGGATTGAGATCTCGGGAATTTGGAGGCCAAGTAACCACCTTGAAATCTTTGTCATGTTCCTCAAACCATTCCTGAACAATTTTAGAAATGTGGCAGGGCACATTATCCTGCTGAAAGAGGCCAATGCCCACACGGAATACCATTGCCATGAAGATGTTAACTTTGACACGTAACACCTACCTAAACATTGTTGCAGACAAAGTAACAGTCACATGAATGCCAGGACCCAAGGTTCTCTAGCAGACCATTGCCCATCACACTGCCTCCACCGGCTTACCTTCTTCCCGTAGAGCATCCTGGTGCCATCTCTTCCCCAGGTAAAGGACAAGTAACAGGCCGTCCACATGATGTAAAAGAAAAGGTTATTTTATCAGACCAGGCTTCTTCCATTGCTCCATGGTCCAGTTCTGGTGCTCACATGCCCATTGTAGATGCTTTCGGCAGTGGACAGGGGTCAGCATGGGCACTCCCCCTGGTCAGCGAGTGCACAGCCCCATATGCAGCAATCTGCGATGCGCTGTGTATTCAGACACCTTTTTATTATAGCCAGCATTACATTTTTTTCAGCAATTTGTGTTACAGAAGCTCTTCTGTGGGTTTGGACTAGATGGGCTAGCCTTCGCTCCCTACACGCATCATTGAGCCTTCGGCACCTATGACAACACCAGTTGTCCTTCCTTGGACCAGTTTACGTAGGTACTAACCACTGCATACCAGGAACACCCAAGACCTGCTGTTTTTGAGGCTCTGATCCAGTTCTCTAGCAATCACTATTTGACCCTTGTCAAAGTTGGTCAGATCCTTGTGCTTGCCCATTTTACCTGTTCCAACACACCAACTTCAAGAACTGGCCACACCTGTAAGAAGTTTGCTTCCTAGTGGCAGTCCTGTGCCCAGGGATCAGCTCCTTATTCTATGTGCTGCACATCAGCCCTGGCTGACCAGCATATCCCCTCTGTGTGGGCTTGTACACCCTCCCATCCCTGCCACTGAGCACATTGTGACATCCCTTTCTTTCCGAATAGTGTACATGCAGTGGATAGAGCAGGAGTTAGCTGCCCTAGGCATAAGGTAAATGCTGCGTCTGAGTTTTAGAGTCTGCAGAGCAGGTGGTAAGTGTGGCTTCACGTGGGGTTAGTGGTAGTATCAACATATTATAGGGGCTAGTACTGTGAAGTTGAGGCTCATTAGAAGAAATTTAATCATTTGAATTTAATTTTATGCCTGGGCCTATGTATTGGGAACGCTAGCAATTTAATTTTGGGGCTGGTTGGGGGGCAAAAGCGGCCTATTTGTTAAATGTGAATGCTATTTACTTAATGTTGCAGCTGGTTAAGACAAATGATACCCATTTTTGTTTTTTAATGTGGGTGCTATTAATTTAATGTTGTGGCTGGCTGAGTTGCTCGACTATCCAGGTGATGATTAGTAGTTTGAGACACCAGCAGCAGGTAGTAAAAGCATAAAGAACAGGTATGAGAATGTCCACCAATGTTCTGGTGTTGTCTGGAATAGTCAACTTCAGGGACAACTGGGAGGGAAATTTTGCAAAAAAGTTGCTTTGTTCATGAAGGGGACTGGTGTTTTTGAAGGGGGAAGAGCCAACGGGATAGCCATGCCCCTCCTTGTTTGCCACGCCCACATCAGTTGCATGGTATTCACCCACAACACTGCTCCACCTCCTGACTATTGGGCCCCTCCTACATGAGGCAGATTTCAGAATATGTTTCAGGGCCACTTTAAATTCCCAATCCATTCCTTGCAGTAATACAGTAACCAATATGGGTCCCCAAATACTCTGAGAGGAAAAGAATATACACTCATAGAAGCATTGTGCGGTCTAACAAAGAAATCATGCTCTAAAGATTACAGGTATAGATTTCTCTCTTTCTAACAACCCCACCCCCCGCTTACCAACACGTTCTTCCCTGCAAAGCACACACCGGAATGTTTTCATTCCTTTAAATGTCACATTCTTTAAACCACCAACCTCACATGAACATCAGTGTTCTGTTTTAATCTAGGGTTATAAAACAATAGGAGTGCTGCAATGTATAATTTGATGGTATTGCAAGTTTCACCCAAAATAGTCTGAACTTAAAAACCTCAACTCATTACTTATTAGGATAAGCAAAATTACTTAAAATTCTAACAAATCCTGAAAAGCTATCTAAGAAAATCTGGCTAATCTAAGATCTCTATCTACTTTATGGCGTTCTAGGTGGCACAGTGATTAGTATTGCTAGTGCAGAGGGCTGGGCTCCTGTATGGAGTTTGTATTTTTATTATCATCATTTATATAGCTGCACTAATTCCGCAGCACTGTACAGAGAACTCACTCACATCAGTCCCTGCCCCCATTGGAGCTTACAGTCTAAATTTCCTAACACAGACACGTCAATTTAATAGCACCCAATTAACCTACCAGTATGTTTTTGGAGTGTGGGAGGAAACCGGAGCACCCAGAGGAAACCCACGCAAACACGGGGAGAACATACAAACTCCTCACAGAAAAGGCCATGGTCGGGAATTGAACTCATGACCCCAGTGCTGTGAGGCAGAAGTGCTAACCACTGAGCCACCATTTCCCAGTGTTTGTGTGGGTTTTCTCCCACAGTCAAAACATACTAGCTAGTCAATTTTTTCCAAAGTCAATTAAACTGAGTGTGCGTGGTAGAGAATTTAGATTGCAAGATCCACTGGGTCTGGGAATGATTAAACATTCTCCTAAAAGCACTGCAAAACATGTTGACGCTATATAAAAGGTTAATAAATACTACATACATTTTGGAAAGTGTAAAGATTTCCTTCAGTAATCAAAACTTATTTTAAAGATCAGTTAATGCATTTGGACAATGCAAACAAATTAAAATGCAGCAGTGTGACACAATAATGATTATCCTTAAATGTATAAATCTGAAGAGAAATGGCAACATTCGATTCTTCTCTTGAGCTGTAGATTAGGCGACCAGCAGTACAAAAGAAAGAGAAAGCGCACTGCAGTCTATCACATTTCTGGAATTAGTGTGATAAAAGCTTTCAAAATAATTTTAGGTTATAAAGCACATTCTAAAAATGGATCCTGCGGTGTCAAATTGAGAACCTTAATGAAAATCAAATAAACTCTATGAAGCAAGCCAGGTTTTTAAAAGGGAAGGAAATTAGCACAAAATATATCAGCTTTGCAATATATCTAAATATTTCTATAGTTCTTGAACTACAGCGTCTAGAATGCCCTCCTAGGCCTTTAGCTACATTTAAGATAGATTTAAAACTCACAATGAAGATGGAGCAGTGAACTGAGTGAATTTATCTCTTCAAAGTATTATTATTATTACCATTTATTTATATAGCGCCACCAATTCCGCAGTGCTATACAGAGAACGCACTGACATCAGTCCCTGCCCCGTTGGGGGTTACAGTCTAAATTCCCTAATATACACACACACACACACACACACACACACACACACACAGACAGGGTCAATTTATTAACAGACAATTGACCTACCAGTATGTTTTTGGAGTGTGGGAGGAAACCGGAGCACCTGGAGGAAACCCATGGGGAGAACATACAAACAAAGGCCATAGTCGAGAATAGAACTCATGACCCCAGTGCTGTAAGGCAAATGGGCTAACCACTGAACCACCGTATACATTATCTTACCGTTGAACAATCATATACCTTGTGTGTGTGGTGGGGGGTATTTACCACGTGCCAAACTCCTGTCATGGGGGTTTGGAAATGCCAGAATACAAGACACTAGTATACAATATTCATGTGCTGGTTTCTCCCAGGAGAGAGGCATTAGATCCCATTATAAAGATCAGAGTACCAGCAGGAAGCTGACGAGACCTGCAATGTTCTTATGGTAATAATCCATGCATATACTGAAAATTAAAAAGCGTTTACCATTTATATCTGTCAAATGCTGCATTACTGAGCTGAACATTATAAGTGAAAGTAACTATAAGGTTCATACTCAACTAAAATGTATCCTTCTCTGAGCAGGCAGACAGGGAGTGACGGCTTGCCAGTCTTGCACTGTATGGAATAGTGCGCACACACACAGGAGCAGAGTGATGGTACATTAGCTTAGAAATGTTCGCTCACCTTCATCAGATCCTATTAGGACACGGTCCTAAAGATAGGAGAAAAGATTCAGCGCTCTCTAGTGGAGAGGTAATACTTTTCTTTAACAGAGCTGTCATGTACCATCAGAGGAAGACTGAATACTGCAAGCCCTCTTCACGGTCCAGAGACAAAAAATTAAATTTTGGGTAGGGGGGTGGGTTAATGTTCCTTTAGCTGTTCAGGCATTTAATACTTTCATCAGTGTGATAAAGTGTTGTAACAAAATAAAAATAATGAATGTGAAGAATTCAGTAACAATCCTTTCAGAGCATTATTTTATTTTCTCTAAAAAACAAATATTCAAGTGTTTTCCAACTGATGAATAAATATCATAAATCGATGGGTCTATTTAAGCCAACGAAATAACTGTTTGGCCTGTAACTTCACAACAACTGATGAACGCCCTCTAGAGGGAGAAAGAAGCAGCACATTAGGTTCACAACGATAAATAAAACGCACTAAGTCAGTGTTGTTTTAGTTTATTTTGATGCTTTAATTTCCACATTATATTTTCAACTACAGGTTATCAAACGTGTCTCCCACAAAGAAGCATTCTTAAACGTAAAAAATATAAATTCTGCATATTAAAAGTGCATACACCTGGCATAATAAAACATAAAAATAAATAAAAGGCATTGTTACAGCATCATGCACCAGGCTCGACATATTAGAACCAGTGTTCCCAAAGAGCAGAATAGGTGGTCAGGGAAGGCGAGCGATTTATGTCCATCGTTCTTTCCCAAACCTGCAGGTAGCTAATTTCAAATGTCTGCGTTCCACAGAACAAGAGCAAAATGAGATGGGACTTGGAAAGCAAGTTGGAAAAAACTCCATAGGAACGGAAAATGTATAAAAGGAAAGCAGGCAACAGCAATATAAAAATCCAGTGTAGGCAGAAAGGTCAGGACAAGCAGGCGGATGCGTTAGCGGCAATAAAGGCCAACCGCGTATTCCTGAAAACACTTTGAGGTCAGAATGATGTCACAATTAGACTGAGGAAAACCCAAACAACGCTCTCAGGCTGGAGGTTCAAGATACGGCTTTGTGATCCCCCCGATGCACTCGTTCAAACCCTATGGCCTTTAGCACCAAGGGAAGGGTGTTACTCCGTCATAATACACCTTATAACAGTTTCACTACTTTACCTTGACACACAAAATAAACGGTGGCATGTACGGGAATGGTGAAACGCGTTTCGCTAGCAGCAAATAAAAACAATAACAGGAATATGTATCCAAGAATTCAAGGCAATAACAATAATTCAACAACAAAAAGTAGCAGAAACATAATGTAGCACTCAACCAGATATTGGACTGGATAGTAAAAAGTTTCTGATATACACTCCGTTAGAGTGTATCCATTGCCTACATGCAACGGAGACAACTATTTAATGGGTTTAACCAAAAGGTCATGAGAATACAGCCTGCCAATTCAGAGGAAAATAATGATATCCCTGAGGCATAAGGCACCGAGTGCCTCTTGCCTTAGTGACATCACAAACTCCTAGTGAATGGAAATTGAATATTGATTTAGCATACACAAAATAGCGGCTTACACTATTTGTAGGTGACCGAAACACTTTAAATACCCCCCAATTATACAATCATGTAGAATTGTACACTACGGCTATCTCTGGAGTGTTTGCTGCAATTTGATCCATAAGGTCTTGAAAGTGCGACCTTGTGCAGCTCGCACAATACATTGTGTGGAAAAGCCTGGGGGCAGCACAGCTCGAGGAAGCCAAAAAGTTTGACTTAAAAAAAAATCCCAATAAATGGTACCGAGCTGCCAAGAGCCAAGGGATAATGAACACTGAAGTGGTATGTAAATGGAGGCTGCGTAACATTTAGAGGAACCTATTACAGTTAGATTCTCTTTAACCTTTAGAACCCTCTTTAATGGAGCATATTTCTGTTCTGGATTGTTAATCATTTGCATAAAATTTGCATTTGGCAGCTCCACGCTCCTTAACCGTTTTTAACTACCAATCTGTAGTGTATGCTTAAAAAAAACAAAAAAAAAAAAACAATCAGACTTTGCAATATTACGGTGATGATGTTAAGACAAAAAGGGAAAACATTTCTGTATGTTATAAACCGTAAAATACAGGAAGTTTTTTGACGCGTCGTTTGTAAGCATGGAATGACGAGATACAGTTTGCAAGTTTAGTAAAACGATGAACTACAATGACTTTTTAGCAGGCCAAATCTCTAAAGGATGACAGCTCAAGAGCAGACTAAAATCTGCTGGAGCAATTTTATGACCCACAATATTTTCTCTTTCAGAATATTAAGTAAATCTAAACCGTTGGAAAATTACCAGCGCTGTCACAGAACATGAAACGGAACTGCCAACAAAAGAATGGCGCACACAAACCATCAGGCAGAAAGATTTAAGAAATGTTGAGGAATTGAAATGGACTAAAAGGTCTATCTACACTGCAATGTGCAATATGTTAGTCAGTGGCTATTTGTATTGATTTTTTTAATTTATTTTTAACATTGTGTCTATTCCCTTGCATTTTTAAGGATTTGTACAGAGTGACCCATGATATGGGCATAAAGAGCACAGACTGCTCCTCGATCCTGAAAAGGAAGAGTGCTTCATGCCAACTGTCGTCTAACAAAATGTGGGCAATGCAAATCCAACAGTACAACTTTAGATTGTAACTAACAATGCTCGGATCAAAATGATAAAGTGCAATAACAGGTTCACAACTACGGCGAGAGGTAAAATTCAAGCTAAAATGACATTTGGTAAATCATTTTGCGGGAATGTTTGCAATACATCTCTGCTCTAAGTAAAAGGCTGCAACGAGGTAATTTGATGCATAAAACAGCATAACATTAGCACAAACCAGAGGTGCAAATAATTGTAATAAAAACGGTTAGCAATAAAATTCTGATCATCCTGTGCCCTTCCCCACCCCACGTCTCAATAAACACCACACACACAATTTTCTTGGGCGTTGTAGCCCCGAGGAGTGAGCACCAGTGATTACAATTACTTGCTTGCATAGGTTACAAGTGCGTGCACGTTGAGTTTAAACATTGCCATGCAGAAAGTGCCTGAGCAGAGGGCTAAAGATGAGATATGTCCAGCCGTGCATCCGGAAGAGTGCCAAGCTTGTGCTGCAGGAAGAAAGGAGTTGGGTACACAAATCTACTGTGCAACGATTTCCAACATCAAAAAGGTCTTTCACCAGAGCAGCACTGAAAAGTAAAAAATAAAATACATATAGTATAAAACCATTTCACATACTTTTTTTTTCCCTTTCTGCTTCTCGGGTGAACTACACAGTCAATTTTAGTGTTCTACTTCATTGTTCTCTGAATTCGGCAACATTCACTAAAGAACTGGACTTTTTGGGGGGAGCACCATTTGTAAAACAAAGTTGGTTGGCTTGGCAGATATGGTCTGGGCATTAAAAGACAATGTTTTGGAATGTCGTTTGCTATACATAAGACGTTTAATTATTTTCACCCACCTAATTGGGAAGGGGGGGGGGGGGGAACGACGACGATTAAAGGTCTCATTTTCAAAGGACCTACAATACTGCAATGACGTTGCTGCAAAGATGCCTTGGAAATTTTGCCCCGGCAACACAATTCCTTCCTGAGGTCAAACGTCACTTGTGAGCAGATACAACTGGGCCAGTTAAACACTTGGGTGCTGCCGGAGAGAGCAAATAAATATTTAGTTAATCTTTTAGAGGCTGTGATGTGCCAGCAAATTAAACCGCATCAAATATATGTCAAACATTAGTGTTCGCCTATACGCAAATAAAGCACGTATTTCAAAGCGAGAATGCAGTTTTAAAAGCCCCATCCGTCTTACAGGGCAGCTACTATTAAATGGCTATAAAGCAGATGCAAGAGCTCATTAAAACCCAAAGACTGTCTGGTACATGGAATGGTAGCAGCTATTTAACTCCTTACCAGCTAAAAAGATGGATGCCTTATAGCGGAGACCAGAAAAGCAGGAAGTATACAGTGCAATAGTATTGCAGACATAACCATCACAAAACATTACACAATGTGGTGGAAGAATGTTGGGATTAGCTAGAGTGGGGACAGCATATTGGTACAAATTACTGACCAAGGGAGTTCAGCAATCATAAAAGGGCCTACCAACAGCCTTGCCATTGGTTAGAATACAGGATTCCCCTCTATAGTTAGACTTATCTTAATGTCATGATATTAAGGAATACATGGAAGCAGGACAGGGGTTGGCACAAGATAGCAAGGGATGAGTGGAATAGGTAAAGTCAACATCACAGCAGATAACCAATGCCATATATACCAGTCTAGACATGACATGTAATGCAATTATAAATGGAGAAGAGCTTGAGGCTTTGATGGAAATGAAGTGGTCCTATGAGCGTTCCAGAATGAGTATATAATGCAGAGCTCCACAAGGAACTACAGTTTCCTCCATTTCTTTGAGAAGTAAACCCAACCCCCACCCTACTCTCCTCTGCGTTAGAGTTACAGCCGGGCTTTGGTAAGGAAGATAAAGAGATAATAAGCAGCATTCTGATGGCAGAAGAGAAAACAATGGTTCCCCCCTCTTCCCTTGAGAATTAGAACAAGCAGGAGAGTTTCGGCAGGACCGGCTGAGCAGTTTCTCTGCTGGCACCGTCCGTTTAGCGCTCTCAGTCGGTAGGTTAATAGTTTCTTTATCACAATATAAGTCAACTTCCATGCGGCAAGCATAGCTGGGAGGAAACAAGGACAAGACCTTACCCCACAAGGTTAAAAAAAACAAAAACCAAAACAGAAAAAGAAAAGTCATCAAAATCTGAAAGTGCATACATTCCCAACAGTAGCTGTAGGCAGGGACAGCTCTCCTGCGTTCATCTTTAGTCAGGACATGTGGTAATGCTGCCCCTGCTTCCTTGGTCACTGAGCTTTAGGTGATGGCTTTGTTGAAGATGGGAATCTTTTTAGGTATTTTTCAGCAGTCTTTTTCCCACCAGGCGATTGATGAGCTTGTCTTTCATCTGGGGAAGACTTGGCTTTGTGTTGAGGTAAGGTAGAATGTTTTTTTGGACTCGGGGCCACCTCGCTGGTTGGTAAGGATGGACCAATCTCTGATTTCTCCTGGCCTACGCTCTTGGTTCCTGTTGGCTTCTTGGATAGGAGGCTGGTCTTCCCCAAATCGGCCGATCGCCTGTTCTCCTTCTGCCTTAGGGCAGACTTAAAGAAACTCAGTCCTTTCTCCTCAGACTTGCTGTCTCGCTTGAGACTGGACCGAGCTCCGGTTTGAGGTGCACGGAGGCTGGCCATGGAGGAACTTCGTACAGTCCGACTATCTACTAGACTATCGCTGCTCTTGGGATGTGCGGCACGGGCCGAGCTACATGGTTTAGTGGCACAGGCTTTGTCCGAGCCCAGGCTTACTTTAGATGCTTCCCTGCTAATAGGCTTTTCTGAAGCTCGATGTTTACTGCATGAACTGGATACAGAAGAGGTTTTAGAAGATGAGGCAGGTTTCTTCTGTGCTGGATGTGAGGTGTTACCAAGTGCAGAACTTGAGGATTTTTGCTTCTGTTGAGAGACCGGGGTGGACACTTCCTGTGGTTTTACAGGGTCTTTCTTCTGCTGTGTAGACGAACGACGCATTGGAGTTTTCACTACACTCCGTTTGTCTTTAGAAGCATGTTTACCAGTACTGCCCGATGCTGCTAAAGTGGGTGTAGAAGAGTCTTTCTCTGGCACTCGTGTTGCCTTATCTTGCTCTACTGCTGCTTTACTGGTCACAGGCTTCTTGCTCTGCAGTTCCTCACTCGGAGGTGAATTCTCCCTCACAGGAGAGGAACTCACAGAATCACTTTGATCGACAAAGGCGATATGATTATTGTTGTCTAGAGGATCCAATAGTGGGTTCCTGCCCACTAGCTCGGCTGCACTGTTTACAGGCGGTTCAACTGGAGCAGCTTTTTTCAAGACTGGCTCTACCTGAACACCACCTTCTGCTACTGCCAAAGGAGCCCGAGATGCTGCTCGATGCTCGCGTCTAACGCCTTCAATGTGATCGTGGATGCTGCCAGACAGGTTGCGAAGGCTTCCAAAGCAGGAGGTGGAGACGTGGTCATCGGCCTCGCCAATCTTGCTGAGGGAAGAGCCATGTGTCGGAGAATCAGAGGGATGTCGGCAGGAGGTGGCGGCACGCAGGTGGAGTTTTGCTGCCAGTGACCAAGATGGTCTAAAACCGTTCTCATTCGAGACAAGAGGACTGGTGACAGATGACCTCCCGCTGCTTTGACGTTGGACACTACGGACAAATGGACGGGAGGAGAAGCCACCTAAAAAAACAAAAAAAACTTATTAAGACAAATTCCAAGCAACTAGTTACTTCCTAGCACTACAGCAAACTGCACTTTCTGTCCTCACTTTCAATGTCAGGACAGCTCTATGTCAAGAACTTAAGCAGCACATGATCTCTTCGAGAAGAGTCATTGACTTCACTAGAGCATAAAAACTGTCTAATTAGCAGCTTCAGCATATGATGTACACTTTTTTTTGCACAACTCATTTCTTTCTAAATCGGCAATCTCTACTAAAAAAAGTTCCATCGCCGTGGAAAATTCGCTGCTCAGTATAGAAATGACCGTGCTGAATACTTGGTAGGAGACCATGGAACTTCCCAACTAATAAGCTTCAGTTCTACTTTTATGTAAGGTATTTAGAAACTTATTTTATGCTGAAGGGACGGACAATGCACAAGCAATCCCAGATATGCTACAGATGTATACAGTATATTGTTAAAGATAGTCAATACAGGGTATTTGGAGCATGCAACAAGTCAGTGTGGAGACAGAATACCATCAAACGAGAGACTGTTTAGCCCTTAGTGGGGCTCATTGGTACAGTATAGGTGTTTTCTGCTCAGCATGTGAACAACTATAGAGAATACGAAAGGGGTTAGGGTAAATTTTATACTACTCCAGCAGGAAATGTGCAAATGGGTTGGGTACAAAAATGTCGACAATGAAAACGTTGACACTACAATATTGACATCCTGACTGTTAACATGTTCATTAGGTCGACAGAGTTAAAATACCGACATTGTGAATGTCGATAGGTTGTAAAGTCGACCGTAACAATATCAACATAAAGGGTTAAAACCGGCAATACAGTAAATCATTTATTTTTAAAAAAAAGTGTCACCCCCACTCCCAATTGCCAGCATGCCCAGTGGCAGCCTAGCCATGCTGGGACCTGTAGTGCACCAGGGACAATTTTTTTTTCACATTAAATTACTATTACCCTACACCCACAGCCGAGGGATGTGGAAAGAGCCCTAAGTGTTTTCAGCACAGGACTAGGTACCTCTAGGGGGGCTCTGTATTATTCCTAGGGAGTCCAGCCCTGTGCTGACAAACCCGATTTGTATTTATGACTGGGGGACAAGGTACCCACTGTAAGATCATTCTTGCAAGTTCATAGACAACTTTAAAATGCAGCCACTTTTCTTTAAATTGTCCCCTAGTTAGGTGAGGCTTCCTGAGAAGTGCCCTACGGTTTACTGCTTGCGAGTGTAACATTTATACAAGGATGGGGAAGGGACTTCCCTGTGTTACCAGATTTCTCCCCAAGATCAACAGTTTACGCAATATCCAATCAAAATGATGTTGCCTGACCCATGAATCTATCACTAGAATAGGTTTCCACAGCTATTATCCAATTAGACTGTACTTTATAAAGCCAATAAGATGGGAACTAGAACAGCATCTTTATTATTAATGAAGTAGTCGTCAATAAAGCAACGATCCTCTCACCATCGTCCTCGCTCCTCTCTCCCGTCAGTTCCACAGACTCGGCCAGTGATGCCAGAGATGTCCGTCTGGAAGAAGCGGCTGAAGCAATACTGGGCTGTCGGCTTCCAGGTAGCCTGGAAATCCAGTGATCACATAGCGAGGAGCTAGTGGAACCTGCAAAGTACAAGATTGGAGAACACGCAGAATCAATAGATTTCCGTTATACTATGACAGTTCCGCTAACTTAAAGACTCTAAACAGAAATGCTTTATTTGTCTCTCAATAGCTGTATCAGACATTTCTCAAAGTTTCAGCAATGTAAAAGAACTTTGTAACCACAATTGCTGTCTATGTGCATTGCATGGAGCCCTTCGGACCAGACGACTGCAGATTGCACTAGACTAGACTTACATAAAAGAACAAGTTTAACAAGTAATAAAAAAGGCATCTAACACGCCTAGACAGAAGTTAAGATATTTGAATATATATTATATGCTATAGTGCAAGCTATTACTCCCTGACATCAGCAATCAGATTAGCGTCAGTTATCCTACCAAACACAGGAAATCTGCTGTGCTGGGAGTAAGAACTGACATCAGTAATCACTGATGTCAGTTAAAATATCCTCAGTCCTAATAAGTGTAATATTTACATTTGTTATCACAATGAGCAGCTACTGAACAGGGCAACTTTATTGATGTTCCTCAGAATTAAATGAATATGCTACATTCAGTGCTGTTGCAGTCTCCCATCACACCAAGATTAAAGTGTAAACGTACCTGCCACAGAACTGTTTGCCGACCAGGACGGCACAGCTGCCCGGCGCTGGTAGAAGAGGATGTAGGCCGTCTGCTTGCACACATCATCCTCTGCAAGTGCCTGTACATCGCTGTCATCGAAGCAATACCACGAGCCATCCACAGAGTTCTTACAGTAAGCTGAGACAGAAACAGGCAGGTTACACCAAGAGTGGCGTTTCCACTACATCTTAACTTCTCTATACTGGAAAAGGTTTGGGTTTTAGTTCTTCGCAGGAAGACTTAATGGAGGAAATGTCATTTCTAAATGCCATATAGCTTTGTAAACTGAAAGCGTTTGTGATTTAACAGAAATTCTGCCTGTGCTTTGCTTACTGTTCACATGGTACCAGTAAAGATCTGATCTGCAGTCAAAAATATGCAAAATGGGGCCGGGAGATTTGTACAATTAGTCAGCACAATAATAGCAATCAGCACTACTCTACAACTACATATAGTTGTCTCTTCAGGCTGGTGCTGTACAATAGATACCTGTATAGTGACCACCCTGCATGGTCCCATGGTGGTTACACACAGCATAGAGGTCATATATGAAGTCCTCCGGGTCGCGGCCCATGCCGTAAGGTCGTCTCCAAGGTGACCAATGCGATGGGAGGCTCCAGGAGCTCTGACTGCGCTTCACCACGTGAGGTGTCATATCCAACCCCAGTAATGGGAAGCGGACCATGTTCTGCAGCTTCACCCTCCGATCCCCGTCCTGTGCGGACACAGCAAGGAAAATGTGCACAGGTGTATCTAGCAGTAGACAGATTGCAGAGTCCCCACAGTGTGCAGAGGTATCTAACATGAGAGCGGTTAGTGTCACCATTGTACATATAGGGGTGTGCATAGGTTCACCTATTGTAGCAGGACAGAGGTTACAGCGCCCCCCACAGTGGGCACCGGCGCATCCAGCAGGACAGAGGTTACAGCGCCCCCCACAGTGGGCACCGGCGCATCCAGCAGGACAGAGGTTACAGCGCCCCCCACAGTGGGCACCGGCGCATCCAGCAGGACAGAGGTTACAGCACCCCCACAGTGGGCACCGGCGCATCCAGCAGGACAGAGGTTACAGCGCCCCCACAGTGGGCACCGGCGCATCCAGCAGGACAGAGGTTACAGCGCCCCCACAGTGGGCACCGGCGCATCCAGCAGGACAGAGGTTACAGCGCCCCCCACAGTGGGCACCGGCGCATCCAGCAGGACAGAGGTTACAGCGCCCCCCACAGTGGGCACCGGCGCATCCAGCAGGACAGAGGTTACAGCGCCCCCCACAGTGGGCACCGGCGCATCCAGCAGGACAGAGGTTACAGCGCCCCCCACAGTGGGCACCGGCGCATCCAGCAGGACAGAGGTTACAGCGCCCCCCACAGTGGGCACCGGCGCATCCAGCAGGACAGAGGTTACAGCGCCCCCACAGTGGGCACCGGCGCATCCAGCAGGACAGAGGTTACAGCGCCCCCACAGTGGGCACCGGCGCATCCAGCAGGACAGAGGTTACAGCGCCCCCCACAGTGGGCACCGGCAGATATAGCAGGACAGAGGTTACAGCGCCCCCACAGTGGGCAATGGCAGATCTAGTAGGACAGAGGTTACAGCGCCCCCCACAGTGGGCACCAGTGTATCTAGCAGGACAGAGGTTACAGCGCCCCCCACAGTGGGCACCGGTGTATCTAGCAGGACAGAGGTTACAGCGCCCCCACAGTGGGCACCAGCGGATCTAGCAGGACAGAGGTTACAGCGCCCCCACAGTGGGCACCGGTGTATCTAGCAGTAAATCCTACTACATCCTGCATGTTTATGTAAAAAAGACTAGTTCGTGTTAATTAAAGCAGCCTGTGAAAATTAATATCATCGCAGTCTGTAGGAGGCTTCAGTACCAGTGTTAGCATTCCAAAGGTCTGCAAGTGTAACTAAACAGTTTGTATTATGGTCAGTAACTGTACCAGCAGTAGATTAGGAGAACCATCGGTCGCATGCTTCTCTAGCAGCAGACTGGTTAGAGGCACTATATACCACAGCAGTTAGTGGTAGTGACTGTTAGTTTACATAGCAGAGCAAGCACGGTCTTACCTGTCGGAATCTCTTTAGATGTAGAATAAGTACATCAGGCAGGGTCCACAGGCTGAGTTTAATGCTGCCCTGTTGAAGCTGTTTGCAGTGAGGACAGCGCCAGGCATTGCCAGGAGCCAGCTGCAAATAGGCAGCATAAGCAGTCAGGCACAAGTACAAAACATACAGCACAACAAGTGAATACACTACAGGAAACAACAAAAGCAAAAACACAGCACAAAACAAAGTTCTGCAAAAAAGTTTTCTGGCCCATATTTGAACGTTTCTAACAAACGCCAAATACTAGAAGGGCACTAGAAGGGCCAGCATGCATGTAAATGGACATTCCACAGCCACAATAGGACTGCAATCCTTCCCTGGTTCTGTGTAGCGTGCAAACAATGT
This sequence comes from Mixophyes fleayi, assembly GCF_038048845.1. Taxonomy (NCBI): domain Eukaryota; kingdom Metazoa; phylum Chordata; class Amphibia; order Anura; family Limnodynastidae; genus Mixophyes; species Mixophyes fleayi. The sequence goes on along the minus strand of NC_134408.1, from coordinate 27,183,643 downwards.
TAATTCAAATTTGTGAGTAGGTTGAGCACAACTATTACTGCCCCCATTGCTCAGGATGGTGTTGCACTAACCTGCTCCTCTTTGGTATACAGATGAAAACACTGGGAGAGACTGCAGCACTGAGGCTGGTGATGAAGCTCCCGCTGCAGGCGGACACTCTCAGAATCCGGGACATATTCCTCTTCTGTGTTACCAAAAAGGCTGCAGGGAACAGGCACAGTTACTGAAATCCAATACTTTAACAACAAAAGTCATCAAAATAAATAATTCATCCAAATATTGGATTGTAACTGTAACAAGCATGCTTTATAGCACTTCCTATAACACAGCTGGGAAAGCACTTACATTCTATTTGCAGTAATGATTTCCAACTTGCTCTAGATCAGTCAATTTGCTGATGGGCTGCTAAATATTTGAACTTTTGCAACTTTATTAGGAGCATGAGTCCACATGAACACTGCTCAATTTGGCCTCACATTTCTGGTATAGACTACAACCTATTATGTGGTAAGATGGCAATCACGTTTGTATTGGTATAGGGTAATGCGCTATACCAAGCGCAGCAGCCCTAATTCCTGCCTATTCTACACAGTACTGTCACCATGCACTGGGGGTTCAGGGTGCGTGAATTTCCCTTCAGCTAACAGCCTGTGCCCAGCATGCTCACATGCTTCTATATTTATACATTAAGATCCCATCTACAATTTGCCATTACAAATACACCTGTGCACACAAGAAATATGATATGCAGTGAAAGCCAGCAACTGTAACCCCATCAGGTTTGAATAGGGAGTGCCGATTAATGTAAGTGTGTGATCTATGGGTGCTATACCCTCTCTGGCACGAGTGGCTCAGTGGTTACGGATTCTGACTTGCATGAGGACGTTGGTTTTCATTCAGCGTCAGCCACACTGTTACCGCAGGCATTGTCAGTGTGACAAACATTCCTGCTCGTTACGCCATTTAAAATAGTTTTAGAAAGAAGCCACGGCGACACCAAGGTATCCATTTACAGAAGGTTTCATTGCATAACCCTATGCACCACCAGGACTGGGGACAGAACACATTCTTATATTGTAGTCGGAGCTTGTTGTAGTTACATGGAACCTCTTAAAGAGCCGATAAAAACCTCAAGATGGTCATTGCTGCGCTAGTGAAAAATCAAAATTGGTGCTTAGGGTAAAGGATTAAAGCAGCTGATGAGATGCGATTTCCCACAAGCATGTCATTACTCTCAGTAATGCTGTAAATGAGGAGGGATAAGTAGGAAGTGGTAAGCTGCCTCTTGCTGCGAGCTGACAAGGTTTCCTTCTCACTTTCCTCTGCACTCTGTAGTCACATAACGCTGTGTGTGTCAACGTGGGCTAGAAGGTGATGTATTATTCAGGGGAATGTTCTGCACTTACAGGATGAAATGGCCAATACCCTGCAGGGAAAATAAGCAATTGACAGAACCAGGAGGGGAGGGGGGGTGGCGGGGGGCAGCAGTTGTCCCCCAGAGCCGCCCCACCCCCCACTTCTGGCTCTTGCTAGTTATTTCTTCCTGTGGTCTGGTTTTACTTCTGTGCCATTCATAACGGGTCCAGATGCAAATAAGCCTTCACAAACCACCTCTCTTCTAATGTAGAGTACAACTTCTTACAGAGCCAACTTCATATTTAATAACCGGGTGTACAGTTTTGGTTTTCTGATAAAGTGGTCCTGAAACCCTGCAGAGTGGAAGCAGCCACTTTCTGGGATGAACAAAAAAACATATTTCCTCATGTATAAGATGCACCTTTTCCCCCCAAAATTTTGGGTCTAAAACCTGGGTACGTCTTATACAGGGGTAGCGGGGATGCAGCATTACAGTGGCAGCGGGGATCCAGGAGGAGGAGGACAGGCAGAGTGGCAGCGGGGATCCAGGAGGAGGAGGACAGGCAGAGTGGCAGCGGGGATCCAGGAGGAGGAGGACAGGCAGAGTGGCAGCGGGGATCCAGGAGGAGGAGGACAGGCAGAGTGGCAGCGGGGATCCAGGAGGAGGAGGACAGGCAGAGTGGCAGCGGGGATCCAGGAGGAGGAGGACAGGCAGAGTGGCAGCGGGGATCCAGGAGGAGGAGGACAGGCAGAGTGGCAGCGGGGATCCAGGAGGAGGAGGACAGGCAGAGTGGCAGCGGGGATCCAGGAGGAGGAGGACAGGCAGAGTGGCAGCGGGGATCCAGGAAGAGGAGGACAGGCAGAGTGGCAGCGGGGATCCAGGAAGAGGAGGACAGGCAGAGTGGCAGCGGGGATCCAGGAGTAGGAGGACAGGCAGAGTGGCAGCGGGGATCCAGGAGGAGGGGGACAGGCAGAGTGGCAGCGGGGATCCAGGAGGAGGACAGGCAGAGTGGCAGCGGGGATCCAGGAGGAGGAGGACAGGCAGAGTGGCAGCGGGGATCCAGGAGGAGGGGGACAGAGGCACAGTGGCAGTGGGGAAGAGGGGGCGTTTGCAGGGAGAGTAGCAGCGGGGATCCAGGCGGAGGAGGACAGGCAGAGTAGCAGCGGGGATCCAGGAGGAGGGGGACAGAGGCACAGTGGCAGTGGGGAAGAGGGGGCGTTTGCAGGGAGAGTGTGCTGTCCGGCTGCTCTGATCACAATCAGAGCAGCTGGCCATTAACACTCTCCCTGCCTTTTTTAACAGCTACGGTATTATTTTTTAAAAAAAATTTGGGGGCCAAAGTTAAGGTGCGTCTTATAGATGGGAGCGCCTTATACATGGGGAAATACGGTAGATGTGAGAATGAAGACCGCTTTCCACCATATCCCTGTTCTCTCCAGACTGCCGTAAGAACACATGCTACTAGCGCTTGCCTGAATGACGATCAGTTTACCAGGGAGTATCCTAGTGACCGAGCCGACGACACCAGATTAATGAAGGTAGTACAGAAAGCGGCTGAATTCAGTGATGAATGAGCTCATTTAGATCAGACTGCCGTGTATATTAGTAGTGTATGAGAAACCAGGGACTGTATGTCCAGAAAACATCTCCAATTCCAGAAAACAATAGATGTTTAGATCACAGTTCCTCAGAATGAAGGGCAGGCCCTTGACTCTGCCTAGACAATATTCAGACAAGCTTGTCACTGAGGCAATTATACAGCTCTGCTTAACTTTGCAGGTTAGAAGACTCCTTTCAGAAGCAGAGTAATAAAACCAGACAGGTGTAACCTGCATCAACTGAGCTATCAAAACAGCTTTTGAAACAAGAGTCGGCAGCCATCCGTGCGCAAGCTGCTCTGAACTCTTAACTCCTCATCAATGCTCTAAAACTTGGCTTCTAGTTGGTCTACAGCAGATGCTGCTTCATCCCAGCTTCAACGTCTTCCATTAACCCCTTTAAATAACAAAAAAAAAACAACACATGATAGAAGAAGATATGATGTTTAACAAGAGTTAAGAAACAGGGAAAAAGGCAAATGAGAAAAAGCAGGAGAAGGGTCGGGCCATCAAGTGACTCTCGTTGTTGTAGGACTAAGGCAGCAGCTTGGGCGTGCTGGTAGCTGTGGTTCCACAAGAGCCGGAGAAGCCACGCAGGATTACACGACTCTGGCTGCACCCAGTATTGTCTATGGATAAGAGTTGCTGATAAGCTAACAGGCGATTACAAAATGAAGAAATAGGTTATGAGTCCGCCAAAACTAGATAGGAGACCGCTTGTCATCGGTTACCCCAAATGTCATCTAACATGATCTGCCTGTATACTTGGTAGGGGGAGCAGGAAGTTATATCAATAGATGGGGAAAGCCTCATGTGTTGGAATGTCCATAGGGGTTCAAGGGAGATGCAAATTGGGCGTCTACTGCATATTCGTGCTATTAAGTCCACGGTGATCCAAACCTATAAGCAACGGACAAGGAATCTGCTAGAACATCCAGATTACACTACATCTTATAGTTCTGAGAACAGTCACTGCTCCTATACTGAATAACTCCTCCCCATTCACAACAGTCTTGCACTAGATCTCTGTTCCTGTTCTTTAGAAACCATCATTATTAAATCTAGTCGTGAACCTGTAACTGCCCAACCTGTATGGAGGAGGCTTTACTTGTTCTTCCTCAACTTATATGCACTCTGCTAATATGGCAAAAGCAAATGTGAAAATGACAGTGAACGATGCAATATCCTAAAGATAAAAGCAAATGAATATATATCCCATACTTGCCAACTTTTCCTCGTTGGCTTCAGGGAGATCCCGGGGGAGGTTGATGCAAGGGGGCGGGGTTTGATAAATTGCATCATTTTGGCCCCACCCCCTAAACGGTTGTCACAATTTTGGACAATTACAGCAGGGGGCGAAGCTAAGGTGACGCGATATTTGCCTCATTAATCCCCACCCCTCATCTATTGCAGAGGCTAGAACCGGGAGGTTGCCCTGATCTCCCAGAAATGCGGGAGTCTCCCAGACATTCCGGGAGAGTAGGCAACTATGCGTTAAAGAAAAGCAGCTAATGAATCTCTAGAGACTGAAGCGTCTTTTACATTTCTGTCTCCATTACTGAAGTCATGTTGTCTTACCTGTCAGTCTTTGATTAAATCTTGGTCTACATGAAAATGGCCACCTCCATAGGCATCAATACATGGACATAAAACATAATTTCTGAACTGTGTCATCATGCCACAGATGGCGAAGCCAACTACGTCCTGTACTGGCTCAGCATCAGGGAGAATGCCAGACTATTCAGGGAGTGAGGGAGATCACCCCTATTTCAGGGAGTGTTGGCAAGTAGGATATATCCCAGGCCATAAGGTCACACTAGTAAGAACTTTCCTAAGCTGCCTGGAAACTAAACCATAGTGTCTACTATAATGAGGTCATCAAGAGATTCAGATCACAGATGCTGAGCGGATAAAAGATTACATAGAAATAAAAGTTCTAACAGAAAACAATGTTCTGAAGGTAAATAAGATAAAATTATATTTTCTGTCAAATTGCTACTCTCATGTCCGACTCCATGTAAAACCATCAATACTGTTTGGACAATGTCACACCCGGGACGAAAACTACAAAACAACTAGGGTTCATGGGAAAGGGGACATCCCGCACAACAGTTTATTCACACACACACTGACAGATTTTGCTCACACTGCAAGGAAACCGCTCTGAAAATACTCCAGGATCCCGAGTCACGCTGGATTGAAAACATGGCATGAGCAAATCCTATGAAACTGCTTGTGTGAATGAGACACCACAATAAATAACACTGTCAACAATGAACAAAGATGCAAAAAGGTGTATGCCTGGAAAAGCATCATGGGCGTGTCAAGAAAACAATAGCCAAGAACAGCCCCTAAATCCTCCCTGATCTGACAATTCTTGACAGTCGAATGCTAAATCCATGCTTGCAGCTGCACACTGGTTGCTACACATTCCACATGTACAAATGGCACCAAGTGTATAATGCAAAGGTATAAAAATGGACATCAGCAACTGAAAATAAAACAACAACACATCTCAAGCTGCAGCCAGCGGTGTCTGTATATGGAGCTTTGTAACAGTAGGATTGGGGCAATGCGTGTCTATGCCAGGGTTATCTTTATGTCATAAAATTCATGTCCACAAGAGAAAGATCCAAGAGGTATGAATTTGAGCCAATAATTTATTTTAGTCACCAAGATGTATCCCTACTACAGCCCAAGATTATTATAAAGCAAGAAACAGAGTTGCACATGGAAAAATACTTACTATTCCTGCTATAGTTTATACCCCTCCTGTACCGCGCCTATTCGCTGATCTGTATTCGGCACCACAATTCCTTCTTCTACTACAACCCACTCACTATTCATGACAACCAAGTCCCATCCTTCCAGCCACATAACCTCTACGTTTCTCTGCTCCACCCCCTGGTGATGGCTGCCTAAATACCACCAGCATGGCACACAGACAATATTCATGTACACAGATTGCTAGGGACAGCTCTGTTCTATAGCAGGAGGCTCCGAGAACATGGTGTCCAAGCAGAGCATATATGCAGACATGTGTAATTACCATAGTGCAGCTCCTAGCAATAGCAAGGAATATATTGGAGAAGCGGTGTTACACAAAAGCCTGCTTAGAGACACACCAATATCGCTTGGCACACTAGACTCCACTACACAAAACTCACAACAGCCCCACCTCCTCTTTGTGTACACATGCAGCAAAATAATATAAAGTAAAATGGTCAAAAGGCGAGGAAAAAGCAAATACTGGCCTACGTGACCTCAATGCAACAGGAAATATGACAGTTACTCTTCATATAAAGCATTCGCCATTATAAGTGCAGTGATCCTTTATATAGTGCCAGCAAACCATGCAGCGCTTTACAAAAGACAAAAATCAGGCCTGTGAAGGTAGAATGGCTCTGCTCCAGATATCATTCTGCAGATCAGTTTGTATACTCACTATTCCTTAGTCTCTCTGTCCCATTCTACCACCAGCTTCACGTGAGCAGCCCCACCGATACCGCAGGATTTCAGAGCCCTGCAACAAAACAAACAGCAGATTGAGCAGCCGCCACCACCCTCGGGGCTGCCCGCAGCCGCCACCACCCTCGGGGCTGCCCGCAGCCGCCACCACCCTCGGGGCTGCCCGCAGCCGCCACCACCCTCGGGGCTGCCCGCAGCCGCCACCACCCTCGGGGCTGCTGCAGAACCGGGAGCTGCAGACATTTCTAAGGGAAATGGGACACATGTAGACTAGTAGAGGACAACTAGCATGAAAATGGAAGCTTCAAAAGCTTTATTAAGCAAAATAATACATTTTTGTCAATAATGACATTTAATATCTCAAATGGAAAAAAAAAAGGATATTAATCAGATAACGCATTGAAACGGCTGCACTCTGAGCATAACTAAGCAGTCTATAAAATCAGACACCATTGCCCGAGTGTGAGAACTCACAATACAGGTTTGCTGCGAGTATAGGACATTATAACAAAGTCCGATTGATTATTTTTTTTAGCGTTTTCAGAGATTAAATAGTGATCATATTGGAAGATGTATTATTCAGCTGTAATAGAGCTATCCTTTTTTACACTTCACACTGATTGCTTGTTAAACGTTCAGGAGACAGTAAGTGTTTGATTTATAAAATTCCGAATATGAGAACGGGTTGGGTGGTAAAACCTGACTGGCGTGAACAGTCTAGGACAGCGATGGTCCACGGTTTTTTTAAGTCACGCATCACGTGCCAGTAAGGAGCGCTACTCAAGTTAGAAAAAAAACTCACCTTGTCTGCTCTTTGCAAATCCATATTTTAGGTTCACAAAAAGCCAAATAGACAAACCATTTAAGGTGATCAGTTAACACTCCATACATGTCTGTCTACATTGCACAGTGTGCGCACCTATGAGCTCTGTACATATTACAGTTCCCATTTTCAGGTCTTTCTTATCCCAGATCAAAGCTGAATTTTGCCCATTCTGACCTAGGACATAACCATTACACAGACTTGTACTGGTCCATCCTATACTAAACACTATACAGAGTCTCCTCCAACACCTCGTACCAAGGAAAACAGTCAGGACTTACCTTTCAACTGTGGGGTGACAGAGGGGTTTTTCTTCCTGAGGTAAGAGGTAAGTTATACCAACAGCAGTAACCACACGAAGGCTAAAGGGACACACCTGTAATAGAGTGCAACACGTGGATTAAGATGTGTACACAGCAAATACATGACATATAAAACATTGTGCGGTATGAGAAGTGCATATCACAGCATCACCCACCTGAACACACACTGAGGGGCGCAAGGAGTACTGCATCTTCTCCAATATCTCCTTCTGTAGGACATCCCATGTGATGTTCCTCTCTAAGTGCAGAACAAACGGCTGCCCAAATCTAAGCAAAATCAGGGTAACATTACAGTATTGACATAGTAGCATCTTCTGTCATAATGGGGGGGAGGTAGACTTGTTCAAAGGGGAGTCTCCACCTTAACTTTTTCTCCCCACTTTATAGAGGTTTGTTTTACTAGTCAAAGCCCCGCGTTATTACTTTTGTACTGTCTGCAGTTTTGATGTAGGCAGCGATAGTGCAGCCAATCAGCTCATCCTCAGATACACAGCAGCACAGAGGCGGTTAGGAGAGGAGTTTGCTGATCTTGCAGCGACCTGTCCTGTGTGATTATGTTAGTGTGGGACAGGTTACATGAGACAGGAGAGTAGGAGAATGGAGGAAAGTTGGAAGTGTTCTATAGCTGTTATAAGGCTGGTGTCCTTGCCATAAGAGAGGCCGAGATAGAGAGGGAAGACATTACGTTGGAGGATTTATCACTAAGAAAGTTTTGCTTCTGAGTGCAAGGCAGATAACGGCACTCCATGTTAATGACACTATTATTGTCCCCACCATAGACTACCAAGTAGCTAATTTCAACCTTAGAAATAATACATTGCAGCTCAATGCAGGCAATTGTCTAAGTTTAACAGGTCTTAAATTTAGAAGTAAAACATCCAATGTCCTGGTGCACTTATATGTCAGAGCAGAATAGGCTGTAGCACAATCATCCAAGGAGGTCAGATTTCCCAGCATGCTCACCTCTTGCCATGTTGCCCGCTGTACGCTCGGTTACACACCAGGATTACAATCCGATCATTCACTCCGAACCGGTTCATAGGTAGCCGCAATGAGCCGGAAGAGTAGTGAGGAGACCTATTCTGGTCAATTCCATTCCTCACATAATTCTGGTTATTGTTCACACAAACTCCTGAGAGATTCAGAGAAAGGACTTCAAATGGCAGGTCAGCAAAATCCAATTAACTAATTATTCAGCTATACCTCCCCAAACACACAAAACAGGATTGTCATTATGATCATAAGAGATCTTGAGAGACCACACTGCTAAGGACAGTCAATAGTCCAGTTTTGAGACCAAGAAGCATTTGGTCTGTTCCTGGCAATTGCAAACAGCATTCAATGTGGAAAACTGCATTAAATGGGCGATTACGTTACTATGCTGCAATATGGGATCTGGATCAGGTCTCTGAAATGGATTTAATAATTAACTGCTATACTAAGGTTTCCAATGGTTAAAAAAAAAAAAAAAAGCATTAATAAGAAAAACACCAGAGGAATATATACTATTACGTCTAGATATATTTCAATGGGGTTGAGTCAAGCACATAGAAGGATATATTGTCTGCGTATTTGCATTTGTAGAAACAAGCATGCACGGTCACACTGTTCACCGGTAGCGGAATAATGAAATAAAAACTACTCTACTAGTAGGATTAAGCCAAAACCAATGGCCAAACTTATGTTGTACAAGGTTTAAATAAAAGTTGCCATTTGTATTCCATTGTCATATTCAGTATTCTCCATCAAGTCTCTCTCAGCTGTTATGAGCACATGAATTGAGTTATAGCGGTTGAGATAAAGTGAAATATCAGCCATAGAGGAAGATTATCCAAACTGTACAGAACACTTTCTTGATTGGCTTTAAACAGGCAAAACTTGCCGCCAAAGCACTTCTAATACAAAGAGTTATGGGTTATGCAGCAAGTAGAAAATGTGTGGGATCCGTTTTGAGTTTTTAAAAATTAATGTTTTAGTGTAATGTGACCAAGGGAGAATACAACCAAAATGTATATTTATAGTAATTGCTGGAACAGACCGTGGCTTACAGAGACAGCCTGCAGAAGATCCACCGTGAGAAGGGCAGTGATTGGATGGCTGCTGGAACTGTTCCAATCCGCCATCTTGAACAAGCCTGCTCAGACCCACTCACACTCTGGGTCACAGCGAGCGCAGCACACACCTTGCACAAACTTATCATTATGGAAAGGTATTACCTCGCTGGCCTATAATTCCTTCAGTAGGGAAGATTTCTGGAGTCTCAAAGGCAAATATGCAGTCACTTTCATGGATAGTGTCCAAGTCATCTGTGTCAGAGAAGGAGCGATGGAAGCCATCAAAATACATTTCAGTTATTACTATCTGGAGTGAGAGAGAAGAGGAGAGGCAAAGGCGTAAGATGGACGTAGCTAGCGAAAGGAGAAAAGCCAGTGGCAATACCAAGTCATTACACTCTACTTTAGTAAGGATAACCAAACACAGCGTAATAAGTAACGGATGTATGTGGTGCAACAAAAATATATTTGTTTTAGCGGAGGAATTCCGTGGCACTTGGATATAGGGCCAAACCTGCTATTTTGCAAACCTCTGAAAGGAATGCAATGTCTACAGAAATAAAGCAAACAAGAGTCACTCTGTGCCTGTGACCACATTTCCCCAAATATTTACATTTTACAGATGATTTGAAGCTGTCATGTTAATGCAGCAATGTAATAATGTGTTATTAAGTTAAGTAGAACAGCACCACCTAGTGGCCATTTTTATGTAGACAACAAGGAAAACAAATTGCTAGGCAATTAATAGTCTTGAAGAAAACACAAGCGTGAGAATATATATATTTCAACAAAATATAAATGTTATTATTATTATTATTATTATTGTTATCCTTTATGTAGGTTCAACATGTCTACCATTGCCATCCAATCTGGGAGACAAACTGGACCTATACAAGGGCAGCGAGTTGCTTAGTGGTTAGCACTTCTGTCTCACAGCACTGGGGTCATGAGTTCGATTCCCGGCCATGGCCTTATCGGTATGGAGTTTGTATGTTCTCCCAGTGTCTGCGTGGGTTTCCTCTGGGTGCTCCGGTTTCCTCCCACAATCCAAAAACATACTGGTAGGTTAATTGGCTACAATTAAATTGACCCCAGTCTATGTGCATTAGGGAATTTAGACACTAATGGGGCAGGGACTGATGTGAGCAAGTTCTCTGCACAGCGCTGTTGAATTAGTGGTGCATATATATATATATATATATATCTAAATAATGATACACTAAAACATTTCTGTTTAAGAACCAATCACTAAAAACAACCTGCAAACCATTAACAGTGGGAAAAAAAAATCCTAACTGAAATAACACGTACGATGTTAAATCAAACTCACTGTAAAGTTTAAACACATTTCCACAGTATTAAAAAACAGGAAATAGCTCCGAATATTGCATAAATTACCTGGTCTGTGGGAATTTTCGTCTCCATGGATATTGCTTCCCGTAACCGCACCACATTGCCAGACAGCGGTACAGCAACCCCAATGCGCATACAGTGAGAGCACTTCCCCTGATAGACCACGGTCACATATAAAGGCCTATAAGAGAGGTAAGAGGCATGCGGGTGAGACAGACATACCAGTGCACCCATCTTCTATACACCGTGGAGGCGGACGTGGTGTGTTATCAATCAATCAATTCATGAGATTGCAGCCTGTATCTCAATAGGAACTAGGGAGATCCCTAAAGAATGGATAGGCTGCATTTTATAGACTGTATGTATTTGTATTTAGGGTGGGACAGGCACATGCAGTCTACACCCAGCGCCGACTGGCTGACATCAGCGGACTGAACATGAATGTAGCGCAGAAAAATTTTCAGGCTATAGTGGCATTGGGCTTCTGTCACACTGGTTGGAGACACAGAACGGCATAATCCTGGAGGACAGAACATGGTGAGTCTGTAGTAACCGTAGGTGCTAGCTGCACTCTCTAGCCTGGAGGCGTTAGCATCCTATGGTATTGATCTACAACAACAGGTATGCACAACCTTTTCTGGTTTGAGGGCCACAATCGGTAATAATACTCATTTAAAAGGATCCACAATAAAACTTAACTTGCATAAATATGTAAAATGTGAACAGGAAAAGAACTCTTTGCAGACATGCCTATCCACATTACAAAATTCACATGGTGAAGGAAACTGTGGTGGGTGTGGCCGTGCCATGTAGTGGGCACTGTCACATGGCATATGGAGCGAGCTATGGCCCTCCCCTGTAGCAATACATTCTCACTCCCCCACACAGTAAGACACGCCCCTGCACATTACTTACCTGTCCTCCCAGGCATAATTACAAAGACAGTCTGGCAGCCAATCATAGTGAAGCTTATCAATTCTGATTTGCTGCTAGACCTCACGGAGTCTGGGGACTGGTAGAGCCCATCCCAAAATTACAGTGAGACCTGGCACAAAACTGATATAGGGGAACCCAGGACAGAAATATTACAGAAGTATTTAACTCCCGGTGTCCTACGTCTCCCTGTATCTGTCCTGCGGGTCATGGGGTGTGCATTAGTCATCTACAATGACCAGCATGCATTGCCAGGAAGCTTTTGTCTAATGACCAAATTAAAAAGCTATAGTTATAAAAGTGTAAATCACATTTTGGAAGAAAAAAAAAAAAAAGTGTGATGTGTTAGTCAGATCCTGTCTTTATAGACAGTACTATATCCTGCTCTCCAGCCCTATCATAAAATCTGCGATGTAAAAGAAGTAGGTTTGACCCGTGTGTAGATTATAGGCCAACTGACAGATGGGAGTGCGCAATAAATGGTTAGAACAATAGACGAAACAGCCGAGCCATTCGGGCTATTATCAGACAGGGTGAGAGCAGTGAAATCAGCATATGCTCTTCAGCCGTGCACAAAGGGTGAGGAGTGTGTTAATCTTTGTAGCCTGTTCTTACCGTGTATGAGGCAAGGGGATTGGCAGAGAGATGCAGAGGAAAGGGTCAAAAGTGTTACTCTGTTTCTGACAATGAGGGCACGTCAAGGAGGACCTATGGGGGGAGAGGTGACAGTAACACCAAGACAATGCATTAGAAACCAGATAAACAACCGGACAATTACTGGGAAAGAAGACAGGGTGTTTAAACATAATATTACAGAGAAGGAAGACAGATGTTTATGTAAGCTGCAGTATACATTAGTGAAGCAAACCAGACCACCATCGGTGGATGTGACGCACGTTACCTATATTGAGCTTGGAAAAGTTCCTGAACAAAGGTCCCGCTGGTTGGAAAAGGCGGCCCCTCTCCTGTCAAATCTTCTTCCACCGGCGGCTGCAATAATTAGAGAACACGTCAGTCAGCTACTTACCACAGGGAACCAAACTCTGCTGTGATAACTACTCATTATACTCTATATAAGGCCGTCCCTAACCACCAGCTCGCTGTAAGGTGACCCTCTGACAAGTACACAACACTTCTCTTAGCTGCTGTAATGGTAGCAGCTCAGGACTATACATAAAGTACAGACTAGCTGAAACCAATAATTTAAGAGTGGAATCAGAATACAGAATTCCATGTGACTTACTATGCAAAAGGGGAACTGCTTACCAGTGCTGAAAAGGCGACATTATCACTTACTACCCACTTAATATGCAAATAAGGGCTTGGTAGAATACATTGTAACAGGATTCAGTATTCAGTGGATGTATATTAGCTCCTTTCAAGTTGTGATTACTGTGCAGTACACACAGTCTAGAGCACCAGGACAGTCACACATCCAAGCACCTCTGTGTAAGAGACAAGCATTACTATAGTATGCCAAGAATAAGTATTGTCACCAGCTTTTCAGAAAAGGTTTAATGATGAAAAAGTCCCCATTCATATGAATTAACGGATCCAGGAATCACATATACAATTGAAGAGTAAATCAGAAGTCGTTTTGTACTCCAATTGTGCTTTTGCGTCATATTTGTTAATGAACACCAAAAGATGCCAACTGTAACAGACCCACCATAAAACCACCAATACAGATTCCCAATAAATAATCACACTATGTTCTCCCCAGAAAGTGTTGCCAGCCGGGTGGCATTAAGAAGCAGCCAGGTGGTGGCAGTTGTAATACTTTGCAATAACAATGAAAAATGTTGGTGGTTATTGCCCACCACACCTGCCAGGACTGGTCAGACTGGTGGTCAGTGGTGTAACACCCACTGCTGGCTGTAGTGCTCACACAGTGCCTGTTCTAATAGGCGAAACAATGGTTTATGCCATTATAATAGGACACTGTTGCACGCCAAGAGCCAAAAATGGTAAGTACAAACAGCCAGGGTGAAGCACCCAGGAATAGGCACTGGGGAGAACATTGATATTAATATAATGTTATTGATCTTCAAAAGGGCTTTTGCAGCAAAAATATTTGTGATTCCAACTGAAATTAAATGATCCATATGGAATCCTTTCCAGTACTTTTGAAGTACAAGAAAGGGGAGTTAGTGCGGCATACTGCACAGCAGGTCAGTAAGAAACAATACCCACCCGAGGCTTGTGCTTTACAACGATGTTCAGGTCCTCGTGGACCCTGTCCAGAAGCCACAGCAGGAACTCCTGGGCATCGTGCTGGGAGGTGCCTCGGTACTGGAGCGCATTCCTGGATACGATGGTCTGTGAAAACAACAAAATAAGTCAACTGGTGTCCATGGGTTATGTCATATTTGAAAACACCAACTACTATGTAGTCAGTATTAAAAAGGGAATTCCCCCCCCCCCCCCCGGGTTTTTTGCTTAAACATTTCTTCCGTATCCCAACCTAGCAATGTGATGAGGGTCCCTCCAAAGAGACCTCTAACTTTTTGTACACTGCATTTTGGAAAAAGGAGGAATTCTCCAAACAGCACTGCCTGGATAATTTACAACTTCATCACAGCATTTGTAAACAGATTACATTTACATTACATTTCACCTGGAAAAGCCATGCAACATGTACTCTATTTGTGAAACAAAATTTGTCAAAACAATATACTTAGAATTTTCTTTTAAACAAAAGCAAAGTAAGAAAATGTTGGCTTAAAAATTGTAAAAGTACAGGGGGCACAACTATGTAATGATTTTTTTTAATGGGGGGAGGGCACAGTCAATCATTTATACATAGCGCCACTAATTCCACAGTGCTGTACAGATAACACTCACATCAGTCCCTGTCTCATTGGTGCTTACAGTCTAAATTCCCTAGCACACACACAGACAGAGACTAATGTCAAATTTAATAACAGCCAATTAACCTACTAGTATGTTTTTGGAGTGTGGAAGGAAGCTCACGCAAACACGGGGAGAACATATAAACTCCACACAGATAAGGCCATGGTCAAGAATTGAACTCATGACCCCAGTGCTGAGAGGCAGAAGTGCTAACCACTGAGCCACCATGGTACTAGAAGTTTTATATATTCCCTGGCACCAGGAGTGGCCCAGTGCTAACCAGCATTGGGCTTCACTAGGTGTGGGGGTCTGATTATTTTTTTGTTTACCCCCCCCCCCCCCCCTTCCCTGAGGGATGCCCCAATGCAGAGTAGCACTGGGCTCTTACAGAATGTAATGTAAAAAGAGTAAAACTGAACATTTAACATCTGGTTTTGCAACACAGTTTATCTTTAACCTCATGTGGTTTAGGGGTGTGCAAACCACCACCCATCGGATGTGGCTTGAGTTTTCAGCCTCTAAACTGCAGGATAGTGGCTTAGGGGTTAGCACTTCTGCTTCACAGTACTGGAGTCATGAGCTCGACTCCTGGCCATGGCCTCATCTGTGTGTAGTTTTGTAGTTTGTATGTTCTTCCCGTGTTTGTGAAAACCAGAGCACCTGTAGGAAACCCACACAAACACTTAAAAAAAAAAAAAAAACACCCCACAGACTAGTAGATTAATTGGCTGCTATTAAACTGACCTTAGTCCCTTTTTGGTCTGTCTATGTTAGGGAATTTAGACTGTAAGCTCCAATCAGGCAGCAGAGACTGAGGTGAGTTCTTGGTACAAAGCTGCGGAATTACTGTCACTATATAAATAGATAAGTATAGTAAATCCTGTGGTTTGGATCTATAAAGCGGATCTGGTGTGTAGCAGTTTGTAAACCGCACTTTAGTACATCTCCCGCTATGGTCTGACATTTTATTGTAATATACAGTTGAATTTGATTCAAATCTTTCTTGGTATAGTGTTTGTGGCATCTCCTGGTGTTCTATACATAAATGTCTGATGCTGCTTCGCTAAACAGATGAAATAGGACTCCTTGAGCTATTGGAAGAAAAATGAGATGCTTTCTGAGACTGGAACTTTTAAAAATGCCACTTACCCATTACATAAACATATACTAATCACAGTTTACTGTGATCACTATGAACAGGCTGTATAAACATTGTGTATTCCACAGTCATATTTTCGGTCCTTTTGCCTATGGCTGTGCCCCCCAATGGTGGTTAGAGGCTATGCCCCCAAGCTACTGCATCGTGAGAGGATTATCACAGATGCACAAGAATAACCACCCTTTGGAAGCAGGTATATGGATTATAGAGCAGAGACAAAATAATGACACTCCTAGCACAAATGTAGGTATTATGAAGTCTTCTTGCCGAGTGCACATCCATTTAAGTCTTATAAACAGCATATAATTAGATATTTGTCTCTAGATAGGACCATTAGACAAAGGGAAAATAAGCTAAAAATTAGAGTTCGAGTTCCTATAAGTAAAGGGCTACAAGAAAAATTGAACAAGAGTCTGCAGCTAGATTTATAGTGCCGTCATTTTATATCCACAACACTTCGCTTTTAAGCTTCCTCCCTAATAACAGGCTCACAGTGTAAACAGGTGCAGGCAACGCCAAACATCGGATGAATGTTTATATTGATGGTTTCAATCCGGTCTTAGAATAGAAGACACGCGTGGTATTTAGTCTTTAATGAGACTCACATTAAACGCACAAAGCAAAAATACAAACAAAGCTTATGGACTGCTTTCCAATTGCTTCCAATGAATGATTAGCTGGGGCTATAGAAGATGTATAGAGCACCTCGGAGAATCCGAACAGAGTCTTATTACATTTTCCCTGGCAACAGAGCTCTGCTCGGTGTTTTCACACTGGCATCAAGAGGGAAGGGCAGGTCTGAGTGTAATTGGTGGTTGTCAGCGTGGGGCCGGACTGCCATGTCCTTTACAGCTAAAGCTTTTAGCAACAAACAACCCACAATCCATTCGCTCAGCACTTTGCTGCACAATTTCCATGTTTTAAGAAATTCCTGCTTCAAGACAAGACCCACGGGTCAAGTTTTAGCTGCAGATAAATGATCCCATAACGAACGGTTTTAAGCTTATTTCTTATTTTATTCTTTATAATCAGGGATGAACAATTTTATCCATTTTGGCAACAGTCTAAACAACTACCCAAAACATACACTCTAAAATGTTTGTAAAATCACCAATTCCTCCATTTCACCTCTCTGCCCACCTGCAACTCCCACAAAGCCCATTATTTTACCACTTACTTCAATGACCAAATAGACTCCATTCAAGAAGGTTTCCTCAACCCAAACATCTCGCCCCAAACCTTCTCTTACACTCCCCCCAACCAACTCTCAGTTCAATCTCTCCAGTAACCAAAGACAAAGGGTAAATGTATCATACCTTTTATAAAAGGAACACTGGAGGTATTGCTGATCGCAATCAGATTCTAGCTATCATTATCTACAACACGCCAGACAAAAGATAGCTAGAAGCCGATTGGTTGCTATCAGCAATACCTCCACATTTCCTCTGTAGTAGGTTCGATACATTTACCCTGAAGCCTCTGCACTCGTCTCATCCTCCTACCCTACAAACTGCCCCCCTCTATCCTATCCCCTTCCCCCTCGGCAGGACCAGCAGACTCCTCTGCTCAGCAATTTCCTCCAAAATCAGTTGTTTTTTTTTTTAAATGGTTTATTGAAAATACTGAAAGCACAACTCTAGAGTAATACAGTAACATATGCAGAGCCTTTACACACAAAAAAAAAAAAGTGCAACACATTGTCACTGCCTTTTGTTTTGTTTTTTGGCTTTGAATTTTACTTACCTACATTGTATTTAAACAGAATACATTTATTTCCCTTTTGCCATTTATATGATGCTGAAGTGGCAGCACGGTGGCTCAGTGGTTAGCACTTCTGCCTCACAGCGCTGGGGTCATGAGTTCAGTGTGTGTGTGTGTGTGTGTGTGTGTGAATTTAGACTGTAAGCTCCAATGGGGCAGGGACTGATGTGAGCGAGTTCTCTGTACAGCGCTGCGGAATCAGTGGCGCTATATAAATAAATGGTGATGATGATGAAGTGCAGTGTTGACCTTCGAAACCATGTTTTTTTACTGTTTCTCCCCCCCCCCTTTACCTTCTTTTTTCTGCATCCCTACCCCTCCTTTCCTTAACTGCATATACTTTGAAAACCAATAAAAATTACACACAAAAAAAAAAAAAAAATGGGACAAAATGTATAGTCACACAAAATGGATTACGGATCACGATAACCAACGGGTGCCTACTCATGGTGGAGCAAACGGTGCTATTTTTGCCCACACGGGTGGAAGTCTAGAAGAGGGGGTTAAACCAACAGATTCTAGAGTCACGGCATAGATGTCGCTGGACAAGAATCTAGTTTACAAGATGAGCAGGGTTTGATTGCAAAAGGAGATCCAGGGAGCCTAAACCTTGTGAAAGGATACAAAGAAATCTCTAAGAACGTGTATGAGATACGATTGCACTCCATCGTTCTAGTAGGACGGTGAAGCTGTTTCCACGGGGTAGTATCTGGCACCTTGCTGGACCTATGATGTGCCTGAACAGTTTTATAGCCATGTTTGGGAAAATCTGGGATTTGCAGGGAAGCAGATTATATTGTGGATCATGTGGGATCATTTAGCCAGTAACATTAGAAAGTCAGGCTAAATACTGGGACAGTAGAGACACCTCTCCCCATCCTGGCTTCAAATAACTCAGGGGTACATCCTTTTGTCTAGGTTTCAAAATATTATGCCTTGTTGGGTTGCTGGTATCATGCCTATACATTTTGTGTGTCTAAAGAAGGTGCAAACTACCCAAAAAAAACCTCTAAATCGTGTTCATGTGCAGATTTTATTAGAAAAAAAAAAACAAAACCTGTGTGCAGAATCCTCCTGCCTTTTGACATTTTGGAAATGTGGATTGATGCAAAAGCAAGAACCACAAAGTATTTCTTGGTGGTGTATACAAAAAAAAAAAAAACACACACACATTTGCTTTTAGTTCACTATCTTGCAATTTCAATAAAAAGAAAAAGGAAAATTGCTCATTTTAGACAAATTTTAATGCAGCGACAGCAAACTAATTACATTCTCTTAAAATAGTGTCTTCTAAAAAAAAAAAAAAAAAAAAAAAAAAAAGCAAAAAAACCCCACTATTCTTTGTATGGGTACCGCACAGATTAACAATATTTATGTAGGAAATTGACCAACCCAGGCAAAGTGTCAAAATAGACTCAGCGGTGAAGGGATTAGGGAACATGAAGGAAGCAGATGTGTAAAGAGCACCCCAATGAGAGGTCTTTATTAAATACAAGAAGGAATATCAACAACCAATGAAACAGTCATCGTTGTGCTACTTGAGCTGGGAAATTCACACAGTATGTTGACTGCCTAATTTTGCAAATAATTTAAAAAAGAACTGCATACAACTTGTATTATAGAAGCAAGATAAACTAGAGCCCTCGATATTCATGGGCTGGGCCTCAAACTATCCTATGAAAGGAAAATAGGTTATTTTTTTTCTTCCATAAACCACTTACTGCTTTTCCTTGGTTTATTTCTTCAGGTTGTTATAGAGGATTTATAATTATGCAGTATCATGAACTACCATGGCAACCATAGTCACATGATGTGGTGAGCAGAGAGGCTTGTGAATGCCCCTCTGAGCTCTGTCTGCTTTGCTTACTGCAGAATCCTCCCCTTCTGCATTCACATGACATACAGAGAGCTGCGAGCATGTATTTGTGTAGCCATATTCTGCAACCTCCAAAGAGATTTTTTTAAAAGGAGATACGTTATTTGTAAGACCGCTAAGAAAATAAAAAAAAAAAAATATATATATATATATATATATATATATATATATATATATATATGATGCATTTTCACGAGATACTTAATTTGTGACTTAAAAGCAGCAATCCCACATAGGCCTTTTTTTTAATGTATAGCTCTAAAATACTGTTCCCATTCCTAACTCCATGCTCACAAACCACTGGTGAAGAAAAGTGAAAAGGTACATGGAGTTTGTGGTGGGCTGCCGTTACAGAGCATTCACTGTGGTCAGAAGGCACCTCTAGATAACCATGCTAGGTGCAATCTCCCGTCAAGTATGGCAATCTGATGCCATGGGAAATTTAATTATCCTTTATGGCACATTTTGTGAGGTTCCCTTGATTTTTAGAATAGAGTCTGGCTGGAACTCCAATTAGTTTGACGCCACAGTTTTCTCATGCTGCAAAATACTGTAGCACTTCCAAGAAACACTTGTACCTTTTAGAGGTCATAGCCTTGTTTAAACTCTTAACAATCACAAGTGATTTCCGGACAATCAATTTCTGAAAAACGTGGACAAATTAAGGCTGTTTGAATTGCAATCAGGCACCGACAAGACTGACCTCTGCCTTGTTACGTACCCTTCAGAGTTCCGTATAAAACTGTACATATTACAATAGTGTGCAAATCTTAGTAAAATGCCACCCGCAACCTATATACAGTGGCAGCAGCTGAACCAACATTTCTGAGCAGCCTATCAGGTCTCTAGGCACTGATGACATCACTGCGACAGTTCATGATAATGCAGCTAGTTAATGAGTGGAGGTCACCAGTTTCTGGTTAAATCATTGTCCTGCATCCTCAGATTGTCTCAGTCCATAAAATAGAGGATTCCACTGGGGGCAAGCGACCTGTCCACTTTAAAAGTTGTATCAATAATCTAACAGCAAACACAAGCATGATTGTGTTTTTGCACACCTAGGTATGAGCTTACCCTCCTATATTTATGCGTTTTGCTTTCTGAAACTGACTGAAGCACAGTAGCCTAGTGGTTAGCACTTCTGCCTCACAGCACTGGGGTCATGAGTTCGATTCCCAACCATGGCCTTATCTGTGTGGAGTTTGTATGTTCTCCCTGTGTTTGCGTGGGTTTCCTCCGGGTGCTCCGGTTTCCTCCCACACTCCAAAAACATACTGGTAGGTTAATTGGCTGCTATCAAAAATTGACCCTAGTCTCTGTCTGTCTGTCTGTTTGTCTGTGTGAGTGTGTGTCTATATTATGGAATTTAGACTGTAAGCTCCAATGGGGCAGGGACTGATGTGAATGAGTTCTCTGTACAGCGCTGCGGAATTAGTGGCGCTATATAAATAAATGATGATGATGATGATGATGATACTATGCATTCCATCATGAAATACTATTAAAAATAAACCATGTGATCGAAGTGGGTGGTGCCTGTTTATTGGGAGCATATAATAAGTTTCTCTCAAAACATACCTAATATACAGTATTGTGGATTTAACACACATTCAGAGGGCAACTAAAAATAAAAATATTTTGAGCCATAAAAACTTCACTATAGCAGAATTACAATGATCACGGGTGACTGAAATACCTGTGGATTCAGACAAAATTCATTAACCCATAACTATCCCATTATGTTACAAATTCACAACCAATTCTGCTGCCTCTCATGAGAACAGCCATACACTGCTGACACTTACCAAAAAAGCTTCATCTACTATAGAGCAGAGTTCAGAATTCATGATTTACTAATACAGTGCCTATAGAAAAACATCAAACCCTGTCAAAATCATTACCTTTGGTCACATTGCACCATGAAAATTGTAAGAAACAAAATCAAACTTTCCAGCAGTATCTACACATTATAGGCATGAATCATTAAGGAACGTAAATACCGATATGTGCCGTATTTTACGTAAGTTCGTTCTGCACATACCCAGAAACGAACCACAGGCCAGAGAATACAGCAACGTCCAATTCATCTTCGAGCACAAAGGACACTTACTACAGTCTACGATTTCAGGGGTGGAACGGGGAGGGGACTTGTTATTTGCATGTAGTCAATGTACAGTAAGGGCGTGCCAAGGTCGAGCGCAAACGTCTGATTCAAGGTTTGGGTATCTCAAAGGTACATGATTTTCAGTCGTATCACTTACACCAGACCTGTAAGTGCAGATTACTAGTGATGATGGCTGTGTATACATGCTAGAACATGTGTTTGCAATCAGTAGCAACTGTAAAAAATTATTTTATGTACAATAGACATTAATAACATTCTAATAAATGTGTTTTATGGGGGGGGGGGGGGGGCGGGCTACAAAAACAAAACTTAATTTCTTTAATAATCTAATAAGACCACATAACATTACTGCTTACTGGATTAGCTGCATTTATAACCACACATACAATGTACAACCTTCCCTGCAAGACGATAAAAATCTCTAAAAAAAAACAGGACTCAGGTACACACAAAGTGCAATCTATTGTAATACACAGTAAAAGTAATACACAGTTGAAATATGTATTAAAATATTTTTATTAAACGCTAAAAATAGTAAAGCTTCTAATTCAACTTTTACATAGTACCCATCATTCCCCTTTTACATAAATCACAATGGGATGTAACGATTAACAAAAATATATATACAGATTAGAAATTAAAAATAAGAGTATGTTCTGCAGAGAGTTTTAGAAAGATTTATTCAAGTATTAGACAAACCCTATTTCACGCTTTAAAAGACCCTAATGTGGATACAACAGGCCAACAGCAAAATTGGTCCCTCTCGCTGGAAGAAAACAGGGAACACAGTGAAGTGATCCAAGTTTCATAGTACATACAATCACACCTCTGGCCAGCTGCTGCAGAGCATGTAGAAACCTATTCTGATGGGTAGAGAAACAAGAATGGGGTTCTCTCAATTTACAAAGGAAAAATAGAAGTATATACATGTTCAAGTACAAGGTGTGGCTGGTATTCTCTTTATATTTCTACACATGCCTAGAGGAGAGAACCACACCTGCAGCACAAAACATGCACTTTATTCAAAATTCTGTCAAGAAAATGTTATTGGAGAAGTACAGACTCCCAGTGTTTTTCCTGTGACAGGAGAATAATAGCAAGATATTCTGCATATAAGACCTTGGCACGCATGTGAATGCTGAGCTACACTCTTATAGAGGGCTGAAAAGTTGGATTGGGCCCTATAGTGATACATTTCACAATCTCTGCATAAAATTAAACCACTGTGGCTCTTCAGGAATGGACTATATTGTATTGTTTAAAAACTCACTCTATAATGCAGAATATAAACTGTATTGACGATTATTTACAAGTAGATGTTCCATAAGGAGAGTAAATACAAAATAGCAAAAGCATGGTCTAGATGTCAATAAGTGTTTCTTAAAGCAAGATATGCTAGCGTGAGCCATAACAATCTATGGTATTCTGTACCACAGTTACTCATAACCCAAACTGTGACCAGGGAGAATATAGCATTTCATGGTAGTCAAGTTGGTCCATGAAAATGTTCATTTTACAAAATGTATTTATATTTATTTTCATTTTTTTACACTACACAATTTAGCCAAGTATCCTCATGTTGCAAGCATTACAGGATGACAGATATGTTGCGGACAATGTTATATAAGCATGTTTGCAAAACATGTATTCAATTGTGCAATGCTAAAAGTGGTTCTCTACTCTCTATTTTGTTTCTAATGTAATGTCCATGACACCAAATAACGAATGAACGTTCACTTGTTTAGTAATATTAATTAACTCCCTATCCAGAGACTTGCTGCCAGTGATGTGGCATCCCCAAGCACGCTTGTTGTCAACTCTACCCTACCAGGTAGTAGAGTTATTTAAAGTGGTTCTCCTCTCATTTCTATGCTCCTGACATAATGTGTGGGGCATTTAGCATAAACAGACACCTCGCTCTTTAAAGACTGTCTCCAGCAGCTAACTCTTGTTATACTGGGGTTGCAGTACTGGTAAGCACGAATTAAAAAAATAAGGGAAAAAACAAAAAACAATAATGAGTACAAGATACATTCTCTCACAAACATGTTCTTTTTCCGAGGCTTCAGCCTGCTACCGAGCAAGGCTGCTGGGTGGGTGAATGGCTGCTGGGTTGTCCCCATATGGGAGAGGGGGTGACAGGAGTCTTCTAATTATTGCTGTTCAGCTCCTGACAGTTCTGTAACCAAAAAACTCTAAGCAGCAGAACAGTCAGGATGTCAAGAACACACACTAATAAGCTATTCCTAGATAATGGTACCAGATGACTGTTCTGCTTGTCATCAAAAGGCTGGCATTGGGTTAACAAAATGCCAAGGCGGGAGGAGATTCCAGACTAATATATATGTATATATATATATATATATCAGCCACAATATTTAAACCACTCAAATGTGAAGTGAATAACATTGATTATCTCATTCCACTGGCACCTGTCGTGGGATATATGAGGCAACCATCTCCGAAACGCCAGGTCTTGTGGGCTGTTCCCGGTATGCAGTGGTTGGTACCTATCAAAAGTGGCCCAAGGAAAGACAGCCGGCGACAGGGTCATGGGCGCCCAAGGCTCATTAACGCACGTGTGGAGGGAAGGCTAGCCCGTCTGGTCCAACCCCACAGAAGAGCTACTGTAGCACACATTGCTGAAAAAGCTAATGCTGACTATGATAGAAAGGTGTCAGAACACACAGTGCATCACAGCTTGCTGTGTAGCCGCAGACTGGTCAGAGTGCCCATGTTGTCCCCTGTCTACCGCCGAAAGCGCCAACAATGGGCACATGAGCATTAGAACTGGACCATGGACCGATGGAAGGAGGAGGCCTGATCTGATGAATCATGTTTTCATGACGGCCGGGTGTGTGTGCGTCCCTTACCAAGGGTCAGCATGGGCACTCTTACCGGTCTGCGGCTAAGCTGCGTGTTCTGAGACCCACTAAAGCCAGCATTAACTTTTTCATCAATTTCTGCTCTTCTGTGGGATTGGAGCAGACATGCTAGTCTTCACTCCCCACGTGCATCTATAAGTCTTGGGTGCCCATGACCCTGTTCACTGATTATCCTTCCTTGATACACTTGGTAGGTATTAACCACTGCATACCAGGAACACCCCACAAGACCTGCTGTTTTGGAGATGCTCTGACCCAGTCATCTAGCCATCACAATTCGGCGCTTGTCAAAGTCGTGAGATCTTTACGCTTGCCCATTTTTCCTGCTTCTACTTTCTGCCTAACATATCCCACCCATTCACTGTAACTAGATAAGCAATGTTATTCACTTCGCACAGAGAGTTAAGTTAAGGATTCAAACAGCTGAGCAAAATAATTCTATTGGCTATTTTGTCAGGAACAGAACTAAGTCTTTTTACTGCCAAGACACAAATCATTTATGTAAAAAGGAGTGGCAGCTACGAATGACATCACTAAGCTCTGCTTTCAGATTTTCCTTCATTGTCCGGTGCATGTGTCGAACCAACTTGTTCCACGCTATGGAATGTATTCTTCATTCATAAGGGAAAAAAATGGAACATTGCATTCTTAAAAAATATATCTATTAGAACACAAAGTCTGAAAGGATTCGTTCCATTGTTGACCACGATTTTGAAATAACTTTCATGAACTGCATTCACCACTAATAGTCAAAGATAACCAGCCACAAATAAATCCTTGAGAAACAGGATAGTAAAATACAGCATGTGACATAGCTCACTATGAAAACTGTACATTCTGTCACTGCTTTATAATCACTCAACACATGGAATGTTGTTTTTTTTCTAATGGAATTCTGTTATGGAGTTATAACGAAACATTTTCGGTGGCCTAGTGGTTAGCACTTCTGCCTCACAGCACTGGGGTCATGAGTTCAATTCCCAACCATGGCCTTATCTGTGTGGAGTTTGTATGTTCTCCCTGTGTTTGCGTGGGTTTCCTCCGGGTGCTCCGGTTTCCTCCCACACTCCAAAAACATACTGGTAGGTTAATTGGCTGCTATAAAAATTGACCCTAGTCTGTCTGTGAGTGTATGTCTACATTAGGGAATTTAGACTGTAAGCTCCAATGGGGCAGGGACTGATGTGAAGGAGTTCTCTGTACAGCGCTGCGGAATTAGTGGCGCTATATAAATAAATGATGATGATCATCCTAATGCCCTGTATCTAATACAGAGTGCAACTCTGGCCAGTGAAGAAACCACTGCTCTGCTTTTGAAGAATCTTTTCCTGTATAGGTTTTCCAAAACTTCCTGTCTTTAACCCCCTCCTCCGTATTCCTTATCCCATTTATTTTGGCTGTGCAGAAAAGAATTGCCAAATTGGCTAACAGCTGTACAGCAGGTGGCTGCAAAACTCTACAACTATTGAACCTGAAAGACACTAATACACATAGGTCACTGCCAACTGAAGAATACTAATTACTCATTTAGCACTCCCAAATTGCTCAGAGATCCGGTGGTTCAGTAGTCAGCCCATACAAGCTGAGAGTGATTGTTAATTTAGTGTAATAAACACTCAGACCTTAATTAACCAAGTACTTAAAAATGTAAGAAATTGCAGGCAAAACAATATGCTCTTCATATTTTTCACACATTTTTTAATACTCTTTTTAAACACCTACCAAGCATTGCAATTGCATTTTAATACCTCTTATTTTGTCAATGAGTTTGATACAAGGTAAAAAAACAAGAAAACTCCTTTCCATGTGCTTCCTCTACAGTCCATTAGATTATTAATAAGCAGTATCCACAGCTCCTAAAGATAAAGAATGCAGTCACCCCAAGTTTTCTTAGGGATATTTACTTTGTTCATGAGTTAGGTTACATACACGCTGGCATTTGCAATGTGTATAATGCATTTTAAAATGCAAGCAAAAACACAAATGGCATTGTATTAAGTATTTGTTTAATATGCATTTAAAAGTGCGCTCAGTCTGCTTTTGTTAAACATTTGTCTACGACAAAACAGAAAGTTATATTGTATTTGAGTCAAACACATCTTAACATAATTTATTGGATTTACAGGTCACTAAAATTAATGTAATTTTTCAACTACGGAGACTCATTTCAAACACACTGAAAAGAACATACGGTTCCACATGGTACAAATGAGGAGAGAGGGAGAGAAAGGGTAACAGTCAATGTGTATGTATAATATAAAACCAATGTATATTAGACAAGCACATATATATTTAGGAAACGTTCAAAGCAGTTCTTCAATCAAATGTGAGCTTTGAGTCACAAATGTGTCAAGCAGCCAATGTTTCAGCCAGCTAGTGATCTTCTTCAGGGTATGTACACACAAGGTTTTAAACTTCTGTGGAATAAACTTAATTTTCTGAATAAACAACTGAAATATAGATTTTCTATTAAGTAAATGTCTTAATATTGTTATTGTGGGGACATTTAGTGATGGCCCAAACAGGAGTCAAAGCTACCTAAACATTTTGGGGTGCTGTCTGTACATACCATACTCAACCTCATTTCAGCTGTTAAAATGACAAAAATGGCCCCACAGTTCAGGTGGTAAGCTCCTAAAATTGACCTTATTTTGTACAACTCTGAAAGGAGCCATGAAAATGGATAACCGACTTGGGAGTATATTTACTAAACTGCGGGTTTAAAAAAGGGGAGATGTTGCCTTATAGCAACCAATCAGACCGTAGCTGTCATTTTGTAGAATGCACTAAATAAATGAAAGCTAGAATCTGATTGGTTGCTATAGGCAACATCTCCACTTTTCCAAACCCGCAGTTTGGTAAATATACCCCTTGATCTTTATGAAGGCTACATACCGACTTTTAGTACACAATATGCAAATACATGGTTTTTTAAGGTGCGTTTGACCAGGGCCGAGGAACTTTTGTTTTCAAGCCTCATGTCAGAGTTGCCTACTCTCCCTCAATATCTGGGAGACTCCCAAATTTCAAAAAACCCAACCAGACACCGAGCAGAGTAAGCTTGCTGAGGGGGGCGGGGCATGATGAAAAAAAAATTAAAAAAAATCACATGATCACACACCCTCACACTTCTCCCTTGGACCTCCACTCCAAAGATTAGAGAAATATGGACCATGTATTTGGTTTTGACGTGGGTGGGGATAGAAAATCCTGCAGCCCGAATGCTCACAGCAGCAAAATATTTCAGGAGATGTGTGTGGAACTTGTGGAAGGCAATGACATAGCTACTCAGGTAATGAAGCTAATGACGACAGAGCAACATTTAACATGAGCAGACTCAAGATGCAGGATGTGGAATGGAAGAAAGATGGGAGCCACAGACAGAAGATCAGATCAGGAATCGGGGTCCAACAACATGTGAGGCCTGTGTCATACAAATAAGGGAAGACTGTGGTATTAAAGGCAAACAAAGTTCAAACATTCAGTTTGTTCTTATTTGGATTGGAAGCCCCAAAATCCAATAATAGGAGTATATGCAGAGATTTGTAGCACTTAAAGATAGATTGGTGCATTCTCTTGCAAAATATTGTTCATTTTTTAAGTGACTACAATTCGTCACATTGTTCGTGCAGATTTTAGTACATTATTAAACTTGTCACCAACTAAACAAAAAAAATTAAAATCGGGACTAAGTGCTAGATTTTAAACTTTATCTCATTCTTGCTATGTAGCACATAGAATTGCATGCACTGCTCTACAGTTTCCCTTGGACATTTGAAAGTCTTAATTATTTTTGCAGCGTCCACAAGCATGAAATAAGCAAACACAATTAAACATACTGGGACATAGCATCTTTAAAAGATCACAGGTACATATTTAGGATTTAGGGGTGTTGTCTTTGAAATCCCTATTACTGAGCTTTTTAGATGAGGTTACCCATCACTTTAGTGAAATTCAAGAAAACATATGTAACAGCACTTATTTAAAGGCTAACTAACACTAAAGTTAAATTTTTACCGAAAATCCTAAGCTAGTTCCGTTGTTGAGAATAGGGCGCAGTTCAAATTCAAAGTTGCATCAGTTTTTAACACTGACTGGACATAGATTTATAAAAAAAAAAAAAAAATACAACGCACCTTGAGCCTCCCATCCCATTACCCAAATTACTAACCACAAGACCAGAAATGTAGGGCAAATTGTAGCCTGGGGGACAAGGCCAGGTGGCAAAGTGACCCAGCCCAAGGTAGCCCACTATGGGACCGGCCCAGCCTGCCCCTAATTACAGGGCACCCCAAAAGTTATGCTGACAGAATGAAGGGTGTGTTGGGTAAACATTAATTTTACTTGTTACCCTTCAATTTAAACACTTACGACAGTGGTTTCCAAACTGTGCGCCTGGGCTCCCTGGGGTGCCTTGGAGATCTCACAGGGGTGCCTCTGACAGGGCCAGTGGTAAGCAAGGCTGGGGACTACTTGGTAATTATTTTGGCTTAGGGGGTGCCTTGAAAAACTTTTGGAGACCCTAAGGGTGCCTTGAAGTGAAAAAGTTTGGAATCCACTGACTTATGACATTAGCCAGGAAAATAGTAATTTGCAAGAAAGATATATAACCGATACTTGATAAAATGTTTCAGAACCAAGCTGTAGAATCTTTAGAACTGTCCACAATAACTATCACATAACAGAACTTCCGCAATTTACACATCCATGGTAGCCATCGACATCTATTTGTAAGGTGCCACAAATTCCACAGCTCCTCTCAATTTCAACAGCACCAAATGCTTTCACAATCCCCTCCAGCTATAACATTGCTCAGTAAGGCGAACAAAGGAAAATATTTTAATAAACAGCCCTGTTAAGAACATGTAAGTGAAACCATTATACATTCTGGCAATGCATAGTTTTCTTAAGAACTCATTTTATTATTCACAGTATTAAGTATCTTCTTAATAAGTGTTGAGTACTGAAAGTAGAACAAAAATTGTTGGATCAAAAGTAAAATGGGCCAAAACCAACTGAGGTATTACTGTGTATGTTAGGGAATTTAGACTGTAAGCTCCAAAGGGGCAGGGACTGATGTGAGTTCTCTGTACTGCGCAGAGAACTGGAGACTAAAATATATATCTTAAGGTGGGCAATATGTATAAATGCTGAAAGAAGTCAATTAAGGAGAATAGTAAACTTACAAGAAAGTTAAAATGATAACATTTCTAAGGTCCTTTTTTTGCACTCCCAACAGTCTTAAAACTCATTCCAAGAACGCACATGTAGCGACATGCTTTCTGATGTATAGTGACATAAGCAAAAGTTGTTACCCACTGCTAGACACCACAAAGCAATCACAAGTCTTATAACATGGAACATACACAGTGCATGCCATCACATGGAACATACACAGTGCATGCCATCACATGGAACATACACAGTGCATGCCATCACATGGAACATACACAGTGCATGCCATCACATGGAACATACACAGTGCATGCCATCACATGGAACATACACAGTGCATGGCAGTGGATCCCAAACTTTTTCAGTTCAAGGCACCCTTAGGGTCTCCATAATTGTTTTCAAGACACCCCTAAGCCAAAATAATTATAAAAGTAGTCTCCCGCCTTGCTTACCACTGGCCCTGTCAGAGGCACCCCTGTGAGATCGCCAAGGAACCCCAGGGAGCCTAGGTGCACAGCTTGGGAACCACTGGTGTATGCTCTCACATGGAACATGCACAGTGCACGCCACCACATGGAACATGCACAGTGCACGCCATCACAAGTTTGGGAGACAGCATCACCTTTAGCAAGTCAATAAAGGAGTATATCCATATTCTGGTGAAGGTAACCCGTGTGCCGCTCTCCAGTTGTTGTGGAACTACAAGTCCCAGCCAGATGTCAGCAAGGCATGCTGGGACGTGTAGCTCCACAGACAGCCTGACATAATAACAGGGCAAAGACAGGGACTGTGTGAATAAAGGGAAGACTCCATGAGGGCGGCATGCAGCCTGACATATAACAACAGGGCATAGACAGGGTGAAGGTGGGACTCCATGAGGACAGCATGCAGCTTGACATATAACAACAAGGCATAGACAGGGTGAAGGGGGGACTCCATGAGGACAGCATGCAGCCTGACATATAACAACAGGGTATAGACAGGGTGAAAGGGGGACTCCATGAGAGCAGCATGCAGCCTGACATATAACAACAGGGCATAGACAGGGACTGGGTGAAGGGGGACAGCCTGACATATAACAGGGCATAGCCAGGGTGAAGGGGGGACTCCATGAGGGCGGCATGCAGCCTGACATATAATAACAGAGCATAGACAGGGACTGGGTAAATAAAGGGGGGACTCCATGAGGGCAGCATGCAGCCTGACATATAACAACAAGGCATAGACAGGGTGAAAGGGGGACTCCATGAGAGCAGCATGCAGCCTGACATATAACAGGGCATAGACAGGGTGAAGGGGGGACTCCATGAGAGCAGCATGCAGCCTGACATATAATAACAGAGCATAGACAGGGACTGGGTGAATAAAGGGGGGACTCCATGAGAGCAGCACGCAGCCGGACAGCTCCTCTCACCTTGAACTCACGGCTGTGCTGCGGAGTGTACTCCAGGGTCCACAGTGATCGCAGCAGCTTGGCCAGCTGCTCGGTCACCTCCCCGCGGTCCTGGGAGCTGGGGCTGGGCAGGGGGCTGACCGAGGCCTCGCTCTCCTTGTACTGCTCCAGGCCCAGGAACTCGGCGAACAGGTCGGTGTTGCTGAGACACTGCAGCACGGCGTTCATGAAGCAGGTGTTCCCGTGGTTCTTCAGGCCGGACAGGCCGGGTACCCGGGGGCTGGGGGGGCAGAGGAGCGGGGACGAGCTGCCGTCAGGCCGGCACTCCGGGGCGGGCTGTGTGCGGGCGGGGGAGCTGGCCTTCTGCCGCTGTGCCTCGGCCTCCTGCTCGCTGCTGAGATGGGACAAGGTGCTGAGGGTCCGCAGGAAGCGGCTGACTAACCCTCCCCGCCGCCAGAACAGCTTCTTCCCCAGAGACACCTTCTTCTCCTTCCCGCCGGCCGCCGGGGCAGCGCCCGACACCTGCGACATGAGGGCATCCCCCTCCTCCTCCTGCTGCCACAGCGACCGGGGTACAGGGCGGCTGGGGGAGTCAGGCTGGATGGCACCGTGCAAAACTGCCCGCACCGGCGGCAGAGTCACGTGACCGGAGACGCCCTCCACACTGCCAGGCTAGGATGTCGGTTGTCGCCATCTTGCTTAAGGGCGAGTGGGAGCGTCGGGCTTACTTATCACCATGGTGACAGGTTATCCCCGCCCCTCTTCCCTGATAGGGCGAGGAATCAGCGCACTGGAAGGCTGTCCCTGGGTAGGGAATCATGTCTATGTATGAAGTCCAGGGCTGTAGCCTGTATTATTATTATTATTATTATTATCATCATTACCATTTATTTATATAGCGCCACTGATTCCGCAGCGCTGTACAGAGAACTCACTCACATCAGTCCCTGCCCCATTGGAGCTTTGGAGACATTTGATTGTGTTTTAAACACAACCAGAGCATCCGGGCAGCACACTGTCCCTACCTGTCACTGCTGAACGGATCTGCACATAGTATGCAGCCGCCGGCAGCCTCAGATGTAAAAAAGGGTGGCGGGGCCTAAATCGCCCCCCCCCCCCCCCCCCCCCCTAGATCGCCCTGGGTAGAAGTATCCTCTAGATCCGCCCCTGCTTTCAGTGGCTATGGAGGTGCCCCCAAGAAGTTCCTGTACCGCCCAAATTTATCTTGGCTGTCCTGGCCGGGACGGCCATTTATCGGGAGTGCTGTTACGGCTAAACACTTTTAATAAATGGTCACAATCTTGTATTCCTTATGTGTGCGATAAGAAATAAAAATGAGTGTGTCAAAAATGCGGTGATTCGTAATTTGCCTTTTAGTCTTAAGAGAACATTCCCAAATTTGCAACAGTTGTGTTAAAAATATTGGGCCTGATTAATCATGAAATGCAAAGTGAACGCAATTTGCATTTTCTTTTTAACCGTACGGAAATTGCACGCTCATAGGCCCGTATTCAAGTACAGGCGAATCTGAAGAAATGCTTCCAATTGAATACGGGTACAAGGGCTCTGCCTATACGGCACATAGAAATTTGATTGAATTTGGCCAGTCTGAAGGTGCAGACGTGATATGTGGTCTGGAGCGATTTGGGTTTGACTGCCATTTTAAGTTGGTTAATAAAGCATTTTTTTATAGAATATTTTGTTGATACTGAGGCAATATATATGACAATTATACAGGGTTCACAGTATTCAGAGGATCAACAAGTAAATATAAACAAATGAAAAACTGCATAAATTGTACACTTACCTAGAGCATTGTAACACCTGTATTACATGAGTGTAACAAAATGGAATTGGCCACCGGAATGGCAAAATATGTTGTATATGTGTCACTGCAGAGAAAATCTTAGTTTTTAGATTTTAAACAACTGCAGGCCTGATTCATTAAGGATCTCAAATGAAGAGGATACTTATTTCAGTCTCCTGGACAAAACCATGTTACAATGGAAGGGGTGCAAATGAGTATTCTGTTTTGCACATAAGTTAAATACTGCCTGTTTTTTCATGTAACACACAAATACTTGATAGCTTATTTGTACACTGAAATTTAAAGTTGATATTTGTGTGTTACATGAAAAAACAGGCAGTATTTAACTTATGTGCAAAACAGAACACTCATTTGCACCCCTTCCATTGTAACATGGTTTTGTCCAGGAGACTGAAATAAGTATCCTCTTCATTTGAGATCCTTAATGAATCAGGCCCTGCGTCTCAGGTATACCTCCCAATCATCCTGATTTATGCGGGACATTCCCGATTTATGCGGGGCAGTCCCGATTTATGCGGGACAGTCCCAATTTAAGGCGGGGCAGCACCAATTTGTGCGGGACAGTCCAAATTTAAGGCGGGGCAGCACTGATTTATGCGGGGCAGTCCTGATTTAAGGTCTCTGTCCCGCCATCCTGATCAGGACAGCTTTGTGGGATGGGAAGGTTGGTGGAGATTCTGCCCACTACTGCTCTGCACGACAGGGCAGCGGTAAACGGCTGCCGTGCGCACTGGTGCACACGGTACTGAAGGGGACAGGACTACACCCATATAAATCAATTAGAAACACATTGAGTCTGTAATTTGAAACCACTATCACTGGCACTTGTGATTACGAGACAATATATATATTGTGTATTTAGTACATTTCGCAGAATGTACTAAATAAATGATAGCTAGAATCTGATTGGTTGCCATAGGCAACATCTCCACTTTTCAAACCCGCTGGAAACTCGCAGCTTGTTGCGTTTACCCCTTAGTGTTTTGCAGAGAGCCCATTGGACAAAATAAGCCTTAGTACTCCCTTCTCTAAATGGCCAGTACTTTGCAAACGGGATACCCAGAGAGCATGGATGGGGGATGAGGGCTTTCCAGCTCCCCAAACATACCAATATTCAAAACTCAAAACCTGCGTAGGAAAAGTACTCCACCTGCTCCCATACATCTCTACTTCAACTTAATGGCTTAATGAATATTTGTATTTAAATGGTAAATAAACTGCATTTCATTACAGGCCACTCTAGTAATTTATTTCATAAATAATGAGGGTGGATCAAATATGAATTAAGAAACTTTTACTTAAGAGCAAAAGAGTTTTACTTAAGAACGCACTAATCAGACAATAACCAGTTTAGATTTTCTTTCACTATCCTTACAAGTGTAAAGCCTCTTTTGTACTTACAGCTGGACTGTTCACTATTATTAGCTTTTTTTATTATATTATTTGTCTTTATTATTAATTGCTTTTTATTTTTACATCTAATCGCCATATGCCCCATGAAGTTCATATAATTATTGCCAACATATTATTATTTTTTTTTATTTTTTTTTTCATTTTCTTTGAGTATGTACACTAGTTGTTGCTTTTATGTGCTTATTGTGTTTTGGGCAGCAGTGTCATTTTTGTTTATAATTAGCATATCGAATCTGAGCACTAGTCACCTTCCTTTACGATATTGTGCAAGTAAATCTACTCTGCACTTTTACACTTCCATAAATGACGTTTAATTGCTTTTCAGACGTGTATCAATTTCTGCTGGACAGTGGACGTTTCAGGCAGTTTTAGACTTAACTAGGTAAGCAAGTTTTCTGAGCATAGAACTCTGTTGCATCACATGAAAACAAGATAGATGTGCAAAGTTGGATGTCCTTTATTTTTAAAAGATGGCAAAATTCTATCGGAGCGTAGAAACCTTTTTTTATGCCTCCTCTGATTGCCAATGCAAAGTCGTATGCTTCAGAAGCAGTCACAGCGTTTAGCATACAGATATGATCACTGGAAAGTAATGTAATATTAGTGCAGAGAAACCGATGAATGAGATCCTACCTATTTCTTTACCAAGTTGTTTATTCACAATATCAGAACCGGTTTCAGAGGCTGAAGGCAGAAATCAGGGTGAGTACTCTAGGCTGTGAACCGTGGACTGGCTTAACTGCAACATTTTATATAGTTAGATTACATTATGTCCTAGTAGACGTTCATATGAATGGAAGAGTTTGGAACTAATCTATGAAGTACCTAGGTTGAGGTCTGTGTCATTGTGCACGCCTCTGCTCTCCGGACACGGCAAAGTTCAAGGGCCTGATTCATTACAGGGCCATCTTAACAACATTATGGGCCCCCGGGCAAAGCAGTACACCGGGGACCCTACATATATAGATATAGATGTATAGAGATATAGATATATAGAGATAGAGGAAGATAGATGTACTTGCTCAGTGACCCTTGAAGGTTTTTTTTGCAGGTTTTTTCTTTTGCAGGATTATTTAGTCTAATTAAGAGCCCTACCTATGGGGCCCCCTTGCCCGTGGGGCCCCCGGGCACGTGCCCATCGTGCCCAATGGAAAAGATGGCCCTGATTCATTAAGGAAAGTAAGGCAAAAAAAATGAGTAACTTTGAACCCTGACAAAACCATGTTGCAATGCAAGCGGTGGAAATGAGTTTATTATTTTGCACAAAAGGAAAACACTGTCTGTTTCATGTAGGACGCAAATACTTGATAGTTTTATTTTTACAGTGACATTAAAAATTGATCTAGGACATGTCCAACCCCAACTATAAATCTGTCCTCACATATTAAATTTACCTCCCCCTCCAATACAACATGGTTTTGCCAAGGTTAAAAGTTACTCATTTTCTTTGCTTTATTTTCCTTAATGAATCAGGCCCCAAGTGTGATTACAAAGTGGAATCACACCAAGAAAGAACCCCATTACCTTACTTCAATAATCTGCCAAGTAAAATGTTCTATTCGCACACTTCCACAAAGTAGGTGTAGCAATGAAGTCTACTCCATATTTAGCAAGGTCTGCTCTCACTGCACCCTACTCATCTTATCGAAAAGTACAAACCTCTGGTCCTCTGCAAACATTGCCAAACTAGGAATTTGGATGCCCCATAATAAAATTTTCAAGGTCCCCCCAATGTTTCTAGGAATGGACACCATGCTTTCTCCTATCAGGTCAATCGCAGGTTTCCACTCTGCTGCTCTGCACTACTAGTGGAAGGGAACATCATAGGTAACTTCCCCTCTGAGCAGAGTTTAACTTTGAAGCTCTAGAATGCCAGTTCGAATGCATGGGCTCCGGGGCTTCAGATGCCTTGTGGTGGTGGTGGTCACACAGCAGGGTGCACCTTGAGCAGATACCACACTATTCTCAAACAGCGAGGAGCAGGGCCCAAAGCAGTATGGGTGGAACCAATACCAACCCAAC
The DNA here is from genome assembly GCF_038048845.1 of Mixophyes fleayi. Taxonomy (NCBI): domain Eukaryota; kingdom Metazoa; phylum Chordata; class Amphibia; order Anura; family Limnodynastidae; genus Mixophyes; species Mixophyes fleayi. The sequence goes on along the minus strand of NC_134408.1, from coordinate 27,147,244 downwards.
AACACAGGGGTCCTCTGCTGCCCCGTTAGTTATATCTATGCTTCTTTGTGATTTATGCTTTGTAACTGAACTCCTCTGTGTTAGATTTAAAACATAACTTATATTTGTATAGTTACATTTAAATTCCACATAATTCAAATCATTTTTCAGGTAGCATATGGTTCCTTACTCATGCAAGGAAGTAAGAAAAACTTGGTGAGCTTAGGAATAGCTAACTAGAGATGTTACTATTCATCACGACTTCTGCTAGTACTTACCACCCTTTTTACTACTATAATTGTTTCACATACATAAGTTCAGGTGAATCCGCCTTACGTTAGTGCAGCCACTGAACTCATGTACATGTGTATTTTTAAATGTACAGGTGTAGAATAGATAGCTTAGTTGTTTTCAGTCCTTTTCACATATGCTGCTTAAAAAGTATTTGAATTAATTAACTGCCAACATTTAACATTTAGGTAATAACATTTTGATGTAATGTATATTTGGGAGATACAATCAAAACACTTTTTTGTTTTGATTGTGGAGAATATGGAATTTCATCTATGTTGTCATTCGACTTCAACTATACAAATAAAATTTATGTTTTCATTCTTTCATTCTCTGGTGTTAGTGTGTGGCATCGCTTTATTGTGCAACTGTATATATGCTGCTTTTGTTTGTTATTTGATTACCTTTAACCCTCCATTGTTCATCTTTACTAAGGAGTTACAATGTATCTCTGAGGTTATTTCTACCGTTCTCACTCTATTCAAGGCACAATGGCACAGACCCTAATGGCAGCCACAATGCAAAAAGACCATTGCCGGGTACATTGAACATACACTCCATTGCCAGAGAACCCCACATCCCAATGACAGCACCCTCCCAGTCAATCATATAGCCCAAAGCCCCCCCCCCATTCCTAACCCCATTGCACAGGGCACCCCATTACTAGCAATATTACTCAGAGGTTTCCTCCATTGCTATACATATTATAGAGAACCACCCCCATTGTCCACCATATAACACAGACACCAACCCCCATTGCTAGATACATTTCACTGATCTCACTAGTGTCAATCATATTGCATACACATTTATCACACCCATGTAGACCTGCCCCATAAAACTCTACCTTAGGCTTTATTGCCTCTCGCCTTTGAGTTCAGAATTGGGAAGCTTTGGACATTCATCATCATTTATTTATAACGCCACTAATTCTGTAGTGCTGTACAGAGAACTCACTCACATCAGTCCCTGCCCCATTGGGGCTTACAGTCTAAATTCCCTAACACACACACACACACACACACAGACACACACACTAGGGTCAATTTGTTAGCAGCCAATTAACCTACCAGTATGTTTTTAGAATGCGTCATTTGACAGTAGGGGGTGGGGCCACACGCAGCGATTCCCAGTGAATCGCAGGGTTTTGGACCTAATTCTTCCCACTTCTCTAGGAAGTGGGCAGAATTCTGCCAGATGCGGGAGATTGCCACACTTTCCCCGGAGTCCGTGAGGCTCTCGCAAAATGCAGGAGTCTCCCGGACATTCCGGGAGAGTTGGCAAGTATGTGCTAATTCGATGCACCAACCTGCATGCCAAAGCAGCAAACATATCTGATTTTATTTATTAGACAGTCTTTTGTAAAAACTGTCCTTCAGCACATAAGCTGCCTTAAGCTGCCGGACACAGATAATAGCCACCAATGCCATGGTTAGTGACACCTATTAAAATTGCACTTTATCTTATTTTACATTGCATATTCTAAATGTATTGTGTCATTATGATGTGATTATTTAATGACATTGCATAATCAAGTGTGTCCCAATTACAAACCACTGTAGAAAGTGTTAATAACCAGCATGTTATATTCAAAACACATGGCGACAAATTTAGAAAAATGTAATTGTTATGTATACTCCCATTTCATGTAATAATACATTGCGGTAGCAATGAATGTCAATCAATGACAAAGTGCACCTAATTAATTCATTAACCAAAACCGGTCTATAAATAGAGAGATTCACTTGCTGATTGCAGCATACTTCTGAGGAAATGACGGCACTCACTGAGACATACTGATACATAGAACATTGGATATTCTAAATTCTAAGAGGTAAATGTATCAAGCTGAGAGTTTTCCGGCAGGTTTGAAAAACCTATCAGATTCTATCTATCATTTATTTAGTACATGCTGCAAAATAATAGCTAGAATCTGATTGGTTGGTCAAATTGTGATTGTCCCCGCTAAATTGAGACAGTTGCACCCCTTGTATTGTAACATGGTTTGTCTAGGAGAAAATGTACTCCTTTTTTTTTTGCTTTACTTTCCCTAATGAATCAGGCCCAACGCTACTGAATCAAATAGCTCCCACCTTTAAATAAATAGTCTCACAATTAAATTAATACTTCACCACACATTAAATCATTAACCTCAACAATAAATGCACACACAGCCCATTGCAAATGTCACAGATTTTTAAGTTATTAAAGAAAAACGTTTTCATGAAAATTGGCATTATATATATCATACCTACTGTATAGCTTAATTTATTTGAATAATGCACATTTTTCAAGAGCAAAATAAATAAATAAATTATTAATCAGTCTGACAATATCAGGAAATAGTTACTATACACAATTTGCCTATTATAGCATTCTTTGCACTTCTGTAAAAATAATTTATTATCACTACTGTATAACATCTTACAAATAAGATGTACCTCAAACAAAGGCTACAATCAAGCAATTACATTAAGATCCCCTCCTCTTCCCCTCACTTACCTTGTCCCATCAGGTGCTGCGGAGGCAGGCTTCTGTCTTGCTGATAGGACGGTGTGCATGTCACATGATTCTGTGTGAGCTGAGGTCATCACAGAGAGGAACTAATCTGTCAGGCAAGTAGTAAGTTAGCTGGTCCCGGGGGAGGGTCCGGCCTGTCACTCAAATGTCCCTCAGGAAGGAGGGAGTTTCCAGACAACTGGAAGCCCCCCAAAGTGCGAGCCTGATGCCCCCCTCAGTTGCTATGGAAGGGGTCCTAAGACGTTGCTGTATGGGGTTCCAAAATTCCTCTTGGCGGACCTGTTTATATCATAACGTGCTACTTTTCACTTCCTGTTTGAGTGCTGGTAAATTATATTGTACGTCATGTATTTATACTTTATCCCTTCTATAAAATCACAGCTTTCTATGATATTACGTGGCGGTTATATCCACTGTTTAGTATTCACATGAATACACATGTATTCATTTGGAAGCTATAGTTAATTGAGCTTGTCAATGACGTGATTGCAATGTTTATATTTTTTGCTTTTGGAAATAACACATGTTGGCGTATGTGTCATGTTTCTGCATCGCACCTGATGTATGTGCGTCTGTCAGTGACATGCCCGCGTGGCAGGTGGAGATGTATGCCATCACGTGGCACTGTTTTGAAACAGGGCCCTGTGTTTGGCCCAAAACATTGACTTATGAGATATCTGCACTTCTCAAGAGACAATATCTATTTATACCGATATCTGCCTTTGAGTCAACATTTCCGACGTGTGCGCTGACTGTACTTTGGCACTTTAAGCTATTAAGTGTATATTTCGAGTTGCAGTTATCTTAAGATATGTACAACTGAAAATACAGGGTGAATACCCTGTACATATATGTCCCCATCAATATATGCTTTGAGCAAGCACTGGAAGAAATTGTCTGCGTGGACTTGGCTGGCAGTTGCAGTTCCACAACACTTAATATTTTTATGACTTTCCCATATTACCCTGACATCTACAGCCCAAGGAGTGCCAGGAAAGCCCTAGTGCTAATTAGGATGGTTTACCCAGGAAGGTGCATGCACAAATTGTACTTGTTTGGCTGGAGCTGGTTGATTTACATTATTACATTTCTGGTAGAGTGTGACTAGCCCAGGCTGGCAAACCCTGATTTTGGTTGTCACTTTTGCAGCAGGACCCAATGATCATTGCACCCCACCTATGCACTGTAAGAAACATCAGACATTTTAGACCAGCAGTAGGACAGAAATCCAACTCTAAATCAGACCCTAAATCTTCAGCTCTCCACTACTTCTCTACTCATTTCCCGTGTTTTTCTTTCTTCCTCTGGGTTTATAATATAAAACCGGGTATAGTTCTGCCCATGTCGACTACAGTACATAGGAAGCACACATAACCTAGACTCATGGTGTGATTTGTAACTTCCTGAAGTTAGGAGAATGTGCTGGATCAGATGGTCATAACGACATCCATTCTATAGTGTTACTATGGCAGTGAGACATGGCTTGAAGTGGGAAGAGTAATGGTGCTTCCACGAGTCACAGTGGCTGAAGGCCACGTGCTGATATTTGCGCTGCTAAGTTAGGAGTTGCCGGGTCTAAACACGTCCCCGGTCTTCGCCAGGGTTTGCTGCAAGGGACGTGCAGGTCGGGGCCCTCCAAGTTAGGTATCAGCGGAGTGGATGGTGGACAGACGTGGTCATGCAGGCAGAGGTCAAACCGTACTGGAAAACGTGGTATCAAAGGGCAAGGCAAATCGGAGTCAATAAGCCAAAGGTCAGATACAGCGGGAGCAATCAGGCTGAAGGGAGATCCAGAAGCAGAACCAGGGGAAGCCAGGTCGGTACACAGGAGGTTAGTCAGAGAGCAGGGAAACAAGCTGGAACGCTGGAGCATAGGAAGTCCTAGATATTCTGGCGACTACCTAGTGTTAGAGGCAGTTTTAAATAGTGGAGCCCATTCCCTGATTGGTGGCAGTGGAGGCTGCGAGCCAAAGAGCTGACCACCGACAGGAGGTGCAGAGGAGCGTCCCGTTGCTAGGAAACGGAGACGCGAGTGGACACACATACGCATGGCAATCCTGAGGAGAGAGGATGGCGTCCAGCTGCCTAGCCACGGACAGAGCCGCCGGCAGGGGAGGGCGTCCTTCCCTGGCACCGATGGTGAGTCTGGGGACAGCGCCTGACAGGTGCCATTAGTCTATATTATCTATATTATTAGTGCTCCATCTAATATCTTAATTTGAGGAAAAGTGTGACACTCGAAATAAAGATAGAACTGATATCCCCTTATGTCTTCCTATGCTATAGCTAAATTAAGGTCAAATAAGCAGGACAAGAGTTAAATGGGCATTTTACTATATATATATATATATTCTACATATCCAGAATCCTCTTGAAAAAGTCGAGTGACGAAACGCGTTGAGGGGGATAAGGCGTTTTCTGTGTGTTGTTTTCCGTGGATCACCACATCTACCCCGGCCAGGTGGTTTTGAGGGATCCGTGACTACCATCAGGAAAGACTGCAGATAAGCCTATATTTGTTTTATATGATGTACGGGCGCATTTTATATATATTAAGGATTTTATCTTTGTAATAAAACACTTTTATGGATCATAATGTTATGAGCTTGTGTTGGTACCCAGTTTTGAGGAATTGCTGGTAGCCTTATTTGGCATACTACACCATAATAGTTTTGCTCTGAGTCCATAGTTATCTGAACTTCTGGAACCATAAAGACTGGACATCAAGGAGTCTATATAGGATGTCGGGAATCTAATTACAGATAAGCTGTTTACTATTTGTTTTTTGGTACGAGGCCAATTCACCTGTTTGCCATATTGAGAAGACTAATTGTTGGTCATTTAATACACTATGCGTGGCGCTTCTCTTTTTTTGTCTTTTATATATATATATATATATATATATATAGAAGAGGCATATTTGTACATGATGATACTATATTTAAAATGGTTTGATGTTAAAAATGTTGTTTTTTAATAAAATATTCTCACTGAGTGTGATTGTGTATCACAACATCAAACCACTATAATAAATTGTGACAAGATATTTTCTTTACATTGAAATATTTTCCAGGTGAAAATAATATTTGTGTCATTCTCAAAACTTTTGGCCATGACTGTATGGCGCTACTGGGGGTGATACCGAGATAGAGGGGGGGCTCGTTCTGCGCCTGTCGCCAGGCTTGTCTCACTTATCTTCCAGCGCCCGCCCAATGACTAATTGACTTCAGGCTTTACCATGGAAACACATCCAGATGAAAACATTACTCCAGTTTACTTTCATGTTTTATTTTTACTTTGGAGAACAGATACTCTCTTATATTCAGTTTAGTTTCACTTTCCCAAAATTTTGCGCCCCCCACCAAAATCCGCGCAGCCTTTGCTGCTGCCTAGTCAGCCTATTGGATAAGCAAGCCCTGATGGTAAGTAATGTGGTGTTCAGTGTTAAGGCAGAGCGTACTTACACCCAGATTTAAATGTAAATATATATTGAGATATGTTTGCTTTTGACTATAAGAGAAACTGCACACAAGTTCCATGCATGAACTTGAGTCAGGCCCATCATTGTCATTTCTGCGATCGGTTAATAAAGATTCAGGTCTGCATGCAGCACAATAACTGAAACTGCGCTACTGAGAGAAGAGAGATTAATTAGATCTTCTACAAAGATGCACAGTGGCTCGCTGATGTTGAGACTGTGCGTTTAGCCACTAGGTGGAGCTATAAGATTTAGCATTTACATCGTTGACTTGACATGAGCGATGCAGATGGCTTTGTACTGAGTTCACAAGAATAAGGCAGTCAGTAGACAGAGATGAAATCGATAGGTAGGCAGTGCTAACACCTATAGCAGTCTAGAAAGTAGCCTAGTGATGTAGATGGAAAAATCCAGGCACTAAAGGATTAAATAAACCACCAAGAAACAGGTCCTAGCTTGGAGTCCTCATTCTCTGGCGTTCCCACAACATCACTTTTCTTGTCTTCCTTCCATCAACCTATATCAATAAACTTGATACTTTGGGACTAAACAGGTGAGACTCTAGACAATACCTTCTCTGCATTACACCAATGTCACAGGATTAATACAATGATACAATATATACTTATATTTAAACAACATGATATTAAGACCCATGTGATATAAACCACAATATGCTACAAAGCAAAAAAAATAAAAAATCACATTACTGAGAAAATGTTATAATCTACTAATCAAGATAAAATTATTTTCTAGTAACTGTCCAACTAATTTCAGATTTGTTAAAATAGCTAAATGTATAACTTATCACATACAGAGTATTTAGAGAACATGGTAAGACATGCCGTTTTATCATGCTGTTTGTACTGCAAATTGCTATTTAGTAGAATGTGTCACTGCTTAAAGAATAATCAAACATGGAATATGATCAGCCTATCTTGATGAATGAAAGTTGTCTGTGTCATCATTGCTTTGCTGTTTCTATCCAATGATAAGGTGTGCAGCCTAACCTGACTTTGTGAGTAGCACAGCCTGACTTTGTAGAGGTTTCCTTTGATGCAGCATCAGTATAGGAGTAGGACAATTGATTATAGGTTAGACCTGCTATACCTGTCAGTTTATCCAGTCTAGTTTCAGACAGTCCTTTCTGCTTCAGACCAGAACTAGCAGGTGGATAGACAAGCACATTCAGTTCATATTTTGTCAATCTTTATGAGTGGCGTGGAAGAGATTGAGATCCGGCTCAGATTATACATTCAGGTGCCTGGAACAGGTGAGATCTCAATTGGCTTAGCGTAAACTTAATGGGGCAATTGACCCCCTATATGAAAACGAAGGGGTGTATATTAATCATATTACATCATATGCAGGATTTCTATCCAGTTTTTGTGTGACATATTTTATTTTATGTTTAAAATGTGTTTTTACTGATTTTATAGATAGGACTAATGCATTTGTCCAGTTATTTCAATGCATGTTTTAATAGTTACTTTTTTTGTACAATCTATATTTATTTAAATAACTATATATGACATTATTTTGTATTTAGATTGTGAATATTTGGTATTTTTGTATGTTTCCTTTCTTATTAATTAGAGGATTATAAACTTTTTTAAAAAAACAAACAAATCTGATTTTATCTGAGTTTTTGTTAAGTACAATACGCAGAAATCCCCTGCATTCCTATCATTATCTGGAGATTAGTAGTATTGAATATATTATGCTGATGAATAAAAGTTTCATTAGACTTTTACTATCTGTATTTTAGTATTGTTCAGTATAATCTTAAAATGGAATGTTGGGGTTTCTTTTAATTTGTTTTGGAACCCCACAATACATGAATCACAACAGCGTTTATTGCATATCTGATAGTCATGGAACCCCAAAAACAGACTCGATCACCTAAGTTGGAGCCCATAATTTCAATTTCTAAAAGTCAACAGTGGTCTTGACTGAGTCCTTTTCTTCTCATCTATTTTGCTGGATCTGTGATTGGGCTGTACTTTGAACAATTGTGAAGATAATTTGTGTGTATGTGTGTGTTTTGTTCAGGCAGTGTGGACACAGTACACAATTGATAAATGTTTTTCCCCACATAAAACTCAGTTTCATCATCGTTTTAAAATATTTAGCCTACTCACTAGGTTGTTTCATAATATTATTCAGCAATCAGTTCCAATCTTAAACAATGCTCAATGCAAGTACATTCACCAGACATAGTGTATCCAATATTACAACATATATTGATTATAAATGCTGAGTAATAGGTTTTTAATACGGGAATCTGTTACATGACAACAAAGAGGCTCACGAATAGACTTTCTTTTGTATTCAATTGTCCAGCATTTGAATGAGTGACATTCTTCGGTGCATTTGAATATTTTACATATTAATGTACCATTTTGGAGTGGAGGAAGGCAATCTCTAGATCTCTAGGCATTTGCCTTCCAGCCTCTGGTAGCCTTGTCTAAGCTTGTTGTAGAGAGGTTCTCTGGGGGGATTGAAGGTGAACTTGGTGTGTCTAGATAGGCAGTTGTATAAGGAAGTGTCTGAAAACTTGCCAGATATTACATAATGAGGAATGTCAGCAATATATAACACAATAGTCAATAGTCAATTGAGCAGATTATAGTTGCTATAGATAGAATCCTAATGAAATGTATTTTGCACATTCCAGACTCATCATGTCCAACGGTCCAAAGAAGAAACTGACTCAAAAGCTGAAGAAGACCCTTCCAGTGACGGGTCCACAAGCTCCTACCCTGTATGAGTTGATGCAATGGTATTGCTTGACCACCAACACCCACGGCTGCCGTAGGATAGTGGTGTCTAAGGGTCGCTTGCGGAAATGGATCTGGATTGTCCTCACCTTAATTGCGGTGGCCCTGATCTTCTGGCAGTGTGCCCTGCTGCTTATGTCCTACTACAGTGTGAGTGTGTCCATCACTGTCAACTTCCAGAAACTGACCTTTCCTGCCGTCACAATCTGCAACATGAACCCCTACAAGTAAGAGAACCGGGGATATCTGCCGGAGTTGGGGGGGTGGTTGGCTCTCAGCGGCTCATACAATACTGTTCATCAAACCTCGCGGGTCACAAATAAGTGCTGGCTTAAGGCACTAAACTAATCGCAGGATGAAGTCTGCTAGATGTTTGTTAATGTGTTTTCATAACAATCAGTTGGCTGCCTTTACCATTGGGGTTGCAAGTATTATTATACTTGTTTTGGTATTTATTGTTTATTGGTTAGTAATATCTTTTCCTGTATAGTCTACTGTTTGTGCAGTGTACGGCGCTGCGGAACCCTTGTGGCGCCTAACAAATAAAGGATAATAATAATAATAATAATAATAATAATATACTCATAGGAACAGAATATTTTGAGAAATATTATTCAAAGTGAGCCCTTCATATGATATTTGTAGCTTATTAATTTCCTTTATAGAACATTGTCTTTTTGCAATACAACAACAGCTATATTAGCTTTATGTTGAGTAAAGTTTGGGGGTTGTTTCTGTCACCTCTTTGCCCGGTCTTTGTCATTATCAATATAAATTAGAATACAAGTGGAGCGATTAAAGATTATGGCATAATATACAGGACAACTGTACCTGGGCTGCTTGTGAATGTAAAAATAATTAATTGCACTCTGATTGTATTGTAAATAAAGGCTAGCGGTAAGCTGTGTGTTTTGCCTGATAGGAATAATTGATTTATTCTTTATTGTTTACATAGTGCATAGAACTTTACACAGTTCTATAAACCAGAGATATGCTGTTTGTGGGATAGGACCACAAGGGGCTTTATGTGTGGGGTCTCCTGATGGCGATATATGTAATACATTTATTGGGAATACCCTCTTTTGGGGTGCCAAAGCAATGCCACCAGGGGAGGGCTGGCAGATTTAGCCTGGGGGGGGGGGGAGGGGGGCAAGACTATACAGCCTAATAGGATCATTTTAAAGGAAAAAAATGTAGGTGGCCCAGTGACCCAGCCCAAGGTGGGCCACTATGGGACTGGCCAAGGGGGCAGTTGCCCCCCTGCCCTCCAGCCCAGTCTGCCCCCCGGCTGTCACAATGACAATAGGGGTCTTAGACTAACAGAGTCGTTTGGGTGCCAGGAACAGATTGGGAATTGGGAATCTCCAACTTGTCTCTCAGAGTTATCCCAGCACCTTCGTTCTGCCTAAAAACTATTCTCAGTTATAAATAGTTATTATTTTCATTTATTTAGGAGGGATCAGCAGTGCAGCACCCCTCCCAATTCACTTGTACAGGGACCATTGCTGGCGAGCTCTACAGGAAGGCACAGAGTTCTAAGCACTAGTGCAAGGTATAGGTGGCATCTAAATGAATGGCTCTAGCCTTGGTTTTCTGATAAGCATTGGTACCTTAGACAGACAATAAGCATCCCAAAAGGTGGACCACTGCTGGTGTCCTAATCTGGGGGTACAGTGGTCCACCCTTCACCCCAAAACATTTTTTAACAGTTTTCTCTTATCCAAACTAGACAAGACAATGATGTAAATGAAACAAGAAATCACTTGTCTGTTCATATCGTCCTAGATTATTATTATCTTTTATTTATAAGTCGCCACAAAAGGTCAGCAGCACCGTCCATGACCTATACATTATACATCAACATACACAGATTACACTCCTTATTGCACCGACAATTTACATGCCATAGTTATGAGAGTGCCACCTTAACTTACATGTGAGCAAGAGGTTCATTAACACTGATAAAACAGACGTACACTGTTGTGAATGCCGCTTGTGATATTGGGATAGGGGACTTGTTGTACTAGTAGGGAGTGGTAGATGATTACAGAAGATCACTATTGTGCAGACGTCTTTCCAGAAGTTTTTTGTTTTTTTTAATATTGCATGTCAAGTACTTATTGCAAAATGTATTAAAGTAACAAATATCGAGTACACAGTGATGGCTTAATTGTACATCGTTATGTCGGCATTGGTTATGTCGGCATTGTGACTGTCGACATTGTGGATGTTGACAATCACACTGTCTACATTTTCAAGCTGTCACCAGAATGGAAGTGTCGGCATTTAGCCCGCCAACATTGTCGACATTTCCAGTGTCTACATTTAGTACCCAACCCAGATTAAGCTACTTTTAGCCTGATTTATTTACTTACACTAATCATGAGAACGAGGGGGCATTGGGGTTGTCTTTCTTATATCCGGCAATCTTTGCACCTGGGAATGTGCATCTCCTCCCAAATGCAATACGTAGTCCTTTATTCCCATTAATTGTATAGGACAAGGCCCAATGACAGCCAGCTCAGAGCTTGTGCAAAACTGTCCCATATATAGCATGGCAAGAAATTTTGAAAAGTGCACAGAGCATGCTTAGGTCAGTAGTGGCTGGGTATAAACCTCCCTCTTGGATGCAGTAAAATGTTTATAAGTACAGTATCAGTGGCGCACGCAGGGGGGGTTTCTGAGTCTCTAGAAACCCCCCCCCCTGCGCTAACTAAGTGGCCACTGTCCTATACAGCAGCCGCGGCGCTGTCAAAGAAGCGTCCGTGGCGGTGCTGTAGTGTATACAGCACCGTCACAGACGCTTCTTAGACCTAGACAGCGCCGCGGCTGCTGTATAGGACAGCGCTGGTGAAACAGAGCTGCTGCGCATGCGCGGGCGCATGTGCAGCAGCTCTCTCTCGTGGTTTTTTTTTCCGGTCGGCGGGGAGAAACCCCCCCCCCGACAATCCTCTGTGCGCCCCTGAGTATATAAAACTATGTATGTGTGTTTAAGTGAATAACAAGCAGTTTTTAGTACTGGGAGTGCAGGAAATGAGATAGATTTTTTGGGGGACCTCAGCCTGAAGAAGGATGAGAACCTTTGATATAAAGAATTACATTTGACGTGTCATAGAAACACATACAAGCGCGTGTTTCTTGATAGAAGATTGCAAGGCAATGTCTTTTATGTAGTACTTTACAGACAGCCACAAGGAAACAATTGGTTAGGGAGAGACTTACGTTACACCTAACCCGCTCCTATTTATAAGAACTGTAATCTAGGAAAAAGCCTTTTATTATCCTGAAGGAGTGGCCTTGTTGCTTATTTATACTAACATAAATGTTACTTGTTTTATTTACTTTTACTCATGAAAATGGCAAATGCACCAATCCAGTTTAATCTAGTGAGGGGCGAGTGGATATATCTGTTTACCCATTTAAAAACTAGAACGCACAATATACAAATGTCACAGACACTTATAAAATAAAAAAAGTGCTGGTTAAATTGTTATAACTGTAATGTTATATTTTTACTTTATTGTACTGTTATAGCATGTGCTGTCTTGTTGTTTGCACTCTGTACGGTGCTGCGGACCTCATGTGGCCCCCTACAAATAAATATTATTATTATTAATAATAATAATAATAATAATAATAATAATAATAATAATCAAGTCAACAATGGGAAACAATGATTTTAAATTGTGCTAGTCAATAATTTCATTTCAAGTAAAGGATGTTTTTTCAAACCTGCTTTTCTGTCAGTATGTCTAGTGAATGTATTAGCTGAATGATTATCAATACTGGCTCAGTGCACAAAATGACCGTCTCCTCTGTGTGTACTGGAGGCACAGGGCAAATGACAACTTGGTTTTTCACCCGTTTGTCAAAATGTTCCACCCAATGCACATCAAAGTGGACTCCTACTTGTCAGGTGACTATGGGCCTGAGTCATTAAGGAGAGCAAAGCATAAACAAGGAGTGACTTTGCACCTGGACAAAACCATGTTGCATTGTAGGGGGAGGTAAATTTAAAATGTGGGGACAGATTTATAGTTGGGATAAAGCGTGTCCTAGATCAACTTTAAATTTTAGTGTAAAACTCAAGCTATCAAGTATTTGTGTGCTAGATGAAAAAACAGCCAGTATTTAACTTACGTGCAAGATAATGAACTAATTTGCACCCCTTGCATTGTAACATGGTTTGTCCCAGAGAACATTTACTCCTTTCTTTTGCCTTACTTTCCATAATGACTCAGGTCCTATTAGCCTGTAATGTGTGTAGCCGAACATCGTGGCTAATTGAATTCCCATCCCAAAAGCCCAACCTCCTACCACTTTAGATCCACCCACATTTCTGCGTTCTCCTAAATACTGCTCAGTTTAACTTAAACTAATAATGAAATTGAGGTGATATCTGGACACTTTTTATAGTGTCTTATTGTGGCTCTTTAGTGCATTAGAAAATTAGTTGTACATTGGGCAAAGTACGTCCAAAAATACGCTTCTCCAATGAAGTGTAAGAGCACAAAATGGGTCCATTAATAGTATAGAACAAGACCCAATCTACTTTTTTTGCAGGAGCACCAATAAAAATGTACTCTCTCCACTCCTTTACCTCATTTCAATAATCTTGCATCACAAAATAAAACATGGTCTATGCACTGCTCTGCAAAACTAGTTACATCGGTTTGCCTATCCATACTTGCAAGTACACTCCACCCAACTCAAGTGCGTGGTACAAACTTCTGCCCCTCTGCCAATCCATGCATTATGGCCGAAATCTAGGTGCACTTTCAGCAATCAGTGTGCCCAACCCAACTTTAGAGGATTTCATCTCTCACTCTATTTGTTCTTTTTTATGAGTTGGCAATGGGTACACCTTGGACTGGCAGAAGTATTCAATTTTGGGTTGCCGGTCATTGTACTGTGCCAAGGGATTTGCAGAGACAATATGGCCTAGACCTGTTGCACCTTAAATGTATAACTTATTTTATCCTGGTTATTGTGTTTTGCAGGTATAGTTCAATTAAACCATATCTAACTGGACTTGATGCAGAGACTATTCGTACACTGGAAGAAATTTACGGATACGAAAATCCCCAAACTCGTCGGCGCAGAGACTTGCAAATGGCAGATGGAAACTCAGACGGGGGTTTAAAGTACCTCAACAAGATCAATTTATTTATGATAAAAAACGTCACTGGGAATGTAATAGATACCGAAGATCTTGTCACACATAGGAGGAGCAGAATGAGTGCCACAGTGGTTCACAAGAACGCAGTGAGGGATTCTGGGAACATCGTGGGCTACAAGTTGGTAAGTGTAATGAACCCATCATTGCTTGCTCTTATAGATGCTCAGGCTGTCTGCGAGACTGTGACTGCAGGAAAGTCTGAGAGGTAATAGCTTTGTCCTAATTCCACCTTGTGCAATAACTATTAAAGTGTACTGGGTCAGAATTTAACATAAGAAATTTTCGGCTATAAACCCCCTTATTTCAAGACATTTTGATGCCTGTGATGACAAATGTCACCCCTCTCATCCCTTTTACGAACCACTTTAAAACTTGATGCTATTCTAGTGTACTCTATATAAATAAATAAATAGTTCCAATATAATTTTACCAGAAGTTTCATGTCTAAATGTATTCCTGACTTCCTGCTGCCTGTAAAACCTACTGCCTCCTCTTGCATCGTTAAAGTTAAGAAATAAGTGGACTTTCGATTTGTTTTTAATGTTTGCTTATCGATCCTTCTACAGTGTGGTCCAGACAACAGCTCCGACTGCACCGTGTTCACCTTTAGCTCAGCCATCAGCGCCATCCAGGAATGGTACCGGCTACACTACATGAATATCCTGGCAAAAATACCCATGGACAAGAAGGTTGAGATGGGGTATTCAGCCGAAGACCTGTTGATCAACTGTTTTTTCGATGGAAAATCCTGTGACACTAGGTGAGTGGAGTTTACAGTCCTTTCCTCTCCGCAAAGCCTATGTCGAGAAGTACATAAACAATTTAGACCGGAGAAAGGTTTTGTTGCTGTTGTATTCTCAGTAGAGATGTTCACTGACCCCCGTTTTGGTTTTGGGTTTGGATCTGGATTAACTTCATGTTTTGGTTTCGGTTTTGGTTTTGACAAAACCGCCCTCGCATGTTTTGGTTTTGGTTTTGGATCCTGATTGTTTTTTCTAAAATCCCTATTTTTTTTTAATAAAATCACATAATTTGGCTCTTTTTTTCCCCCTATATTATTATTAACCTCAATAACATTAATTTTCAGTCATTGTTTGTCAAGTGACAAGAACACTGCTACCCCTCCTGTTTCTGTATGAGCAATGGCACTGACCAATGGCACTGGAGACTGGAGAGTGACAAGAACACTGCTACCCCTGTTTCTGTATGAGCAATGGCACTGAGCAATGTCACTGGAGAATGGAGAGTGACAAGAACACTGCTACCCATGTTTCTGTGTGAGCAATGGCACTGAGCAATGACACCGGAGACTGGAGAGTGACAAGAACACTAACCCTCCTGTTTCTGTGTGAGCAATGGCACTGAGCAATGGCACTGGAGAATGAAGAGTGACAAGAACACTTCTACCCCTGTTTCTGTGTGAGCAATGGCACTGAGCAATGTCACTGGAGAATGAAGAGTGACAAGAACACTGCTACCCCTGTTTCTGTGTGAGCAATGGCACTGAGCAATGGCACTGGAGAATGGAGAGTGACAAGAACACTGCTGTTTCTGTGTGAGCAACGGCGCTGGATCTCCTGGGGAGGAAGGTACTTATGGAATCCAAAACCTGTGAGATCCGACAACGCAACAATGACGTTTTGCCTCGATTCAGATCCGAGGACGCGCGGAGATACCGAGCTGGCTTGCGAGCCTACTCAGATCCCCTAAGTTCGGGTGGGCTCAGTTTTCAGAAAACCGAGCCTGAGCATCTCTCATTCTCAGTAGAGAATAAATTGAACATATATTTTGTCATAGATTTTAACAAATGTTCATTGAAAATGGAGTTTTCCACCTACAGACAACTTTAATTTATTGATTTGTTTGTTCCTCTTGTCCCTTTTATTGTTTTTATTACAAGTGCCCCCTGTGTGTTTGAAGCTTTTTTTACATTGGCCAAAGTCCACCTATAAATACACTGGTCTGCTGAAATACAAAATGGGTACCAATAAAAGTCTAGGACAAGACCTGATCATCGCCAGCTCAGAATTGGTGCAAACTATGTATTATTTTGTGGAGGTAAAATGGCTGTGCGCCCTTCTGCACAGCAAGGAACGCCTCTTAAAAATGCCCCCTCTCAATCTCTTGCACTTTAGTGGAAATGTACCCATATTGAGATGCACAGCACCACCAAAGAGGACTTGGCTGTTTTCCGCATCATAAACGGCGTCCTATGTCTTCTTCAATATCAACCACAACCTGATCAGCCCTGCGTAAAGATACTTTAAAGTACAGCATTATGATTCCCAAAGAATGGCACCACGTATTACTAACTTGCTGACACGCTCTGGGGTTTTCATTTCCCGAACAAACGTCTAATTACCGTTAGGTGAAATCTACAAGCTGACTTGATGAATTAAGAAAGTACTTGTTTTCGGAGTGTGCAAACATGTAATAATCATCTTCTTTATCAATCAAATTAAAAAAGATTCTAAACAATGTGCTGTTCTTGTTAGTAACTAGAGGATCCAATTAGCCTGTGACTCATTAAGAATCTTTAATTAACTCTTCACTGACCTTGTTGTGAGATGGCCAGAACAACAAGCACATTAGACATTCAAAGGCAATTATCTTACAGAGCGGAACGGGTTCTCCATGCTTCTGTTCCCAGTCATTTTGTGGGTTAGTTTTTCTGCCTCATATCTCAATGAGTTGTAAGGAGTCAATGGACCGAGTTTCTCAGTTGGTCCTACCCACAAAGAGTCTTCAGCTTGTGTAGACGATGGGTGCGCTTAATAAAATATTGTAGATGTTGTATAGTGCTCTCAATTCTAAAGTGGAAGAATCACGCCAGAGTAGCCTAACATTATCTATTTCTAACATAGGGACTTTACCCTGTTTACCCACTCCCTGTACGGCAACTGCTACACCTTCAACGATGCACAGAGGGACCAGTTATTGGAATCTTCCATGGGTGGCGCAGACGCTGGTTAGTAGTCTTTGATGATGTGTATATATATTCATTATTGCTTTACAATCTGTGGCTCTTCAGCTCTTGAAATGCAACAGCTGAAGTATCCTAAAGGTTCTAAATTCTGAATATCCAGAGTACAAGTTTCCAAATCTCTTCCAGTTGATATAGAAATTAAGTACGAGCACGTCAGTACACCAAAGCTGCCATTGTGTCTCACTTTTATTAATATTTTATTGGCCTTTGATGACTTGAGCAATAAGCATTGATCAAATGTCTCTGTAGATTAATATTGTTCATGTCCGTTGTCCTTAGGGCTGAAAGTGGTCATACATATTGATGAAGATGAGTATAACCCTTTCCTGGTCACAGCAGCTGGTGCAAAGATATTAGTGCATGACCAAAATGACTATCCGTTCATCGAAGAGTCGGGGACAGAACTGAAGACGGCCACTGAGACATCCTTCGGGATGCAATTGGTAAGTGAATGTCCGAGTCAACAGAACATATCTGGTTCAACGCGTTTACCTTAGAAACATGAAATCTGATAGTAGATGAAGACTTATTGTTCCCCTTTGATCATCTACTTTTGGGTTTAAATGAGATACTTGTGTATTTTAAACCACTACCAGAATGTAATCTTAGTAAGCGTCACCAACGTGAAGTTCTTTGGAGCAGGGTTGACCAGCTGGTGGCCTGGGCGTTGACCGTGGCCCGCCAATGATTTTCTGTGGTCTTAACTTCTCCCAACAACCTTTATAGACTCTTGCATTACATAATTTTTTTTATAGTATTTGGCCCGTGACCTTGTAGTTGTAATATGGATTTGGACATTTACATATAAATACTTTGACAACATTTTCCACAAGAAATAGCTAAAGCTGAACACAACAGGTTAGTTATGCAGGACCCAGGGTTACATGAAGAGGCTAAGGGCCAAGATTAGGACTGGTGAAAGGGTTTTCCTGTGTGGCCTGTGGGATATTTGAAAAAGGGCATTGGCGTCTCTGTAGAAGATGGCACATAGTTGGCCCTAATTGTGTCTAGCCACTCATATGCCACAAGTCCTTCGACACCAATGTTGTCAAATACAGGTATTGGAGGAGGGTGAAGAAATCCACTAAAATTCCAGTTAAAGAAGACAAAACCCAATTTTAATTAAAACAAGTCAAACATCATTTAATACGGAGCAGATATTTAGTTATATCATTATGGATTGCATGGAAAAACTAGACCCTGGTCCAAGCACCTTTCTGAAACTATAGATCTGGAGAAACTTCCTTCTATGTCCTGCCATAAACTAGTCCAAGACATGACATCATGACACCCTAATGGAGAACTGCTAAGGTCCACCTCCTAGCAGCAATAATTAGATGAATGTAAACAAGGAACAAGTAGATGGTCTCCATCAAGATGGGTTATTTCCACATTCTAGTGACAAGATTATAAATGGCCATTGGATGTGTGGAGACAATATTAACATGTGGCTCAGCCGTACAAGAATACGTTGTGATATAATTCTATTCTGATTTTAGACAGAATCCTCCAAGCTGAGCAGTCCGTACAGTGAATGCACCATTGACGGCAGTGACATCTCGGTACAAAACCTGTACAACAAAAAGTACACCTACCAGGTATGTGGGCGTCTAAAAATCATAGGCAAACCGAGGGGGGTTCCTAGTGCCCGGAAACCCCACTCCAAGCCTGGAGCACTGTATAATTGAGGTGGCTGGATCCTGCCTCTGCTTCACACGGCTCTGCTTGAAAAGGGAGAGCTGTGTGCACCTAACAGTAGTGCATGCAGCATAGCCCATGTATATTGTATGGATAGGAAGAGATGGAGAGCAGCCAAGCACTGTCTAAAATAATAGCCACGCCCCCCTGCATGCTGGTCACACCCACTGGTGGCGTGGTGTGAAAACCCCGTGTACAAATCCTCAGTTTGCCCCTGAAAATATAGGCCATTCTTCCTTCCCCTTGAACCTTTCCTATCGTCTGAGCCTCGTTACATTTCATGATGCCTTATTAAAATGCTTAGACACAAAGGGTTAAATATTGACCTAGAAACAACGATTATTAGGATCATAGTGTATATCTGTATGTCTCTTATGTATTTAATCTCCTCTCTTATCCCGCTCCCAGATCTGCCTGTATTCCTGCTTCCAGATGGAGATGGTGAGAACTTGCGAATGTGCACACTACGATCAGCCCTTGCCTGAGGGGGCCAAGTACTGCAATTTTGATGAATTCCCAAATTGGAGTAAGTTCTCTCTTATTGTTCCTTTATAATATTAAGGGCCAGGTCCTGAAAGCAGTGTTCAGACAGTTTCCATTTTCTTACTAGTGTTTAGTGTTCTTATCATTTAAATACAGTACAATAAAACAATTTTTCGGCAGCCTATCATTTTGCTAAGAACTAGTGACATCACTGAGGCAGAAGGTGTACAGTAAGTGACAGGTACAGTGTAAGTGGTGAAATCTTTATGCCCCCTCACTTGTTAGGTGATCTGAGTGGTGGTTAGAATCCGTAGTGTGTACATGAGAAACAGCTATTGATTGCTTTTCCTTATATTGAGCTATAGATTGCTTTTCCTTGTATTGCATTATAGTGATTTTCTACTACATGCTATGTATCTACCACTTAACTAATTCCCCCCATCTTGTTTCTTTTATTATAGTGTATTGTTACATCAATCTGCATAAGAGATTTGTTGAGGAAGAGCTGGGGTGTCAGAGCATTTGCCGTGAGTCTTGCAGGTGAGAGAAATTACAGTATTCCAAAAACACAATGCAAATGGGGTTGTATAAATCTTTAGTAAAATGAAGGTTGTACTAACCTTTTGGTTTTAAAATAAAAGGGTAAACTGTTTTATTTGTTTAAAGGCATTTAGAGATAATTTTGTTACTAACACCTTTGTAGCAAAAAAAACCTCCAAAAATATTATTGACAATTTTTTAGACCATTTTAATGGTATTTTGTAGATAGACCAAGCAATCCTTTTTTTTAAAAAAATGAATACCTGCAAGTAATTTTTAGAAAAAAATGGTTCTACCTTTAGACAACTTCAACATTTGACCATAACACTAAACGCCAGTTTGCAGTATACCGCCTCTGTGTTTTTTGGTTTTTTTAATAGATAACCTTAGTTTCCATTTTGGGTACAGAATAGTGCTCACACTTAAAATAAAATGTATTTGAGGCAATTACACTTTGCTATCTTGTATTATCATGATAAATTAAATGTTCACTTCTGCATCTGGAAAGCATCACCAAAAATTGACCATAATTAGAAAGAAAAATCTCCTTTTTTTCTTTCTTTAATACACTCTCTCCTGCCCAACGGTCTTGCGTGTGCTATATAATGATGCCAAATATGGGAACTACATGGTCAAATGTAGGAGGGTTGGGGGCTACACTGACCAGACCAAGGTGTATATTTACTAAACTGCGGGTTTGAAAAAGTGGAGATGTTGTCTATTGCAACCAATAAGATTCTAGTTATCATTTATTTAGTACATTCTACAAAACAACAGCTAGAACCCGATTGGTTGCTATAGGCAACGTCTCCACTTTTTCAGACCCGCAGTTTAGTAAATATACCCCAAGCGTATGATATAAACACAAAGAGAAATTCAGTCTGTTGGGTTAATTCATTACAGCCTGGACAAATACTATTCAAATAAACATAAGTTTGAATGACTGGTGTATTAAATGCAACCCATTTCGATTAGTTAGCAATTAGCAGTGTATATGCAAAGTATAATAGAGGAACAATTACCAGCCTCCAGTTGAACCTGCCAGTATAGAGCTTGATACCTGTCTCCTCTCCCAGGACTTCTCTGGTTACTCTTCCACTTTTGTTACTCTGGAGACGACTCTTGTGTGGGTCTGGAAGAAATTGTGTGTTTCAGAGGCATGTAAACAGAATATAAAATGTGTGTTCCTATGTCGTTTCAGTTTTAAAGAATGGACATTTACAAGGAGTGTGGCTAGCTGGCCGTCGGTGAACGCTGAAGTAAGTTCATTGCAGCTCTTTCTAAAGCTAGCCAGTTATGTACAACTCCAAGTCTATAATCTAAACAATATGGTGCCAATTTGATTTAAAATCTGCTCTAGACAATCAGATCTGTGCTTATGTAGATTTCTTATGGCACTATTGCTCACACTTTGTCTATTGTGTTGTCTTCTCTGTCAGGAGTGGACACTGCGAGTTCTATCCTGGGAGCTGGGGAGCAACCAAGATAAAAATCTATCCAAGTAAGTGTAGCCAATAGATATATATATATATATATATATATATATATATATATATATATATATATATGTGTAAAATGTTTGTCATGTTATGTACCATTATATTTACTCTTATACTCCTACCTAAACACATTGTTGTCTCAAAAGAGTCTAGAGTTACATATCAGGATTAGCGAACCCAGGTTTATTATAGATAAAACTGCAGTGTGTTATTAAACAAATCTTTTTTATTGAAATTTTCAAGTTGAGAAAATACAAAAAAGTAAATAAATCCCAAATCCCCTCCCCCAGGAAAAAGAACAAAAAAAAACATTTTCCCAAGGTACAAGAATACAATATCATATCAAAGGCAACAGATCATATTGTGTAGATGGTGCAAAACACAAAGTAATACGTAGGCAGATTAAAGAAAACCATCAAGGCATCAACTGCACATAAGAAAAGCAGCATACACAAGTTAATGGCAAAGGGAAGAGATCAAATTACAGGGTGGAGAGACTGCAAACAATAAGCAATATAAATAGATTAAAAGATCTGGTGCCTAAGAGGAGTCATTATCAGAATCCTCATATAGAGCTGGCAACGCATATTGTTACCTAACCCCCCAGAACCATATCTTGCTATATTTAGACACAGAGTTCCTGGCTGTATGATTGGGACATTCATGGCCAACTGGGTCATTTACTAGGGCAACGCAGCAGCCAAAAGTGGGGTCATCAGCAGCCATCGATTTTCCAGCTACTGTAACTTTGGCCAGGAGGATGACTTATCCAATAGAAGATCAAGAGAAAGCCCAAATAGGCACATTTTCCCTGTCAACTGAATACATGCCCCAACCGCTGCTCAGAAGCGCCTGACCCCGGACAGGACCAGAGGAGATGCCAGAAACTAGCCAACCCTGTACCACACTTGGGGCAGTTATAGTTGTGTCTTCTACCCAATTTCATTTGAAGCTGGGTGAACTGTCTCCAAAGATTAGTTATGGTTGAGTTCCCCGGCATAAAACCAGTCTCGTCTGGGTGGACTACCTGAGATATTAATATGTTAAACCTAGTGGCAAGTGATTTGGCCAGGATCTTAATATCGGTGGTCAACAATGATATGAGTCTGTAAGACTCTGGAAGAAGAGGGTCCTTCCCAGGTTTGGAGATGACTATAATTAAGGCTTTGGACATAGACGGGAGGGGAGAACACCTTCTTCAAACAAACTATCGTTTAGCTTCGGGATGTGAAGGCACCCACATTTTTTATGCAAGGTAGTGTGTGTTAGAGAAGTACCAGGCAATTTATTTTTGACTGTCATACAGGACTTAAAACAGGCATGTATTGTCTATCCCAGCAAAAAGTGAAGCATTTACCACATAGACAGTTGCATGCCTAGAATAGAAATATTCATGGTGCTGCCTAGCAATTATTTTATGTTGATGTTATTTTCTTTTTTCCTTTTCTTTTTTTTTGGTATTTGGTCTTCACCAACCAATTATTTTACCAATAAAAATAACAGAGGAGGTGATGTTAGCAGGGCAATCTAGTCTGTATGTACCACAATGCCTAGGGAAGTTAAGTTTAAGTACAGCCCATCCTATTTTTGAACACCACTTGGACGCAAAAAAGTCTTAGGGTAAATGTATCAAGCTGCGAGTTTCTGGCGGATTTGAAAAGTGGAGATGTTGCCTATAGCAACCAATCAGATTCTAGCTGTCATGTTGTAGAATGTACTACATAAATGATAACTAGAATCTGATTGGTTGCTATAGGCAACATCTCCACTTTCAAACCAACTGGGAACTCGCAGCTTGATGCATTTACCTCTTGGGATATATATATATATATATATATATATATATATATATATATATATATTTAAGCCTGTGCATTGAAACCATTAATCTAGCTTGTCCAACATGATCATACGTTTTCCATCTGCTTTCTTTGAAGATTTGATCTGGCTAATCTGGATATATTTTACCAAGATTTGAATCTCAGAACTATTGCAGAGAGTCCTGCTACCACTGTGAGTATGACAGAAGTCTTCTATTGCCTGTAGCCCTATATTATTATTAGAACCTATGCTGGGATGTGTCATTAATATAATCCTCAACTAATAGGTTCATAGCTTGGGTGGTCTAATACGAAGGTGACCATACATGGGCAGATCCGAATGCTCATGCCTGAGTAGCAAACAGCCAGATCCATCGGGGCATAACTTTTGCAATTCAGCATTGACTGTATACACTATTCCATGTGCTCATTGTCTGCTCACATTTGGTCTCTATCAATGTCTGAAAGATCACAGTCAGAAGTTGATCTGGATCTGTAGTCCTTTTAGATCCATAGAAGCTACAATTTGCAGCCAATTAAGTCTAAAATAACTTAATTGGCCAGCAGAATGGTTATGTGTGTATATGGGCACCTTTACCACCATGACTTCAGTGGGATACTAAGTATAAGACTTGTTATAGATCAATAGCTCTATCCCCTTTATTTGAAAATACTCCCCTTTTATATACAGTCCAGGGGGTAAATGTATGAATCTCCGGATTCTTCATCTCCGGCGTGTTCAGCCTCTTCAGCGCTTAAATTTAAAGCAGCGCTGCATTGTAAAGGGGGAGCTGTCATATTGTTTGGTTGGCAGAGTATAAATTGAATCCAATGAAGCAGGCCCTAAAGTCAAACATATCACAGAGAAATAAGTGTATTTGATTTCCTTTTCCAGCAGATGTCTTAGAAGGATTCTAGTTTTCTCTCTATATATTTTTAATAGGACATAGTTTACATCTTCCAGTATGTTGGGGAATGCACTTTTAGTCACACTTTAAATACTGTAATAAAACACTGCTGCGCTCCTTTATAAAGCTGTTTGAGATATAAGTGATAAAGCACCTGTAACTTTTAAATCGAAAATAGGGACACAACATTGTCAGGCCATAAAATCAACTCCATGGGGTAAATGTATCAAGCTGAGAGTATCCAGCGGGTTTGAACAATGGAGCTGTTGCCTATAGCAACCAGATTCTAGCTATTATTTTGTGTAATGTACTTAATAAATGATAACTAGAATCTGATTGGTTGCTATAGGCAGCATCTCAACTTTTCAAACCTGCCGGAAACTCACAGCTTGATACATATACCCCCATTTCTTTTAGGTCCCAAATAAAGTAAAAACACTTAAAGGAACTTAGTTACACTTATCTTGTCAATTTGGTTGTAATGGGAGTCTGAAAAATGGCCAAAATAAGCATTGTGATATTTCTGGTAAAAAACGGAGGACTGTCTTAGAACTACCTGCCCTACTAACTGAGCTTATTCTCTTTCCCCAGCTTTCAAACCTGCTTTCAAACTTCGGAGGTCAGCTGGGACTGTGGATGAGTTGCTCTATGGTCTGTGTGCTCGAAATTGTAGAGATATTCCTCATTGACTCGTTCTGGGTGGTCTTACGTCAGAAATGGCAGAAAATGATAAAATGGTGGAAAAATCATAAAGGAGGTGAGAGGGCTCCCAACCATCCTGGGTCAAACATGGTTGGGCGTGTCAACCCTTGCCTAGAGGAAGAAGACCCACCTACGTTCAATACAGCTATACAGTTACCGCAAGCACAGGACTGCGAAGTACCTAGGACACCACCACCATTGTACAAATCTCTACAGATACAATCAAATTTTGCTGAGCAAACTATGGACTTAGAAGATGACATAGAGTATATGTAATGGACGTTTCTCCTAGTTTGTTTGTTTTTTTTACTACGGGTTGTGGAGAGAGCTTTCCTGAAGCAAAGACCTCCTCCATCTCCCAGACTTTGGTTAAGAAGCCATGGAATAAAATACAATGTAAGAGCAGGCTGCATTCACAAAAACATTGCAGAGATGTTCAATGCTTTGCAAGAGTCCAGAACTTGATAGACATGTCTATGTAGCTATTGTTTTATTTGGTGCTTGATTGACATTCAATATAGACTTATGGAAGGTCATCTATCCCTCACAATGTGCCACAACTGTAACCACTAGTTCTTAAATTATTGTACATTGCTCTGATTATTTTTGCACAACTTGGTCTTTTGAAGAGTTACACAGGCTGCAGTAGTGGTCTGGAAGAACATTAACCTGAACACCCCATTGTGGGTTACTTATCACTACGTTCTGGTACAATTGGGTAACCAAGGTGAGATGAACGTTCTGCACACTAATGTTGAACTCTCAAAAGACCTTTCTTGTATGTATAGTATTACAGTGCCAAGCTTTGGGTGGGTCTTCCCACCTTCATCAGGACAAATCTGGGTAACCTCAGTCATCCACAGTGCTTCCAACATCGATGTTCATTCTGAGCCACGAACAGGGCCGCCATCAGGGGGGTACGGGGGGGTACTGTTGTACCAGGCCTGGGCTCACCAGGGGGCCCGGTACAACAGTGCAGCACAGACTTACCTAGGGCCCCGCTGGTCTCCGCTACTCTATCTTCAGCCTGGCTGTCACAGGCAGATAACATGATCGCAGGGGGAATGAATCCTCCACCCTGCGATGCCTGGCTGTCACCGTGACAGCCAGGCTGAAGAGAGAGTAGCGGAGACTAGCGGACTGCAAGACAGCGGGCCCTCAGGTAAGTATGTGTTGCTGTTGCTCATGGGGGGGCGCTAATGGGGGGGGTGCTCGGGGGGGGGGTGATTGCTGAAGGCGGCCCTGGCCACGAAACTATAGAGTTAGGATTAAATCCAGCTGGAAGGTGTCATTTTGCACCTTGGCAAGACCATGTTGCCCTGCAGGGGTTCGCAAATTTATAGTGTGCAAGTACATTTAGAGTTGGGAGGGAGGGCACATCTTCAACGTCATCAACTCTAAATCGCACTGTAAAAATAAAACTTACCAGTACTTCCGTGCTACCTGCAAAAGCACACAGTATTTTCATGCGCGCATGCAAAATAAAATTGCATTTGCATCCCTTGCATTGCAACAGGGTTTGTCCGCAACAAGCTGTAGTGACTATTAAATAACTCTTGCTTTTATAGTGTTATTTTTTGTCACTGTGCTATAGGACAATTGTGGGTTACTCACAATGCTGCTATATTCAATCATGAATTACTGGTCTAAGAAGGGGTCAGTCAATATGAAAACTGTCCTGTAGCAATATTTGTACATTAGGTTAAGAAAAAGATGAATGTATTGGACATGTTAATGATTGTGTAACTTTAACTGTACATGACAATTAGTATACATATATATAGCCGGTCGAAATATATATTTGTACCCACATATGTGTATATATATATAGATATATAGATATAGATATATATATATATATATGTATGTATATATATATATATATATATATATATATATATATACAGAAGATGCATATTTGTACATGATGATACTATATTTAAAATGGTTTGATGTCAATAATTGTGTTTTTTAATAAAATATTCTCACTGAGTGTGATTGTGTATCACAACATCAAACCACTACAATAAATTGTAACAAGATGTTTTCTTTACATGGAATGAAATATTTTCAAGGTGAGATATTTATATCGTAGATTCAAATGCATTCAACGCTGTTAGAATACATTTCAGGCAGTCGACTAGCATGCAATACAATCTGCTTCCATATATCTAAGCAATCGTTGGTCATATAAAAATAGCAGTACCCCATATCCCTATACGATAGTGTGGCTTATGTTCTGCTGTTTCACTATGGTGGATAAATAAAAGTAGCGAAAGGATGGGCTCAATCTGCAACACCCCTACACCGTGCCTGACGGGACTTCACAGCAACAAGTCGCTACTGATTACTCCTTATAGTGCCGCTGTGCCAAACCATCCAGTCACCGACTGTAAGTGTCAACTACACACACACACACAAACACGTGGGGGTAAATGTATGATACTCCGGTTTTTTCAACTCCCGTGAGTTCGGCGAGATGACAGCTAACATTTAAAGCGGCGCTGCCTTGTAAAGGGAAACTTGCCTTTACAAGGCAGCGCCGCTTTAAATGTTAGCTGTCATCTCGCCGAACTCACGGGAGTTGAAGAAACCGGAGTATCATACATTTACCCCGTGGTGTCCACACTTGTAGGAGGGTATCGCTGACTTCACCAGGAACGCAGGAGCACACGCAGGTGGGGTTTCTGGGTCACCAGAAACCCCTCCACTCAGCGAACGAAGTGCCCCACATAGCGGCACTGTACTATACAGCAGCCGCGGCGCTGTCAAACAAGCGCCCGCGGCGTCTATACAGCACCGCCGCGGACACTTCTTTGACAGCTCCGTGGCTGCTGTATAGTAAAGTGCTGCCGAAACGGAGCGCATGCGCAGCAGCTCTCTCGCTTTTTTTTTTTTTCTTTGGTGGAGGGAAACCCCCCTTAAAAATCCTGCGTGCGCCCCTGGAATGGCTCAGGCTTCTCGGGCAATCTGTTCCCCCTGCAGCACCTATTTGCTGGTTACTCTGATATAATTTTTTCATAGACATTTAAGTTTGACACTTACATTATCCATAAGGCTCTTCAGTGTGGTGAAGGATAGTTGAAACATTTTCCCCTAGAATATATGGAAGATTGTAGGGCGACCCAGTCACACTCTCCCCCGCCTTTGTCCATGTGGGACTCCAAAATTTTTTCAAGGCACCCTTAAGCCAAATTAATTACCAAGTAGTCCCCCACCTTGCTTACCACTGGCCCTGGCTGAGGCACCCCTGTGAGATCTCCGAGGCACCCCAGGGAGCCTAGGCGCACAGTTTGGGAACCACTGGTATAGGGCATCATACTGTATAAGGGGGTCATGCGTAACAATTCATTTTGTGAATGTGTGAAGGAAGAGTTTCTGTTTTCTATTTATATGCTTAATACTTACATAAAAGAGGTAATATATAGTTCATGTGGAAGTTTATTATGTTATGTTTTAGAAGGCAACTGTATATTTCTGATAGTCATTTGAGTATTCCAGGGTTATAACAAGACATTTGTGGGTCCCTCAGAAAAAAATTGGTAAGGACTCCCATGTACCGCCCATGGAGGAAAAATTCACACACACATAGGGATGGTGGGCCCCACTTAGTTGTGGACCACACAGTAACTGCACCCCCTGAACCTATGGTAGATACGCCATTGCTGGGCACTGTTGGTTATGATATGCTGGTTCTGGTATGGTATGCTGGATTATATTATGATGGTTAGCAGGGGCGGTACTGGGTAGAAGCCCAGTTCGGTGCCACTACACATGCCCTGCTTGCCCACACGCCCATGCTTGCTCTGTTGCTCCTGCGCTGCAGAAGGTGGAGCTTCCCTCGCCGACATTTCTGCACCAGAAAAACTATTTCAGCACAGGCAGGCTGGCAGAGCACCCCAGGCAGGCTGGCATGTCACCTCTGGCTTACCATATTCCATCAGCCCTGCTGGTTAGGATTAGAGATGCTCAGGCTCGGTTCCTTGAGAACCGAACACACCCAAACTTAGGGGATCCGAGTGTGCCGGCTCGGTACTGTCGCGCGCCCTCGGAGTCGCAAAACGAGGCAAAACGTCGTCGTCGGATCTCTGGTCTCGCGATTTTTGGATTCGTTTTTAAGATCCAACATAATAGTGGGTGGGAGTAAGGGCGGACCCAAGGACAATTCCATCTTGCACCATTTTTCTTTTCTGCCACTGCTGTGTGCCAATGTGTCCTAGATGTGCTAGGAACTGCCGTGTGTTTGTGTCATTGCTCTGTCGCTTACCATCCAGCCAGGTCACTGCAGTCTATGTCCAAAGTGTATGAAACTAATATTGTGATCTGTGAGGTGGTCAAAATTGACTGCAAATTACTTGAAATTAGTGTTATTGAGGTTAATAATAATGTAGGAACAAAAAAAAAGAGCAAAAATATGTGATTTTTAGCATATTTTAGGATTTTTCCTAAAACATCCAAAATCAAAACCAAAACAAACGAGGGCGGTTTTACCAAAACCAAAACACGAAGCTAACCCAGATCCAAAACCAAAACCAGTTCACGGGGGTCAGTGAGCATCTCTAGTTAGGATATATTGGGCACTGGTGGTTATAATATTGATTTTATAGTATGATGGGCATAAGGTACCACTAAGAAAACAATTTGCATGTAGGGAATTCCTCTTTCACATAATAACCCACATTATATTTTGTAAAAGGGGAATTGGAGGTTTAGACAAATAGAAGCAGATACTAATATTTAATATATGAAGAAAGGGAAAGTAACAAGTGCTAGCTGGAATGAGCAGGTGATATATGACTGGATACATAATAATGTCATTGGGTGTATCTGGATGTTAAAGCAGTATATAAGACAGCAGACATAATGCCTCCGTGTGACACATTAAACTCTTCTAATAAGTAAAAACAACTAGGGTGACGAAATCTCTACTCTGGAACGTCGCTGCATTACTCACTTTCTGCATCAAGGCAACCTTTTAGAAGTTGCTACAAGCGTTGTGCCTGTTTATGTATTGTGTGCATGAACATCAAAGCGCAGATATCTGCTTGTCAATTTCTTACCATCTAAAATGGGATTGTGACCCCTTTGCAATCTTTGGAACGTATGCAGTCTAGGTCTAGCTGTGTTTAAACATCGCCAATATTCTTATGAGCCGCTTCCCCTTATTAAATCAACTTTTCAAAAGTACTGTTGTTCAAGTGCTTGCTTCATACATTTTATCATTAAACTCAAAAATAAGCAATATTTAGAGTCAGCTGTATGACACATTTTGCAACCAGGAATGCCATGAGCTGCAGGAAGAGGTCACTGCCACTGACCTGATACCGGAGGCTTTTTATAAGCAAAACTGCAGATATGCAGTGAAAAAAACATAGGTTTAAGGAGCAAGACGACAGCGTTTGCAGAGGAGTTAGCGTGAGGGCATTCCTTGCCAAGTATGGAACTGTACTGGTGGGTAATAGACAGGGGCTGGGCTAGGAGGCAGGGGGGCATCTGCCCGTCCTGGCCAGTCCTATAGTGGGCTACCTTGGGCTGGGTCACTGGGTCACCTGCATTTTTTCCCCTTTAAAATGTTCCTAATAGGATGCTGAGTAGAGTAGAGTGGGTAGGTAGGTGTAGACAGTTATGTTGTAGAGAGGCTTTCTGGAGTTTTAATATGGAGTATTTATAACCAGGTTGGATAAAGGAGAAGATCATATTAAATTACATCTAATCCGCCTTGATAGGACGACTGTTGTCATTGGACAACTGTGATGCCTTTGGCTCCCTGTATTGTGAAAGATACCATTGTGAGGATTGTGTTTTTAAGGACGTCTATTAAAATTGAGTTCGGATTCTCAGGAGACTATTTACTTAATTGCGGGTTTGAAAAAGTGGAGGTACTGCCTATAGCAACCAATCAGATTTTAGCTGTCATTTATTGAGTGCATTCCACAAAATGACAGCAAGATTCTGATTGGTCGCTATAGGCAACATCTCCACTTTTTCAAACCAGTAGTTTAGTAAATATACCCCTCAGTGTGGGAGAGGTGTGACAAATTGTGGAGTGACCAACTGCAGCTTGTACAGCTGGGAGACAATAATGGAGTGAGCATTTTAAGAGTGTCGTCATTGTTTCAATACTCCAGCTACATTATTATTACTATTATTATTATTACCGTAGATTTGTAAAGCGCCACAGTGCTCCACAGCGCCGTACATTAGGTAACACAGTACATACATAAAACAGGGACATGCCATGCAGACAAAATAAACGCAGACATGAAAACAAAGGGTATGGAGGACCCTGCCCATTACAGAGCTTACATTCTAAGTGGAAGAGGGCACAGCTGAAACAAGAGCAGTGAGTGTGGCTCAGAGTGGAGATTGGCACATTTGTGACGGTGCATTAGTGTGACTCGTATCATCGGGGATAAGGTCACCTCTAAAAAAGAGATGGGTTTTCAAAGAGCGTCTAAAGATTTGAAGGCTGTGGGAAAGTCTGATAGAGCGTGGTAAGGAATTCCATAAGAGGGGAGCAGCACGGAAAAATATACATTGAATATAGTGATTCATTTCTCAGCATTTATTACACCTATTCCGATTGAGATATGACTCAAATCTTTCAACCATCTAGATAATTAACAACTCCTCTCTCTCTCTGTGATTTGTTATTGAATGGACTGGAGACGTTTATTACCTTTATTATAAAGGTTAAAGTATTTTTAATATGAGCATTGTTAAGCTTGTGTACTATTTAAAGGTATAGAGATCGATCCATTTTTTTTTCTTACTAATAATCTGGGAAATGTGATGTTTGTGGACTGTAATATATGCATTATGCATATATATATATATATATATATATATATATATATATATATATATATGTATATATCTATGATATAATTACTTTATACTGACACTGTATAAAAATAGCGCGTTTTCTCTGTAGGTATCCTTCCACGTGGGTTTTCTGCACTTCCTCATAAATATATTGCTTTCCAAATTTGTGGAGCCCCAGCTCTGTATTTAGTGGGAGCAGCAGGTGATTCCTGTGAAATTTTTAATTGTTTATTTTACATATTGACAATTAACCCATGAAGATTTATAGATTACTTATCCTAGTGCAAAGCAAAAAAAGAGATATCACTTTGCAGAGTAAAATGAATGAAGTGAGATAGAAGGCTGCATTTTTAGGGCTTTTCTTGGTGTGCAGAGGGGCGCACAACCTTTTTAATGCTGCAACACGATTGATTACCTCTCAACTGTCCCGATTTTGGTGGGACAGTCACGATTTCAGGACTCTGTCCCGCCTTCTCACCCGCGGACATGTTTGTTCCACAGGTGGAAACGTTGGGAGATATCTCCTTTTCTCTGCCACCCTGCATAGCAGAGCAGCGATGACCGGGTACCACACCCCTGTTACCTGTGCCTGCTGCAGTGTTTGGAGGGGAAGGGAGGTCTCTAAGGGACAGTCTAGTGCTTTACAACGCTAGGCGACCATCTGGGGGAGTGGCCAGACCCCCATTGTGGCGTGATCACGCCCCCATGTGATTGACTTTTGCACCAACTCGTCGTATGTAATTTTAATGAGCCTAATTTTGCACCTTCATGTTCACATTTCTAGGCATACTCCAATGTAGTAACAAGGTTCACACACACAAGTGCCAAATGTAATAAAGACAGTCCCGATGTCCGCTCTCAGGAGACGAACTTCAGCTTGTTTGATAAATTGGCTCTGCAGTACAGAAGGACCAAAATAAGCAAAAATATTATAGTATGCACTTCAGTGTGAGGGCACCCATGTCAACTGGAGGCTTAGTAAGCATTAGGTCTATAAATTTGTGGTATGAATATCAGACTGATGGTGACAACCATTTATTTTGTTAGTGGGAGTGCAATGATTAAGGCTGGACAATGCTTGCTGTGGTGAATAATTTCCATTATTGTTATCTCTGCAGGTTGTGCCTGGTGAACAAGATGGCTGACATACAGGAAGCAGGGTTGCCAACTCTGAAATGAAAAACAAGCAACCGCTTAGTGAAAAACAAGCCCAAAACAAGCCCAACTTACAGGGGACCGTCCTTTTCTATAACACTAACTTCTACACTGAATCTCCATTTAGAAAACCTTGATAAACACAAGAGGACACATTTATACACTGATAGGGCAAATGAAAAAGCAAATGCTGTAATTTAGGACACTGGTATGTCTATCCTACACAGCCCCATGATATAACAGTATAAGTAGTCTTCTGACATTAGCAGCTTACTGAATGGGAGGGGAGGGTGTTATATAGCAGTGTTACCTGCTAAAAGTGCAGCGATCGTGTGTCTGTCACAGCACTTATTTCAGTAGGTTACTGTAGATCCGTCTTCCTGTGATTTATTCCACGTCCTCCTCTGACTCTGCCCACCCACAAAGCGCCACTTCATTGGAGGAATTCGCTACACAACCCGCCCACAACAAAAAAAAACTCAATGCACCAATCACAAAATGGTAACAGGGGAAAAAAGACAAAAAAAACCGATTATGCAGCCTGAGGACTTGGAGAACGTGTCCAAGCCCAAAAACAAGCTACCCGCGGCAGTGGGAAAAAAAACCCTGCAACTTCACAAAAAAAAGAAGCCCAATTCCGCTTGTTATAAGCGGAATTGGCAACTATGACAGGAAGCCACACCTGCCAGAGTTCCCTGCAGTCTGCTGCAGTGCATCATGGGATGAGTAATTGCAGAGACGTAACTTAGAATTCTAGCGCCTGGGGCGAAAAATACAAATGCCGCCCCCCTAGCCCTCAATTTAACCAAATTAACCTAAAATATTCCTAAATTGCGCCCCCCTTCAGCGTTGCGCCCTGGGCGGTCGCCCCTGTCGCACAGCCCTAGTTACGGCCCTGAGTAATTGTACAGCAGCCAAGGTTATGGTGGTGGGAGTCATTATAAGTCTCACCACTCTTTGTCATATTACAGACTTAAATACAACCTTCTAAATAGAGGTTTACTCACTTTTCTATCAAATAAAGGATCATTTATTAAAGTACAAAACTGTGGAGGCACAAATGCGTCTATCTGCTCCCTTCGCACAGACATATTGCTTGCTAGGTTGATGCCCACAATCCACATTTGAAAAATATAGAAAAATGGAGATTATCTTATATTTGCAGTATTGCAGGTAAATGTGAAAATACACTAGGCTAAGGAGTAAAAACATTACTTCAATGTGCTATTTACTATAATTTTAGGACCAACTGCTTCATTTAAACATTTCGATTAATTTAAACATTTTGATTTTCCTCCCAAAATATTGCTTCATTTATGTCTTAACTTAGGAGAGTTTGGGGATATCAGAACTGTATTTAGATTGTGGCACCTTTTAGTTTTTGAATGCTTTTATAACATGGTTATTTGTGCACATACTCACATCAAATGCACTTGGTTGTTATAAAGACTATCCCACTGAAAGTATGAGATGACTCCCAATTACAAGCATCTGCTGAGTAGCAGTAATAAAAACAGATTTTTACATGGAGGAAAAGGTTCTGCGGCCACCACAGAAACCAGTAATAGCCCCATAAATATGCCCTTCCTACCCCTTGGGGTAAATGTATCAAGCTGTAAGTTTCCAGGTTTGCAGATGTTGCCCATGTCAACCAATCAGATTCTAGCTTTCATTTATTTAGTACCTTCTACAAAATGACAGATAGAATCTGATTGGTTGCTATAGGCAACATCCCCACTTTTTCAAATCCGCAGCTAAGTAAATCTAGCCCCTAGAATCTGATTGGTTGCTATCTGCAGCGTTTCAACTTTTCAAGCTTGCCGGAAACTCGCAGCTTGATACACTTACCCCCTTGAGTCTCTTTAAGTATCTTGTCCTGTAAAATGTAATCTGGCTTTTGCATTTGAGTGAAATTTGAGATGCATAAATAAACCAAACTCAGCTAGGAACAGCCAAATCCTCCACTTAAAAAATGCAAGTTTTAGCACGTCCATAGAAACAGACACATTTGCACAAAAATAGGCATGTTATGTCTCAATATATATGCGTCTCGGTGGATGTGGTATTTTTGCAATTTTGTTTACTGAATTCTGGTTTAATAAAGGCAATTGGTATAAAAGTACAGTATAAAGATAAACAGTGTTAGAAAATATTTTAACGTGCAATTCTATGTATCCCAATCTTTCTCAGTTTGAGGCACCCTTAGGGTCTCCATAATTTTTTCAAGGCACCCCTAAGCCAAAATAATTACCAAGTAGTCTCCCGCCTTGCTTACCAAAAGTCCAGTCTGTGGCACCCCTGTGAGATCGCTGAGGCACCCCAGGGAGCCACGGCACACAGTTTAAGAACCACTGGACTGAATTTATTAATAAAATCTCACTGAGCAATTCTCAGCTCTCCGGTGATCCTGGCTGTCACTGGAAATAGGAGTCTTGCTGTTCACCAAACCAGTCCTGGGACCCTGTGTACATGCTTGAGCTGGCAAAACTAAAAATTATTCCTATCTTTATGGATTGAGATTTGCAGCAGACAAGTCCAGCATATGTAGGGTTACAGCGTGAGACATAAAACTCTGGAAACATGAATTAACTGGTAGATTTAATCCACCACCGACCATGAGTGTTGAGAATGGGCAATATTTTAATTCTATTTTATTCTTTGCTCCATGCACTTGTATAGACTGGAACTCCCCTCTCCCACGTTACTGTGCTTGAACAACAACCTACATTTCAGAGATAGTCATCTCGACCTTGTTAAATTGCTGAATCATCAAGGTAAGTGTAAATGTGAGTCTCACAGCACCACTGCTGAGCTTCACTGGATAAGTCTCCTCCTCATAGGGTTTAATTCATCATCACCATTTATTCATATAGCGCCACTAATTCCGCAGCGCTGTACAGAGAACTCACTCACATCAGTCCCCATTGGGGCTTACAGTCTAAATTCCCTAACACACACAGACAGGGAGACAGACTAGGTCAAATTGTTAGCAGCCAATTTAATCTACCAGTATGTTTTTGGAGTGTGGGAGGAAACCAGAGCACCTGGAGGAAACCCACACAAACACGGGGAGAACATACAAACTCATTACAGATAAGGCCATGGTCAGGAATTGAACTCATGACGCCAGTGCTGTAATGCAGAAGTGCTAACCACTACGCCACCGTGCTGCCCAAATTACAAATTTACAATACAAACACCTATTCATTACTGTAAGAATTGATATTCAAATAAAATATTTTCCGACTGACTCTGTCCCCAAATGGCAGTTTAGAATCATACAGTATTGTACATAAACGTATATGTTAAATACACGGCACATGGCTTCTCTATGCCAAAGTTGCCAATATTTTGTAACTTCACAGCAGTATAAATCATCTGGCGCATAATAATTTAGGAACAGGCTGTAAACATATGATGTGGTTAGGATATTTTTTAATAACTGGCATTAAGGCATGCGTTCTAAATGTATGATTACATATAATTATGCAAAAATGTCATTTAGGCTATGCATCTAATTGGGAATGTAGATTATCATACCAATTATTAGAGAACAACATGTGGTCATAACGTAACATAAGTCATGCAAACAGTACATTGGATAATATGCAGGTATTGAAATATGTGATTAAATGCATGTATATTCAGAAATAAACCTAAAGTAGAAGTCCACTCAGTTGTTTTGTTTAAATTAATAAACGTCAATTTCTAATAAGATTGGTGATTAGTACCTCTGGAGCTTACAATCTAAATGCCCTAATATACACACAGAAAGAGACTTAGGGCAATTTAAATACAGCCAGTTAGCCTACCAGTATGTTTTTGGAGTGTGAGAGGAAACCGGAGCACCTGGAAGAAACCCACGCAAACACAGGGAGAACATATAAACTCCACACAGATAAGGCCATGGTCGGGAATTGAACTCATGTCCCCAGTGCTGTGAGGCAGAAGTGCTGATCACTAAGCCACACACGCTGCCCACATACAATATAGACAACAAATTTGCAAATCAACTGCGCTCGGATTAATCTTAGTTTGAATAATCCTAAACATAAGTGCGATAAAAGTCTCCTAGAGATTGAGTATAATTGCAATAATCGGGCTGACAGAAAAGACAGCAAACAACAATTCTTGAAATTGCAGAATATAGATCACAACAAGCATATAGAGGCTTGTTAGTAAATGCCGGAGTCAGAAACATAAATTTGTGATTGCTCAACCATGCATAGAGAGATGTGATTGTCCCAAATCATTGGTCAATGTCCAAGAATGACAGTACCTTATAACAAAAGTTCAGAAGTTCATTGTATGAGAATGTACCTTCTATTTCTCACAACTGCATCAGAAGGGTAGTTGTTCTTGCAGGGATACCTAAAAAATTTCACAGTTTGAAATGACTCAAATAAAGTCTTAGTTCAAAGTCTCTCTGTATTCGTGTCTTCAATCAATTTATAATTCTGAATCCTCTACAGTTGATTTTTGTAGGGATCTCGTTGATTATATTGTATGGTATTCGAGAAATGTCTGTGAGGATTTTAATCCAATGTTCCATATGGGGATGATGTTTGAAAGGCCCTGTGTCGCACCAGTAGGTGTACAGCACCTACTCCTTAATGGTAGCAGAGAGAGTTCCCATGTGTTCCACTGTGGAGCGCTCTCTGTTTCCTATATATGGGTACCTAGAAGAATGAATACTGTGGTGACCCAACGCGTTTCATCTCATCAGAGACTTTTTTCAAGGGTGATATTCAGGGAGTTAATCCTATCTTATATACCTGTCAGGTGCCGCTCTCACACCATGCTAGGTGTCGGGAGCGGACGCCGGACCCGGCCGCCGGACACCTACTTCCGGGTTCGTGGCTGCGCATGCGCAGTGCGCGCGTCCCTTTGCCAGGCAACGGAAGCACCTGACCGCCACAGTACCAATCAGGGCTAGTGCCCTACTATATAGAGCCCCTCCTTTGTCTCCTCAGTGCCAGAGTATTGGTTTCACCTTTCTCCAGCGTTGTATCCTGCTCCCATATTCCAGCTTCCTTTGGTGTTTGACCTCCAGCTTGTTTCTGACCATTCTCTTTTCCACGATTTAGCTTCTATGTTTATTGGACTCTGACCCTTGGCTATCCTCTCGACCATTCTCCTGGATCACCCTTGTGTACCGCGCTCCCGTTTGGCTACGACCCGGACCGTACGACTACTCTTGCAAACTCCCGCTGCACTGTTAACTAGCTTGAAGGACCGCGACCTGCGTGTCCCATGCAGCCAAGCCCATACCTCCTTGCGGGGGTCCCTGGTGAATAACGGGGGTACGTTAGACTCCACGCCTTCCTGCCTAGTAGAGTCAATACCAGTCAGCGGCATCCCCAAGTCATATCGTGACAATACCTATTTGCCTCAATATTCATTGGATCCCATTTATGGGAAGGTGACTATGTATGTTGATCTTATATGCTGCACTTTTAATTATACAAACAGTTATCTTTTAAATGGAATGAGCGCGTAAAATAATAATGTACAATATATAAGAAATTCCTGCTAAAAATTGCTCAATATATAGGGAAGAAATACAGCAATATCAGATGTCATATCTTACACTGATCTGCAATATATAATTACATTGGCTTATTACTTGATCAACCTAAAACTACATGTATAGTATATCTTGGCTTGATAAAGTGGGTGCGTCAACCTATACAGGTATGCTTAAAATGATTTTCCTAATGATGTATAGAGATTACAAAAAAACACATAATGGGCACATGATGAAAAAGCGCACAGAGATATAAAACAACAACGCTCATATTCAACTTAATTTGAATAATTCCAAACATAAGTGCGATAAAAGTCTCCT
Source organism: Mixophyes fleayi (assembly GCF_038048845.1). Taxonomy (NCBI): domain Eukaryota; kingdom Metazoa; phylum Chordata; class Amphibia; order Anura; family Limnodynastidae; genus Mixophyes; species Mixophyes fleayi. The sequence goes on along the minus strand of NC_134408.1, from coordinate 27,108,553 downwards.
GGAAATTGAGTATAGTTGCAATAACTGGGCTGACAGAAAAAACAGTAAAGAATTCTTGCAGAATATAAAACACAACAAGCATAAAGAGGCTTGTTAATAAATGCCGGTGTCAGAAACCTTGTGTCAGAAACATAACTTTGTGATTGCTCAAACATGCATAGAGAGATGTGATTATCCCAAATCATTGGTCAATGTCCAAGAATGACAGAACCTTATAACAAAAGTTCAAAAGTTCGTTGTATCAGAATGTACCTCCTATCCCTCATAACTGCATCAGAAGGGTAGTTGTTCTTGCAGGGAAACTTGAAAAATATCACTGCTTAAACATTCATCATCATCATCATCATCATCATCATCATTGGCATTTCCTTAAAAAAGATGAGGGGCCTGATTCATTAGTGATCTTATCTGCCGTTTTTTGCTTATCTTAAGCAAATCCACTCTGTGCATGCTCAGAAAAGGGAGATAAGAAGCAAAATCCACTGCGTAAGTGAAGAATTTCTTAAGTTAAGATGAAAATCCATCTTAACTTCACTCTTATCTCCCCGTTTCTTCTTAAAAATAAACTTAATCTTAACTTTTGCACAAGATAAGATCACTAATGAATCAGGCCTGAGGTTCTGACGGATATTTTACCCCAGCACCCAGACATTGATTTTAGAAAATCACCAGATTTTAAAAAGATTCTGGTAATGAACTACATAAAGACAAACAAAGGAAGCAACGGCTGGCTAACCAATAGTGGTCAAAAACCAAGTTTTTATTTTTGCTGGAGTTGCAAAAATTGTAAATCACTCAATTGTAAACATACACAATAGGATTTGAACCCAACAGGGAAAACATACAAAACCAAGGACATCCTGTCATGCAACACAGAGAATGAGATTTATCTTACGGAATGTTCATGTAACAAACAGAATGTGGGACGGACTATACGGAAATTTAAAACATGAACCAAGGAACGCTTGAGAAATATCAACATAGGGTTTGACAGACATAACCTGTCAAACCATTTTAAAAAGATACAACAGGGGAAAAAGGAGAATTTAAGATTTGTGACCAATAAGAAGATCAAAAAGAACTGGGGAGGAGGGGGCGCAATCAGACAAGTAAATAGGGAGGGAATGGGGAGGAATCTAGAACAATTTATGCACTGAAAACTTTAGAACTAAGAGGTTTAAGTATAGATTTCGAATTACAATCATTACTAAAGGTATGCTAAGGTATTATCTAAGATAATAGGTGTACTAGATATTAGCCTAGTGCCAAATATTCCAAGATGATTGCTAAATAGCCTTTGTTGATATACTACTATAGTCACCTGGTGACGGGGTATAGGATAAAGTCCAAGGGGTAAATGTATCAAGCTGAGAGTTTTCCGGTGGGTTTGAAAAGTGGAGATGTTGCCTATAGCAACCAATCAGATTCTAGCTATCGTTTTGTAGAATGTACTAAATAAATGACAGCTAGAATCTGATTGGTTTTTCAAAACTGCCAGAAAACTCTCAGCTTGATACATTTACTCCCAAGACTAGTGAATGTACAGGTAGGTGCTGATATGGGAATTCACCCTTCTACGGTCATAACACTCCACACAATGGCCAAACACTTTCGATCTTGAAAGCTAAATGGAGTGAGCCAGCACGGTAACAGGAAGGGAGACCGCCTGAGAACCTCCTACGTGGTAGGAGAACACCTTTAGCCTCATTGATTCTCCACTGTACGGCTGCTATCCACTATCAGTCGCTATTATATCCATCCTGACCCAAGTAAGCATTACCCCTCTTTTCTACTATATGTTTTTCCATTCAGGGTGACACTGTAGGTGAAGGTAATGTGTTAATATCAGGGATTCACAATGCCACTATTATAGTATTTCCAATGCCAGGAATTTGTATATGTCATCTTTACTAGGTTCTGTAACGTTTCACTATTGGCACATGTGAGTTCTCTTGTTAATGCTAGATCAATAAGAAAGCTGAGTTAGCTGTGTCTGACCCCCATGTTATCATTATTCATCCTTACCACCATCCTTTCCTTATTTATGTATATGCATCTATGTTAGATATATACATTACCTGTAGATAATACCTTTTATCCAACTAAATACTCATCCCCCCCCTTCTTCAGGCGTCCCATTACTCATGCCAGGATAATCGATTCTAAGAGAACAATACAATATAAGGGTTACAATTATAAATCGATAAATGGTCAAATTTCAATATGCAAAATTGCTACAAGCATTACTCATGTCTAATGATCAAGCATATAATATCAAGCCCCCCCCCCCCCCCGCGGTGACTCCCCTTCCCCCACCCGAAAAAATAAAATAAAATAAATAAATAAATTTAAAAAAAAATAATACCTGCAGCGCTGCGCCGCCCCGTGACCCAGTGCCCCAGGCTGCAGCCTGATCAGCCTAATGGTTGATCAGGCCCTGCCTGCAAGAACAACTCCCCTTCTGATGCAGTTGTGAGGGACAGGAGGTACATTCTGATACAACGAACTTTTGAATTGTTGTTATAAGTACTGGCATTCTTGGACATTGACCAATGATTTGGCATAATCACATCTCTCTATGCATGTTTGAGCAATCTCAAATTTATGTTTCTGACACAAGGTTTCTGACTCCGGCATTTACTAACAAGCCTCTATATGCTTGTTGTGTTTTACATTCTGGAAGAATTTTTTGCTGTCTTTTCTGTCAGCCTGATTATTGCAACTATACTCAATCTTTAGGGGACTTTTATCGCACTTATGTTTGGAATTATTCACATCAAGTTTAATCTGAGTGCAATTGATTTTTAAGTTTGTTGTCAATCGATAAAAACCTGTTGATGAAATGAGCAAGATTCCATATATAACCCAGAGATGTACAATTGTTAAATTTTAGCCTGGGGTTCGAGACTCGGCCTGGCAGCCTGTTAATAACATTTTAAAGCAAAAATAATGCAGGTGACCCACTAATTCATTCCAAGGCAGCCCAATATGGGACCAGCACAAGGGACTGATGTCCCCCCCCCCCTCTCCCCCAGCCCAGCCAGACCCTGGCAATTGTAAACCCCACAGGTATTACTGAATAGTATCTACCATGATGCTTTACTTGCCACTGAGAAACTTGTAACAAATAGTTGTCACTCAACAGGACCCCACCACAGCCAATTCCGCATGGGCTTGTGCCGCCTTGTGAGGGGGAGTGTGCCGCCGTGTGAGGGGGAGTGTGCCGTGGTGTGAGGGGGAGTGTGCCGCCGTGTGAGGGGAGTGTGCCGCCGTGTGCGGGGGCTTGTGCCGCCGTGTGAGGGGGAGTGTGCCGCCGTGTGAGGGGGAGTGTGCTGCCGTGTGAGGGGGCTTGTGCCGCTGTGTGAGGGGGAGTGTGCCACCATGTGAGGGGGCTTGTGCCGCCGTGTGAGGGGAGTGTGCCGCCGTGTGAGGGGGCTTGTGCCGCCGTGTGAGGGGCGTGTGCCGTCGTGTGAGGGGGCTTGTGGCGCCGTGTGAGGGGGAGTGTGCCACCATGTGAGGGGGCTTGTGCTGCCGTGTGAGGGGGAGTGTGCCGCCATTTACAGGGGGAGTGTGCCGCCGTGTGAGGGGGCTTGTGCCGCCGTGTGAGGGGAGTGTGCCGCCGTGTGAGGGGGCTTGTGCCGCCGTGTGAGGGGGAGTGTGCCGCCGTGTGAGGAAGAGTGTATGTTTGACTGGCACTGCGTAAACTGCAATGGCTGAAAAAAAACATAGATATTCTGTGAAACAAGATACAACACTGGAGGACAAATACTTTGTGATATGAGAATTTACAATCTTACTTACTTTAAGCTTAATAAGTCTGTTATGTATGTATTACCTAATGAGCTGAAATTTGTTCCTACGCATACCTCTACTCACATTGATTTATTGATTGATTTAAATAGGTTTATTAGAAAGTTAACTTTGACATCTTTCTTTTCACACTCGACAAATGCTAATGACACAAACTCGGGTGTGGCATATGACAAAATGACACAAGCCTTGATAAACAAAGCAATACCTCTGTTTCCTCTACTAACTGAGAAAATGATGAAACTCAAAAGAAATTCTGCAGATAATCTAGTTTTTTTTTTCAAACTTTTACAATGTGTCCTCATAGAGAATCTTTTTCCAAATTAGCTCTAATGAACTGAAAAAGCTGAAGCTTTGTAAGAAAGGTAAATATGAGAATTTTACACAGATGAACAAATCTACCCTGAAGGATTTAAGAATAAATACACCAATCGTTTTACAAAATACTGATGGGGGGAATAAGCCGTCAAGTATAAAGAAAAATATTTTAATGAAAGTTTATGGTTACTTCGGTGAAAATTCGTTTCATAAGAAATTGCTATGTGATCCAAGATCTGCATATAATAAAAACCTGAAAGCAATAGTATAGTAGTCCGTGCATTCTGCTGTTATTACTGAACATGAATTTAAATCACACTCCCTGGATTTCTATCTTATATCACCCTCCAACAATACATAGAGGTCACGCAAAGCCTCATAGGAAACCTATTGTCTCTGAAATTAATTCTCTTTCTGCAAACTTACCAAAATATATTGATTTTTTTTTTTCTAAACCAATTTGTGGCTAATTTAGAGTCTTCCTTTGAAAGACTCCAGGGGGTATATTTACTAATATGCAGGTTTCAAAATTGGAGATGTTGCCTATAGCAACCAATCAGATTCTAGCTGTCATTTATTTAGTACATTCTACAAAATTACAGCTAGAATCTGATTGGTTGCTATCGGCAACATCCCCACTTTTTCAAACCTGTAGTTTAGTAAATATAAACCCAGGGATGTAATAAAATGATGTGAAGATATTATATGGGATAAAAAATATTATCTGGTTACATTTGAAACACAGTCGCTGTATGCTATTATTTAACACTCTGATTGTATTGATGCTGTGATTACTTTTTTTGTTATAATATGGTAGATAGCATGCCAAAACTATTTACTGATATATTCATTTTGCAATGGCACATAATTATTTCTATTTTAAAAATAGTTTTTTAAAAAAAAGTTGCGATTGAAAGTACAGCTATGCCCACCAGTTCAGCGAATTTTTATTGAGGTACTGGGAAAAACATCTTTTTGGTCTAATAATTCTATTATTTTAAATATCTAGTAGTTTGCAGGAGATATATAGATTATATGATATTCATTTAGTGTGGCAATCTAGGTACATTGAGATCCTTTACTATTTAGGTTAATAAAAAGAACATTTAAACTTAGACATTATTTTACACATACTTATAATGCCAACATTATAACTTTTTTAGACTTGGATATGTTTGTCGATTATGCTGATAATAGACTTTGCATTAAAATGCATTTTAAAACTGTAACTGTAAACACATTTTTAATTTATATTACAAGGGTCACTAAGGCCCAATTATTACAGGTAAAAACATGTACAATACTGAAGACTAACAAACAATGGCAGCATTGCTCATACAAGAATTATTGTGAAAGGATATAACTCCTTAGTTCTATACAAACTGAAGTGGATATCATTGAAAAGAGTTTTTTTTATTAAAAAAAATGAATTACACTTAGACATGAATACAAATAAATACAAAACATCTTTTATTAGTACATATAAAGATTATAAAAAGGTGGAAAGGACTTTCTTCAGTAATTGTAAGGGGAAGCCCAGTTTTGAAATCTATCCTTATGTATAGACCTAAGTTTATATATAACAAAAATAATCTAAAGAACCAAATTGCACTAGTTGTTAAGATAGAAATACCCCTTATTGAGAATATTTGGCAATGCTGCATACGATGTAATATGTGTAGGCTATGTATAGCCGTTGATGTTAGTGTCCTATTCTTGACCGATCCACCTGCCAATCATACCGCACCTTCAGGAACAGTTCTACACTCACCGCTTCCTTCTAGGGGAAAGACCGCAACAGTTACTCAAGGGGCAGTACGGTGTGGAAGGAAAGAGGGTGTGCTTGAGGTGATGGGCGGGAGTAGAGGAACTGCACTCTACTCCTGTTGCTGACACCTCGATTTTGATCTGGGCCTGGGTACGGGGCTGCAGATATTCAGTATAGGGAAAACTCCCAACAGAATATCTCACTTGCTAATGGTGAAGGCCTGACCAAGATGGAATGAAACGGAACGGGGGACACTGACTGTATAGGCACTGTCTCTTCTTGATGGTTGTCTGAGGCTCCTATTAATGGCATCTAGGAAAGGGGCGAAACACAACAACCCTCCCACGGAGCTGTCTATGCTTGCTAGAATTTACCACCCACTCTAGTGTTAACTACAACAGCAACAGAAATACCGTGGTCCTATCAACGTTCTATGTGACATTAACCTCTAGCACTAGGTGTAGGGTACTAATCTATCTAAGACATTCACAATTCCATATAGTCAAATAAAGAAGAAACATAAATTCACTGGACAAAACACCAAAAGCCTATCTTTAATGGGGGCCTGACTAATGAGTGCCACGACACAATACACGGAGAGAATAACAGGTCTCTAAGTGGCCACTTGCAAAATGGCCGCCGGATATGGGGACAGAGCAATGGGGACCAACAATGGCGTTGCCAGATCAGGCGCGGTCTCTCAATAAACAGGGTCTAACCTAAACTATCATACCACAGGCTAGATTTACTAAGAATCAAGTTTTGTGGCGGTTTTAAACACATCGTCAGCGTTTTAGTGCTCCAAACCACTGCATTTACTATACTGCCATCGAAACCGCCATCCAAAAGACAAGACAGGACAGTTTTAATACCTGCTTCTGAATGGCTTGATAGCTCGGACATGCTGTTTGAGCTATTTTGCCATTCAGAACATAAGAGAATGCACCATCGACATTTAAATTATTTGGGCAATCATTATTTATTGATTAAGGGGTAAAATTAATTTAATGTTACCTAATGGGGATTTTTTTTAAGGGTACACTATTATAGCATTATATTATGGGGAAATGTGAATATATAATAATGTTAACTGATTATTGATGGTGGATATCATTATTTATGTTGCACAAATTAGCATTACATAATGCCTGAATAATATAATAATTAAATAATTTTGTGCCTTTAATATAATCTAATATCTAATATAATATAAGAAAAAAATATCTCCCCATAAGTTAATATTAAATTAATTGTGTCCTTTAATCAATAAATAATGATTGCCCCAAATAATTTAAATGCCAATGGTGCTTTCTCTTATGTTCTGAATGGCAAAATAGCTCAAACAGTATCAAAACTGTCCTGTCCTGTCTTTTGGATGGCGGGTTTAACCAAACCACTAGCAGTTTGGACAAAACCACAATCATTATTTATTGATTATCGGGAAAAATTAATTTACTATTAACTTATGAGGGGAATTTTTTTTCTTCATTATATTAAGGGCACAAAATTATTCAATTATTATATTATTCGGGCACAATGTAATGCCAATTTGTGCAACATAAATAATTATATCCACCATTAAAAATCAGTTAATATTATTATATATTCAATTTCCTCCGTAATATAATGGTATAATAGTGCCCCCTTAAAAAAAATCCCCCAGTTAATATTAAATTAATTTTGTCCCTTTATCAATAAATAATGATTGCCCAAATAATTTAAATGTCAATGGTGCTTTCTCTGAATGGCAAAATAGCTCAAACATCAATGCAGTTTGAGCAATCTCACCACTCACAACCACCTCTTTTATTTTGAACATTTGGATGGCGGTTTTGCAAACCCCAGCTTAGTAAATCCGACTGTTTGTATGGTCATCATTGTTAAAATTGGGATGGCGATTTGTAAAGTGGTGGTTTAGAAAAATGTCAATTCTGGTCGTTTTAATGGCGGTTTGGGCTTTAGCAAATCCGGCGGTTTTAAAACCGGCAGAAAAATGGCTGAATACCGACGGTTTCACCAAGCCGTCCTTTAGTAAATCTAACCCCATGACTCATATCACCCACTACAAACTGATCTGCTTCCATTCTACCTACATATTTTATTAAGCTAATGTTAAAGGTCTTTTGTAAACATCAATTATTAAATTCAGACCAAGGGCCTGATTCATTAAGGATCTTGGGCTAGATTTACTAAGCTGCAGGTTTGAAAAAGTGGGGATGTTGCCTATAGCAACTAATCAGATTCTAGCTTTCATTTATTTAGTGCCTTCTACAAAATGATAGCTATAATTTGATTGGTTGCTATAGGCAACATCCCCACTTTTTCAAACCCGCAGCTTAGTAAATCTAGCCCCTTGACTTGAGAAACTTCTTATTTAAGACTCCTGGACAAAACCATGTTACAATGCAAGGGGTGCAAATTAGTATTCTGTTCTGCACATAAGTTAAATACTGACTGTTTTTTCATGTAGCACACAAATACTTGATAGCTTATTTGTACACTGAAATTTAAAGTTAATATGTGTGTGCTACATGAAAAAACAGTCAGTATTTAAGTTGTGTGCAAAACAGAATACTAATTTGCACCCCTTGCATTGTAACATAGTTTTGTCCAGGAGACTAAAATAAGAAGTTTCTTAAGTTAAGATCCTTAATGAATCAGGCCCCAGGTTACTGCTATTGGAAGAAAAAAAAGACCTGAGGCACGGGGATGTTACTAAAGTTAGAGGGGATTTTAAAGCTGCACCCAGCTCCTGCAGTTTGTGTATGACAAGTGTTATGCTATGTTATGCATACCATGATAGCATAACACAGGGCTATTTTTAAGGCACCTGAATTTATATCAGAGCTAATTAACTAGCAGCCTGAGGCTGGCTGTCATTAAGCAGTACTCTCAGGCGTGGTCTCATACTCCCACAAGCCGGTGAAACTGCTGACTAACCGGACAGTTTCACGTGTGGCTCAGAAATCAGAACTAACTTTCTAGGCTGTCTCCGGCTAAGACAAAAAGTGCAGGAATTGCAGCCAGTGCGTTTTTTGTTTACATAAATTCTTCCTGTACCGTCTACAATATATCATCTGTATATCGTGATTAGCATAAGTGAACCCGTCAATGCCTGGGTAACTTGCAATGGAAGATGTTAAAGAGTGCAAAGTACATAATTATCTTTTAGTATAATTACAGACCTTTCGGCATGACCCATTTCGCCTGTTACACATTGATCTGCTCTCTTTTTACCATCTTATTTATGCAGTAAACTCTGCTGAACAAATTAATTGATTGTTAAAAAAAACAGCAACACCCACCCGTATGTGTCCTGTACTATAATAATAATAATAATAATAATAATAATAATAATAATAGTAATTCCTGTTTCTTATTCTGTATCGTTAGCTAATATCACGTCACCACTTATCTTGTTCCGTATACTGGATGTAATTCTAATGATATGCTTTTATTTTGTAGGCCAGGATAGCTGATAGCTGTACTTCTCATTGATTATAATTTGCATGGCCCAGTATCTGGTGTTATTCTGCTTTATGGATAGTTGCACAATATCACATGTTTTGTTCTGTATGCTAGATATAATTAGTAATATTTGCTCTTATTCCGTATGTACTGATGGCTGCACAGTACCACTTCTTTGGTACTGCACGCTGTGTGCAGTTCAGAGAACCTTTTCCTTATTTTTCATATATGAGCACTCACACAGTATCAGCGCTGTCCTATATACCTGGTGTAACTGTCAGTACCTGTTCATTTTCTTTAGTATCTGGACTGCTGCACCGCTATTCAATGTCAGAAAGCTACTAATAATGAAGGAAAATGATTCAGAAGTTGCCCAATGATTGCTGCCATATTTATGCCAATTACCATCTCACATCATAAACCACAGACACAAGCTGCCTAGCTAGGAGCAGCGTGCTCCAGATGACAAGATATTTCTACTGCCTTTACCTGTTCATATGTCACATACATGCTGACTCTCCTGGAATGTCCGGGAGACTTCTGAATTTTGTGGAATCCACCCAGACTCCTGGGAGAGTATTAACTTTGTTACATACGTGCGTTTGACAATACATTTAGAGCTAGGATAAAGGCAAAAAAAAAAGGAGTAAATTTACTCCAGGACACACCATGTTGCAACGCAAGGAGTGCAAATGCATCTATTCATTTTTCACACACACACACTGTGCTGAGGGAGGGGGGCACGTACTGTGATGAGGGAGGGGGGCATGTACTGTGATGGAAGAGGGAGAGGGGGCATGTACTGCGATGGAAGAGGCAGAGGGGAGCATGTACTGCGATGGAAGAGGGAGAGGGGGGCATGTACTGTGATGAGGGAGGGGGGCATGTACTGTGATGGAAGAGGGAGAGGGGGCATGTACTGCAATGGAAGAGGGAGAGGGGAGCATGTACTGCGATGGAAGAGGGAGAGGGGGGCATGTACTGTGATGAGGGAGGGGGGCATGTACTGTGATGGAAGAGGGAGAGCGGGGCATGTACTGTGATGAGGGAGAGGGGTATGTACAGTGATGAGGGAGGGGGGTATGTACAGTGATGAGGGAGGGGGGCATGTACAGTGATGAGAAAGGGGGGCATGTACAGTAATGAGGGAGGGGGGCATGTACAGTGATGAGGGAGAGGGGCATGTACTGTGATGAGGGAGGGGGGCATGTACTGTGATGGAAGAGGGAGAGGGGGGCATGTACTGTGATGAGAGAGGGGGGCATGTACTGTGCAGAAGGAGGGTGGTGGTGGGGCTAGGGGGGCCCTGCCAGATTAATTAGTACTGTGCCACACAGTTTCTGATGACAACCCTGCTCCTATATGAGGCAAACAATGGTCCTGCATTAGTTTGATATGAACCTCAGTCATTACTCTGTGCTATTGGAGCACCGTGCACAGTACACTCAGAACCTTAGGCACCAGGGGGGTTTGGGCACAGTCCTTGGGATGCCACTCTACCATCCTGGGCCCCCTTCTCTGCTATTTTGATGGACAGTGGGAGGCAGCCTACCAGACACTTCTTACCCCCGAGCCCCCTAGTGGCAACACCAGTTGTGCCCCTTTTAGTTCTGTCAACAGTAGTACATTACCCTAAATTGCTAGCCCTTCTTTTATGCGGTGTTACACATAGGTCTGGGGTTGGTAGAGGACCAGGCCATTCAGAACACAATGTTCCTTCATGGTTCATTAGATCTCTACTGGAGCTGCTAAGGGGCCTTCAGTGCTGCTACTCTCCAGTCAACGGCCTGCAGACCTGTAGTCTGTCATAGCCAGGACTTCCCAGGCCCACTACACCACGTACGAATTTATTGAAAAGTTTGTACTCCAGGCTGGCATATAGCCACATGAGTGCCCACGCAGCCCACAAGTGCCAGCCCTCTCCGTAACCAAAAGAGGAAGGAGGGTCAGTTAGCATAAATGGAGACAGAGAGTTATGGTTGCCGGCGGCTATTTTAAGATTTCATATTTGTTGTCTCCATCTTCAGCAACATTTTCTCTTCCAACCGTGTTGCACCACCGATAATGCCAGTTGCCAATGACTGCTTCATTATTGGTGGCTAATAATGATTCTGCCTAGTTAAAATAGCCACATTACCCACCACCAGCGACAATTGTTATTCTTTTACTTTATGTATCAAGTGGTCCTCATGTCTATTAGATTGTAAGCTCATGTGGACAGTGCCATCTTTACCATCTCTTTCATGCCACTATATGTTATTTATTTGTGTCACGTTTCATTCAATATATAGTGCTGTGTAATATGTGTCATGTATAACTAAAAGATTATAATAATAATAATAATAATAATAATAATAATTAAAAGGATTAAATGAGTCTGTTCTAGACACTGAATCAGATCTGAATTTGTTGTTTTGTGAGCAGAGATTTCATTGTTAATGATCGACTTCCTTAATAGGAGGAATGTTACATACAGCATTCATATTCAAATGGCTTCATCTGAATTTTATTCGCCAGGAAAACATACCCATGCTGCCTAATTAGTGGATAACACAGTATGCAGGACATTTGCATAGAGATAATCTCACCAGACTTGCTAAAGAGCAGCCGTTACAGACAATATACCCACCAGTCAGTAGAATTTACCTACCTGGGCGAGTTACTATACTTTGTATCCCTGGTCCCCTCATCACACATTTCATTATGATAGAATATGTGTTGTAGTTAATACCCAGTCAAAAGGGTCAAATGGATTTCATATATTCAGTTATGTTTCAAATGTCCCTTCATTATGGTACAAATGTACATGGGTACACATTTTCCTTAAGAAAATAAAACAGAAATACCAGTATTTCTCAAACTTTTTTTTACATAAAATCAAAATATCCCAAAAATTAAAAATTACAAATTATAACAATATTTCTGTAAACAAACATTTTTTTTATTTTTAATTTTTCAAAATATTTTTTTATATTTTTTTAATAATACATGGGCAGGGGGGGGTGGAAAATGGGTCGGGGGGTGAACCTGGGGCTGGGGAGATGGAAACTGGGGCTGGAGGGTTGGAAACTGGGGATGGGGAGATGGAAACTGGGGCTGGGGGATGTCAACTGGGACTGGGGGTCTTCTTAAAATTTGGGGAATTTTTTCATTAGTTGGAAAAAAAAGAAAAAAACATTTAAAAATCTCAGGACACTTTTCAAACATATTTAGCAGTATGGGAGGATTTATCCACCTATTTTCCAAGCTCAACAGAGTTTAGAGGTGGTACATTAAGTGAAACTCTCTGCAAAGGTTCATGTTATGCTGAACACAGACTGCATATTGGAGCCACATGCAGCTATATTGGGAGGGGGGGTTACTTGGCAACAAACACTTATTAGGCCCATGATGTCAGACACTTGTTTAATGGCAAACTTTTTATAGTCCTAGGGAAAGTCACATTTGGGAAAGAAAGGCTCTCTGATGACAACACTTTGTGCTGCAAAACAAAATAATTTATATTAGACATTAAGATTCTTCAGCACGGGCTTGGGATTGGCTCCTTTCCTTCTCCACTTTGGACTCCTGGTTCTCCTTCACAAGGGCCTCCTCCATGGCCGCTTCCTCCTGGGTGTTTTTTGCTCTATTCAGGGATTCCTTCCAAAATTAGGCCCTGTTCTCCTCCTCCAGGAGAGGGTAAAGTGATACCATCACTCCTTTTCCTCCTCCTGGGCCTCCTCTCTATCCTTCTCCTGGGCCTCCTCCCTGTCCTCCTCCATGGCCTCCTCCCTATCCTCCTCCTGGGGCTCCTCCCTGTCCTCCTCCATGGCCTCCTCCCTATCCTCCTCCATGGCCTCCTCATTATCCTCCTCCTGGGCCTCCTCCCTGTCCTCCTCCTGAGCCTCCTCCCTGTCCTCCTCCATGGCCTCCTCCCTATCCTCCTCCTGGGCCTCCTCCCTGTCCTCCACCATGGCCTCCTCCCTATCCTCCTCCTGGACCTCCTCTCTGTCCTCCTCTTGGGCCCCCTCCCTGTCCTCCTCCTGGGCCTCCGCCCTTGCCTGCATATGTTCGCATCGTAAGTGGCGGCGTTGGCATATTCTTTCTGTTGGAAGAAATATGACACATTTATTTATTTATAAACGAACATCCTACACATACATAGGGACATCCAGAAAAAGTTAGGTTGCTATGTGCAATATCCAATACCACATATGGACCATCATCACCACTTTCATATGGACCATCGTCGGCCAAATAAACACACCTCTACACCCCTTTCATATGGACTTCTTGTCTCCGTCCTCAGCTATCTTCTGTCTTCCAAACGTGTTGCACCACTGATAGTGCCAGTTGTCAATGAGTGCTTTATTATTGGTGACTAATAGTGTTTCTGCCTTAAAATAGCCACATTACCCACCACCAGCTACAATTGTTACTTTATTACCTTATGTATCAAGTGGTCCCCATGTCTATTAGATTGTAAGCTCATTTGGACAGTGCCATCTTTACCTTCTGTTTCATGTCACTATATGTTATTTATTTGTGTCATCTTCAATTCAATATATAGTGCTGTGTAATATATCAGTCATGTATAACTAAAAGATAATAATAATAATAACAATAATAATAATTAAAAGGATTAAATGAGTCTGTTCTAAACACTGAATCAGATCTGAATTTGTTGTTTTGTGAGCAGAGATTTCATTGTTAATGATAGACTTCCTTTGTGAAAGGAATGTTACATACAGCATTCATATTCAAATGGCTTCATCTGAATTGTATTCACTAGGAAAACATACCCATGCTGCCTAATTAGTGGATTACACAGTATGCATGATATTTGCATAGAGATAATTTCACCAAGTTTGCTGGAGAGCAGACGTTATACACAATATTCCCTCCAGTCAACAGACTTTACCTACCTGATATCTATATATCTGTGCACAATAAACCCTACCCATCATGCTCGCTGTCTAGGTGTCATCCTTCACTCAGAACTGAACTTTGTTACCCACATCCAGTCTGTAACCAAATCCAGTTACATACATCTAAGAAACAGTTCTAGAATCCGTATATATCTCATACAAGACACCGCAAAAATGTAATAGATGTACTGACAGGACCTGATTCATTAAGGAGATCAAAGCAAAAACAATGAGTAACTATGGACCTTGGCAAAACCATGTTGCATTGGAGGGGGAGGTAAATTAAAACACGCGGACAGATTTATAGTTGGGGTTTGGCATGTCCTAGATCAACTTTTAATGTCAGTGTAAAAATAATGCTCTAAAGTATTTGCATCCTACATGAAAAAACAGCTAGTATTTCCCCTATGTGCAAGATAGTAAACTCCTTTGCACCCCTTGCATTGTAACATGGTTTTGCATGGGTTCAAAGTTATTCATTTTTTTGCTTTGCTTTCCTTAATGAATCAGGCCCAATGTGCGTTTTTCTGAAAAGCTTGTAAACTGTGTATAAGCATGCCCGAATTCAACAAGGCCCGGATCTAAAGAAACTTACCTTGATCAATATGGTACTAAAGTCACTTAGATTATGTTAAAACTGGGACACCTAGTAGTGCGTTTTTCTTTATCCCTGGCAGACGTACGTTTGAGTACGATATACATTTGCATTGCTGATTGTCAGTGGAGTGCACAGGCGTGCAATTCCATTAAATTATAAATACATTATTAATCCTTACACTCATGTTTTGTTATCAAAGTTATTATCTTAATTTCATACTAACCCTGATCATTAATCCTTTGTATGTATGCAGTTTTTATGAGATTGCATGATATGTAAAAATATATATGATGTGGGAGAATGTCTGTGCCGCCGTATACTGTGTGATTATAATGTCTGTGCCGCCGTATACTGTGTGATTATAATGTCTGTGCTGTCGCATACTGTGTGATTATAATGGCTGTGCTGCTATATAGTGTGATTATAATGTCTGTGCTGCCATATACTGTGTGATTATAATGTCTGTGCTGTCGCATACTGTGTGATTATAATGGCTGTGCTGCTATATAGTGTGATTATAATGGCTGTACTGTTATATACTGTGTGATTATAATGGCTGTACTGTTATATACTGTGTGATTATAATGGCTGTGCTGCCACATACTGTGTAATTATAATGGTTGTGCTGCCATATACTGTGTGAGGAACAATTATCACCCAGACAAACTGTGCCTGATTTCTCATACTAATAGGGAACCCGGGTACTATATACTATATGTATGCTAGAGAGACGGGCGGAGGTCGCCAACTTGGACCTCCATTCCCTGGAGACCATGGCACTGTCCTGTATAGCTGATCAGTTGGTGCAGGGGGTGGGCAGGATTGACACTGGCGCTAGCCCAACCATAACCACACCGATATCTCCCAGAGGTAAATTGCAGATCACAATATAGGCATAAAAAATACAAATGATTAATGCTTTGTTTACAGAAATCTAAATGCACCCAACAACAATAGCTGTTTTTCCAGCAAAAAGACAATTCACATGTTGACACTTGCCAATATTAAAGCAAATAAAACTCCTAAATCCTCTCACTTATACTGCAACCTAACTAGCCTATTGTAGAATCTGTGGTCTATGGTCTTCAAGATTACTGAATGTTTTCAGAGAAGAAGATATCTAGGTAACATCCCACTCCGGACACAGATATGTGCTGTTTGTGATGGTCCTTAAATATATATGTTTCCAGATTTTTTTCATTTTTTGCAAAAGATGACCATATATATATATATAGCGAATTTCATTTAATAGTGGGCAGGCTTCACCCCTCTAACCAAGCCCTAACAAGCACAACCCATGACATCACCACAACCTTATCCCATATCCATCACACTTTCCAATATATTGACACTGCCATGACATTTCTCACAGACCTTGTCGCACAATTACTCACCTCCAACCCTCCTGCCCTAATGCCACATGTTACCCCTCCTGCTCCAATGCTACATGTTACCCCTCCTGCTCCAATGCCATGTTTCTTCAGGGTGGAGGGAAGAGTATGGCAAGAGTACCCCTCCAGCCTGTGGGGCACCAAGCAGCACTTCCACTGTATGCTGGCATATATAGTCCGTGGAGAACTTGTACGATAGCCAGGGCCATCTTTTCCATTGGGCATGATGGGCAGCTGCCCGTGGGGCCCCACGGGCAAGGGGGCCCCATAGGCACGGCTCTTAATGAGAATAAATAATCCTGCAAAAGAAAACACCTGCACAATAAACCTTCAAGGGTCACTGAGCAAGTACATCTATCTATCTCTATCTCTATATATCTATATCTATATCTGCATCTGTATACATCTATATATCTATATCTAGGGGCCCCGGTGCACTGCTTTGCCCGGGGGCCCATAATGTTGTTAAGATGGCCCTGACGATAGCCTCACAGGTCTCAGGTATAATCAAACCCAGAGCTTGTGGTGAAATAGTTCTGCTGTACTTGAGATCAGCCAGTCTCCTTCGTGTGGCCAAAAATCGTAAGGTAGCAACCAGTCTCTGCTCTGCATGGGTCTCCTTAAATGAGTGTCCTCCTTCTGCGTGAGTAGGGTGACTAGTTGGAACAGCTCCTGTAATGTGTAATCATCCACAGGAAATTCCTGGACTCATCAGGATTGAAGTCCCATACCTCCTATAACAGGGGCATATGTGAAAAGGAGTCTCACCTGTGGAACCTCTGGAACCATTCCTTGGTCCAACAAGTGAGATTCTTTCTCCTTCTTTCCTCCCGGTTCTGTGTTTCCAGTGTTCTTGCCATAACGAGAAGCAAAAAAACCCACAAGCTTTTCATTGATTTTCTGAGACCATTATATTAAAATAAATTGCAATAAGTTGGCAGTTGCGGACCGAGTTGCCGAACGTACACTATACACAAAGCTGTACAATAGAATGAATGGCGATGATGTATTTTCTTTTCCTGAGTCTTTATTTGTGGGTGTGTTGTGCTCTTTGGTTCAGCCCTTTACTTAATTTTACTTAGCATAATGCTGCTCGGAGGCCATGTATCTGTACAGTGTGTACGCAGTCACGATCTTTTGAGACAATGGCTATGACTGAAGAAAATCACAGCTTGGACAATTAATCATGTAATAATCGAGTACAATGTGTATAGTGTGCACGGATGAATCAGCATGAGGATCGCAACTTCAGTCGTTGGTAAAATCACATGGGGAGAAATTCTCTGTATTGTGTACCCTGCCCCTTAATAAAAGCCTAGCCTTGGCATATCCATAGATAAACCAGTGATTAGCTTAGAAACTGTAAGTATCTGTGTTAGTAGATTACAGTAAGAATATGGGAATTAATGCCAGGAATCATTTTAGTAGAAGGTGCTTCACTTATTTCACTTCATTAAGAACAAAAGAGATATATCCTGGCCTCTAAGTGCTATACTTTTTTGACTTTTAAATTATATATTTGGATATATTTTAGCATTATGATGCATTAAACCTTCTTTTCCTAGGCTATTAAATCCCAGCAGTCACACTGTACTGCAGATTGTCTTTTGTACCCCCTCATTGTCACACACACAGCACCTAAGACTTGGGGTTGCACTGTTCTTTACATCTCCCATTAATACCTTTACTAGCAGTAAACTAAACAGAAATTGCTTTTAGGAGATACTTTGTGAGTGATTGCTGTTGCACAATATATATATATTAAAGGCATATAAAATATATATTTTAGTACGTTGACCATGGACAATTCTATAAAAATGATGCTAGTTTGTGCAAGGGTAACTATTTAATCTCTTTGCGTTGACTCCAGTCATAGGGACCTACTTGTTCTCACCAGCCCCTGAATTGGCACTTAAAAAAAATATTACTTGGCTGTTCGACGATACTGATCTGGAGCTGTAAGAGTTAACTTGCCACTGCGCTGGTCCAGTCTCTACAGTTTTGGGCCTACATGAGCTGACTTTCACTTCCCCTAATGTTCAAAATCATATTTTATTTATTTAAATTAAAAAATGCATTAAAACAAATGCTTTAATCTAAGCATATTTTAAATGATATTGTTCTAATAGCTCCATCCTGAGATAACGTAAACAGATACAATAAAAGCGCAGTAAAGCATATACATGCCTAATCAGTAACTTGGGAAACAATGTGCCTCTTACACATTACATAAAGCAGAAGCCAAATAAAGAGTTTACAGACAGAAAGTTATAGATATCAGGTGATTTGCCGGATCCGTCTTGCTCGTTTTATTTCCCAACTGCCCCTGCAAAATAAGCTCTTGACTCAAGTGATTGTATAGAAGAGGTTTCAGGTCTAATGTACAGTAGTTTTCCTACTCACAGAAATGTTCAGTTTAGACCTTAAGAAATACATTAGGCTATAGTTCAAGACCGGCTTCATATTACATTTCTCTTGTTGACATCAGTATATGTCTGATTGCTTACCCAGGAAGTGTCTTTTTATGTTAATACCATGACCAGGTTTAAGGGGAATTAAGAGGGTCTAGTGGAGTTCTAAGACTTAGTTACAGCTGTATTGCATTGTTTGCTATCACTAGTAGAACTCACTGTAAAGATATTTCATCTTTCCTTTTAGTACTCCCTAATGTCTGAGAATCATAATAGTAGGGTGACATTATGACTGTCTTTATTTCATGTCTCACATTTGTAGATTTTAAAGTTTTTTTTATTACATTATTCAGGCATATAAATTAATTTTCCGGTACAATGTGCAGCTTTGTGGTGCATCCATTAGAAATAATGGTCGATAAGTGATCTCCAAAACCTCTAAAAATCAAGTTGTTTTTTTGGGGGGGTAAACAAAGAGCTCACACAACAAAACATGGCATGCTTGTTATTTCCTTTTAAAATATATAGCAGTCATTACCCTGAATATTAATCCATCAGTCCTTACATACTATTTCTGTTAACACTTCAGAACATACTTTTGACCTATGATGCAAATTTAGAATGTTGTTCTTTCAAGTGAATAAACCTAAGTAGCTTTTTAAAGATGGTGCATATCTTCAAAGTAATGATACAAATAAAACAGGGGGAAGATGTAATTAAGTACGACTTACATTAGCTATGTTGCTTTTTATTATTATTATTAAAAATAGCATATATATATATATATATATATATATATATATATATATATATATATATATGTACAATTTATTAAAGATACATAGAAATATAATATGTACAGTATGGACACTGATCAACTGTTTCAGCTTAATAATAAAAACAATTATGAGACAAATTAATTAACCCTTTGATAAAGTCGTGGAAGACGAAACGCGTCAGTAATGGCAGATTGTAATCTCCACTTATGAGCAGTCTTGGGATAATTTATTTTCCTGGCCAGGAACTTGTCTATCATGAGATGAATTTGCATAATGGTGGACTATAGATAATCCTTTTTAATGTGATTTTTCTAGTGATTTCTATGTACGGGCACTGGCTTGTCTGCTATGATATTATAATTTTGGAAGAAGAGTTCCTTGGAACTTCATTTGTTCATACTGTGACACATGGTCTGGAATGTATTACACTATTTGTTGCTATTTGTGTCTGAGTCCTATCTCCATTTAAACTTAATCCTGGAGGTTTGAGGACTTATTCCCATTTTATACATCAGATAAGACTACAATTTTTATTGTTTTGGCATGAGTCCAATAGGCACTTTTGCACTTTTTTATGTGTCTTTAAAGATTTACACTACGTGATGTGTTGGCGCTCTCTCTTTATTCTCCGATTTTCTAGATTGGCACTTTTGCAAACAGATGTTCGAAAGAGTAGAAGCTGCCTACTACATATATGAAATTGAGTATACTTTACGTTTTGCTTTCACGTTTTCACATATTGGTGTTTCACCTAGCGCCAATTGACTTATTTTTTGGTTATCATTCATATATATATATATATATATATATATATATATATATATACACAATTTATTAAAAATATATAGAAATATAATATGTACTATGTAAACAATGATCAACTGTTTCAGCTTAATAATAAAAACAATTATGAGACAAGTTAATTAGGGAGAATACCTGTTCATAAATGACTGTAATAGATGATTTTAACAGGTATTTGCGGTCAAATTAATATAGTCCTTAATTTAGGAATGTGAAGAGAGTAATCTGCACAGTCCTGTACCTTAGGTAATCACCCTACAAACAGAATAAAATGAATGCACCTCTGTAATTGATGCCTTTGTAAAAGCCCTTTAGATCTTTGCAGTCTCGTCTGCTATTTCAATAAAGATGAATCCGTCTCTTTAAAAGTCAGCTGGGGCTCAGTGTCACTTAGCAATAGTATCTTATATTTCTTTAGTCTGAGTTGTCCACATTTATAGAACGATGGAATTTGGCACTTAATGTTAGGATGCCTACACCCATTTTATGACATAAAATGGATCAGCCTCAAAATACTCCCAATGGGAGGAAACACAACATCATAATACAAATAGAAATATATTAAATGTAGAAAAGTGATTTGGTAGCAGCATTAACATGAATCTCTATAATATAACACAAATATAACAATATGGTGGCTTAGTGGTTAGCACTTCTGCCTCACACCACTGGGGTCATGAGTTTGATTCTCGACCATGGCCTTATCTGTGTGGAGTTTGTATGTTCTCCCCGTGTTGGCGTGGGTTTCCTCCGGCTGCTCTGGTTTCCTCCCACACTACAAAAACATACTGCAAAATTGACCTAGTCTGTGTGTGCGTGTGTGAGAAACAGCTCTGACCAATGGAGGCCTAGACTCCTCAATACCTTCTGTGTTGTCTTACACCAAGACATTAGCAGTAGATCCTTTAAGTCCCATAAGTAGTGAGGTGAGGCCTCCATGGCTCAGATTTGTTTTTCCAGCACATCCTATAGATGCTCAATCAGAGTGAGATCTGGGGAATTTGGAGGCCAAATCAACACTCTTTGTCATGCTCCTCAAACCATTCCTGAATAATTTTTTCAGCGGGTCAGGATGCATTATCCTACTGAAATAGGCCACTGCCGTCAGGGAATACCGTTGCCATGAAGGGCTGTACTTGGTCTGCAACCATGTTTAAGTAGGTGGTACGTGTCAAAGTAACATCCACATGAATGCCAGGACCCAAGGTTTCCCAGCAGAACAATGCCCAGAGCATCACACTTACCTTCTTCCCATAGTCCATCCTGGTGCCATCTCTTCCCCATGTAAACAACACACACGCATCCACATGATGTAAAAGAAAACATGATTCATAGTCCACCTTCTTCCATTACTCCATGGTCCAGTTCTGGCGCTCACATTCACTGTGTGTTCTGATACCTTTCTATCATAAAGAAGGAAATGTATACATGGTATTGTAGTACCAGGATCAATAAGGGACAATAAGGGACTGTGTCTCATAAAGGTTATATGCTCTTTTAATCATAGAGTAAATATTAGTCTGTTACTTTAAGGTGCTACTACCAAATTAAATTAATCATATAAATTCAGAAGGAAAGAATTTGTTTAATATAATGCACTTACAATCTCATCATGTCTTCATAGAGATTGTAAATCACATTTTATAAAAGAGATAACATGAATTACTTATAATTAAAATATTGATTTTAAAATCCACGAAATAATAACAAAAGTGAGAAAAGAGAAAACTGAATTATTGAGGACACCTTGAATCCCTTTGATAGTTATTATATAATTTCCTCTATAAAGAGCAAACATTGGGCGGCAATTACACCTAATTAAGCATTAGTATGCTAACTGTATGTTATTTTGTGCTGGCTGTGTTGTTGTAGCACTAAATCAATATTATCCTCTGATTATCATAATATAAAAAGTGTAAAAGTGGATACATTTGTTGCCAGCAAACAAATTTGCTCCTTTAAGTATGAACAACGTGTTCCGAGTGAATACTATTAATTTTTATTATCTGTTGTTTGCTTCCTACTAGTTCACCATATGGTACCATTCCCAAGTTTAAAATAACATTTTGTTGACTTGTGACTTTTTGTGTTACTTGCCCGGTCTGCATCTACATAGCTTTGACAGAATCATTCTGATCATTTCACTTTGACAGTGATAATCTCTTGGATACATGGAAGGTTTTACATTGCACTAAGAAAGATCTGCAGCCAGTCTACACAATAGTCCTACAGCGGCAGCAATGTCTGGTCTTGTTATTGTAAATATAAATTATAGTTTGTCGATGACTTTTCAATATTGATGTTTATTTGGTAACATTCTCTGGCAGTTTTTTCCCTTCAAGTATTCACATTCTCTGGTTTTCAATTCTTTTGCTTCTTGCTTTCCAGAACAGGTTAATATTTTGTTTTTCTGATTGAGTATGAAACGTTCATCATTATCTTCCTCAATTTGTATTCAGAGATAGTAAGTAGCATCTCCTAAATCTTTTATATAATTTTTTTCATATTTTAAAACCATGTCCCAGTTCTCCCTCTCTGAGCACCTCAAGCCGGTAAATAAAGACATTTATAAGGGCGGTGGCTAAGTGGTTAGCACTTCTGCCTCACAGCACTGGGGTCATGACTTCAATTCACAACCATGGCCTTATCTGTGTGGAGTTTGTATGTTCTCCCAGTGTTTGTGTGGGTTTCCTCCGGGTGCTCCGGTTTCCTCCCACACTCCAAAAACATACTAGTAGGTTAATTGGCTGCTATCAAATTGATGCTAGTCTGTCTGTGTGGGTTAGATAATTTAGACTGTAAGCTCCAAAGGGGCAGGGAATCATGTGAGTGAGTTCTCTGTACAGAGCTGTGGACATTTTGATGATTATATAATATTGTGATTCAATGTGATACTCTGTTATGGTTGAAAACAAAATGAAAACAATTTCTCTGAAACACTGCTTATTTTGTGTTGATGGATACACTACTAGATATGTCAGGAGTCAGGAAACTTTTTTACCTTTTACCCCCAAATATATTTAGATACGCCGACGTTACCCCCTTGATTTGAAAGGAAGGAAATCATATATTATTCATTATTGGAATTCAAAATTTTATTGAATCTATTCAAAATTTCTTTGAAAGCTTCAACTTCAAAACTTCAGGTTTTGGAGAAATGATGTTGCTTCATTTTTGATACGAGAGCATCAATATTGGGGCATTTTGATGTCAGAGCAATTTGGATACAGTCTTCAGCGTCCAATCGATTTCTCTGCTTTTTTTTTATGTTCGTTAGAGTGGAAAATCCTTGTTCGCAGAGGTAGGTTGTTGCAAAAGGCAGCAACTTTTTGACTGCCTCCTCTGCAATATTGAATGACTTTGTAGCTGTTGACATCCAAAAATATGACAGATCTGCTTTGTTTTCAAATGCAATACGTGCTTCATTATTGCATCGAAGCTCAATAAGTACCTCTGCCAACCCTTGAGGCTCTTCTGGTACAACAGCAATTTCACATTTAAAGGGGTCTACAATCCAACTGACCGCATGTGAATTGGCAGTATTACCCCCAGGAATTTCATTTTTACCCCATTTGGGGTAATTTACCTGTTTCCTGCCCACTGATATATGTTGTGGAAGTGCAGTTCAGTCCAATTATACGTCCAAAGGAGGAGTTCTGGCTATTGTTGAAAAAGAAGACTGCCCAAAAGTTCAGAGTAAGAGACAGAGGGTTTCCTCCGGTTTCCTCCCACACTCCAAAAACATACTAGTAGGTTAATTGGCTGCTATTAAAATTGACCCTAGTCTATCTTTCTCTCTCAGTCTGTGTGTATGTATGTTAGGGAATTTAGACTATAAGCTCCAATGGGGCAGAGACTGAAGTGAATTCTCTGTACAGCGCTGCGGAATCAGTGGCGCTATATAAATAAATGATGACGGTGATGATTTATCAATCTATTGTTTACTGTATCAACAGGGATTTGTATTTCTCCTGCTGAATCATCCATGCAACACGACATGGTGTTTTGCAGTGACAGCCATTCTCCAGAATTGCTCATGTTTTTAAATAGAGAAGTCTTTCTTTAAATTACTTGGTTTGTTACAGAAAAAAACATTCTGCATTGTGTTTTCTTTCTTATTCTATTCTAACTCTGTATTAATCAATTAATTTGTCTTTGACAAATCTAAAATATTCAGTTCTAGCTCCTGGCATTATTTAAAGCACTGTATGATTCAAGAAAGCCCTGTAGGACTGCATCAGCTACATGGCTGTATTTGTAGTCCTCTCCTTTACCCGTAATCTACTCTGATATTTATAGCATTGCATTTATATATGCTTGCATTTCCCGATGGTTTTGAAGTCTCCTGCTGTATAATTTGACTAACAGGCAGGGCCGGTGCTAGGGTCCATGGCGCCCTAAGCATTTTGAAAAATTCGGCGCCCCCCCCCCCCCGCGCAAAAATCGGCGGCGCCAACCCCCCCCCCCCCCCGCAAAAACGGCTCCCTCCTCACCCCGTCTTTCCTTACCTCACCACCGCCTCCTCCCCTCCACTCACTGACACTAGTGAGTGGAGGGGAGGAGACGGAGCAGAGAGGCGGCGGTGGTGAGCAATAGCCTCTTCCCCCCTCCCCCGTGCATCTGAATGCTGTGCGGCGGCCGTGACAGGTATGGTCAGCGGTCGCCGCACAGTTTTAAAGTAATTTTCATTCTGGAGGGCGCCCTCCAGAGCCCAGCGCCCTAGGCAAGTGCCTAACCTTGCCTAATGGGAGCGCCGGGCCTGCTAACAGGTAGAGTTTACTATTTGAATTTGATCTTTTTGCAGTTTCCACGCTTCATGTGAAGGTTTCTCTCCTAAAATAAAGGGAATCAGGTGAGCATCTTTCACTAGTAAGCTTCATCATCATCATCAATTTATTTATATATCATCATGTTAAAAAATGTCCAGCCTTCACATTATGACCAACCAACTTATAATGATCAATGTTGAGATCTCCTTACATCATCAACCAATCACAAGTGTCCGACCTATCAAAATGCTCTTGATTGGCTTCTGGTGAAGGGGATTCTGGGTTACTAGCAACTGTTTCACTTCAAGTCAATCAGTACTAGCGTATGGGGGGGGGGGGTTAGTTTTTTTATGGGGATTTTTCTGTTTGTTGTTGTTTTACCCCCATTAAAATTAACATCATGTAGGTGATGGGTGCCCTAAGGGTCCTTTTAGATCCGGGGGTCGGGGACTAGGGCCTTTCCTTTTTTAAGTTTTCACTTATTTTTCTGGACACTTGGGCACGAGAGCACTGCTTTTCAGACTTTTAATAAAAAAAAAAATGGGTGCTCTTTAAGGGAATGTGTACTTTACAGAATCCTTCATCATGAAGTAAATTAGGGAAATGAATTGTTGAGGGGTTGGCACTATAAATAATGGCAATAAAATTAACATAGAACACACAACATTTCTCAGTGTACTGAGGTCACCTTCCTCAGGTGAGCTACAAAGCAAATCTTGTAAATGCAGATTGGCCTTGGAACCCAGAAGTAACACAAGACTGAAGTGAACTGTAAAATATTTATTTAGCATTTATATTTGCATAAATGTGCCCATGTGACCCTTGTGTTCGTACAGAGTTGCACTCACACTTTCCACTATTTGCTGGAGTAGAGACACAGAAAAGATTGTCCATGCCGGAGAAAAGAAAAAGGTCATGTCAAAGTCCTGCCTACTATCACAGCCTTAATTAATTTAAGCTTTTATTTGTGTTACCTATAATACTGCGTATAATGCTTTAATTAATGATAATAATTGGACATAAGGACTTTTCTCCAAAACTAGGAAGAAACTCATGTTAATATCTCTTTTAGCCCGTCTGCTTCTGACTCTTCTTCCCGACCTCTTCCCCTTTCTATTGGAGTCCCCCAAAGCTCTGTCCTTGGCCCTCTGCTCTTCTCTCTCTACACCACCTCTCACAGAGGACGCATTCAATCATTTGGCCTCCAATACCACCTCTATACTGATGACACCCAAATCTATCTTTCCTCCCTTGACCTCTCTCCCGACTTCCTAACCCAGGTATCTAGCCGTCTCTCTGCTGTAACTACCTGGATGGCACAGCACTTCCTGAAACTCAACATCTCCAAATCCGAGCTCATTATCTTTCCTCCTGACAATGCTGCTAACCCTCCCAATTTCTCCCTCTTGTTTGATAACATCATTCTTTCTCCTGTCACCCAAGCCCGCTGCGCTGGAGTCACCCTTGACTCAGCCCTCAGCTTTACCGCTCATATCCAGTCCCTCACCAGATCCTGCCACTTCCTCCTCTATAACATCATGAAAATCCATCCCTTCCTCTCTCAGGAAGCAACCAAAATCTTGGTCCATTCACTCATCATTTCTAGTCTCAATTATTGCAACCTCCTTCTCACTGGCCTTCCTGTCTCTCACTTTTCTGACCTTCAATCCATACAGAATGCTGTGGCTAGGCTCATCCTCTTCTCCCACCACACCTCTTCCTCTTCTCCTTTGCGTAAATCCCTTCATTGGCTCCCTATCTGTTTTTTGAATTCAGTTAAAGCTCCTTACCCTCACTTACAAAGCCCTTTCTGACACTTCTTCTCCGTAAATCTCTGACTTTGTCTCGAAGTACATACCTACCCGTCCCCTCCGCTCTGCCTCTGATCTCTGCCTCAATTTACCTCTTATTAGCTCCTCCCATACTCACCTCCAAGACTTCTGCCATGCTGCCCTTAATCTTTGGAACTACCTCTTCTCACTCAACTCTCCCCCAACCTTTAAACGTTCATTTAAAACTCACTTCTTCAAGCTTGCCTATCCTACCACCTCCTAACCTTTCTATCCATCACCTCCTCTTCCTCGTCTGCCATCTCCATCTCTTCCCAGTTGGTCCTACTGTCGCTCACCGCCCCTCCCTCTAGAATGTAATCTCTCTACCTATTGTCCCATGTCTGTCTACTGTCTGACTCCCTCATTCGTCCTGTCACATCTTTTACTGCACTCTGTGTGAGTCCCCGTAGCATTACTCACACTCATCTGTGCTACTTATATGTATTACCTCATCTATTTGTTACTTGCTTTTGTGTCAGGCGCCTAATAAATAAATAAATAATATCTCATCCCGCAAAACACAAAATCTTGTTTCCGCATTTAGAGTGCCATACTGGGACAATCCTTCATTCAGCAAGGATAGCTTCAATACTACCCTTAGTTTATGATACATTTTTTCATACAGCAATACTCATTGAAGTCTCATTCACAGAACCGCATAATAGACAGGGTAACCACACAATAGGGGTCCCCATATATTAATTGGCCCCATGCCAGAAAATGGCAACATTACATAGTCACAAAGCAGAAGTGAGGTTGGACCAATTGGAAATATGCAAAGAGCATATGGATTCCTACTGGTTCGCTCTATCACGCCCACTAGGCTGTGTGACAGGGACTGGCTTTTGCACTTAGCCAGGGGCTCCCACAAGTGATTATTAATCCTACTTATTCACGTTTTAATTAAGTATGGGGACATCAAGGAATGTCT
This sequence comes from Mixophyes fleayi, assembly GCF_038048845.1. Classification (NCBI taxonomy): domain Eukaryota; kingdom Metazoa; phylum Chordata; class Amphibia; order Anura; family Limnodynastidae; genus Mixophyes; species Mixophyes fleayi. The sequence continues at coordinate 27,080,770 of NC_134408.1, read as the reverse complement.
TCATTTCATGTGCTCACACTTTTAAATTTTATTACTTGAAGTATGCAATGTTTATGCATAGGTTTCTGAAAGAATAGACCAAAAAAGGATTACATGCAACTCCAAGGACATGTAAAAATTAGGTTGTTTTGTAGAGAAAAATGCTCTGTAGCTAAACTGGATAGCCCCCTCCACCCAGTGTGTAATTTCCATCCTTTTAAGTTAGTATCGCAAAATAAGGGCTTAGTTTCAGCATTCTTGTCCACCCTTGGTTGTATGTTAATTCAGCAGTTTCTACTGTGGTTTCATTGTTAATAAAAAGCAACTACAAAATTCTCAAAGAGCAAGTTTGTGTTCATCATTTATTTATTTCTGTAGCACCACTAATTCTGCAGCGCTGTACAGAGAACTCACATCAGTCCCTGCCCCAATAGTCTAAATTCCCTAACACACACACACACACACACGGGTCAATTTGATAACAGCTAATTAACCTACTAGTATGTTTTTTATGAGGCCTTCAGTGGCTTCAAGAATGCTCAACAACTTTTGAGTGGCGATCTGGACAGATTCTTGCTTGTGGGCTTTCCCGTCCTTTGTAAATCAACAATATGTTCTATACAGATGTCACCCATATTTAGTTAACTAGCTCATTTGAAGGTACAGACAAGCGAAATTACAGCAAAATTTTGTAAGAATACAATCCTTGAGTTCCTCTTTTTCCACGGAATGCCATTTTGCACAATATTTGTATATTTGCATCCTGCTGAATTTATATCCTATAAATAGAGCTGAAACAATGACTATTAATTCACCCCTCTGGTGGTATGGTTGAGGTAGGACTAGTAACAATTAGTGGAAATCTTCATGGGTAAAAGTGGCATTAGGTGAAAATTGGCGAAAAGATTTTTTTTTTTTTCAATGTCTGAAAATTTTTACCCACACACTAAAAATGGATGCAATCTCCAGAACCGATCCTACCAATAGATGAGAGCCTTATCATAAGTAGTCAAACTCTAAGGTATGCTTAGATGGGACCTTCTGAAGTCTATTCTACCTTTTTTATCCATCTATAATGTTCAAATACTTACACAGTTGACTCTCCGGATTAAGTTTTATAATTATTATTTTTTTTTTTTACTTTGTGCATTTGGTTATATTTTAACAAGCTGTTGGGATAAAAACTCTCCCAAAACAAACAGATTATGCAATGTTAGAGGAGTGAGACAGAAGCCTGGAATCTAGAAATTCAGGAGGGAGGAAAATTAGGATCAGTAATTTATGCAGTACTAGTTCCTGTTCGCAGTTCCTGGGAGATTTAAACATTGAATGTATAATCATAGGAAAATTATCAGCTTCATTTGTGGGTGCACACGAAATCAAGTCCTTTAGGTGCACCTAAATAAAATGATGCAATGGAAATAGTATAGAAACTATAATAGAAATGTTTTCAAAGTGTTAAGGAATTAGTTTTGGATAACAAAAAAAGACTATATGCTTCAACCGTATGGAACTTCTTTAAAATATTAAAACAAACAGTATACAGTATCTCCTAATTGTCGCAACACCTATAGAAGGTTGCCAATCTCTTCAATATGCAAATTCAACAAGTTAATAGGGTGCGCACCCTATTAACTTGTTGAATTTGTTAGAATGAATAATGATTATCACAGTTTACACGTGCCTAAACTTTGTGTGGCACGTGGCTCGTGGAAGCAACCTTTGACCTCCAATCATTTTCTGTTTATCGGTTTCTCTTTAGTTTTATTTTTTCCTAATCTGGAACTTGTGAGCCGTGGTTAGTGGGGGGGTGCCCACCAATGCAGTGAGAGGTCATTGCACTCAGCCAATGGGTAAGTCACTAGTGCGTGGCAAGGTGGAGCATCCTACTCCTGTTTATATGATAGTGTGGTGTCTGGCCAATGAACTCCTGCACATGTCCCAGAAGAGCATGAGTTCAGATCCTTCATGACCATTGATCTTTTTATTGACGAATTTAGACGTCAAGATTCGGGCTATGGATTGAAGGTATTGAAAGATCACCTTTTTTGTGTGTATCCAACAGAATAGAAAAGTCTTTGTGAAAAATGGAAATTGGGGTATGTAACGATACTGGTGGTATTATCTGCAGCCCAATAGCCGATTAGATATCCAGCGAGTAGTCAGACGTTTGCCGGGTCGGTACACAAGAGGGTAGTCAGATGTTTGCCGGGTCGGTACACAAGCAGGTAATCACAGATGTAAGGTAGAGTAGCAGGTAGCAGGAGTTGAGCAAGCAGAATACTCAAGCACATGTCTGAACCAGAAAGTGCCATTTATAGGCCAAAACAGGAAACAGGATCCAAGATGGTTTCTCTTTGATGCCAAACTGGCCATCTTGGATAAGGGCAAATCTAAGGGCAAGTTTGCAAATACAGAGACCTCTAGTGGTCGGAGGTGCAAATGTCAACGTAAATCCTTACAGGGTAATAGGACAGTATACAACAACTGGGGTAACATATTGTCTATTGAGTTCTTCTTTCAGCATCAGAAATCATCCAGAAGTGTTTTAGTGTAATAAAAGTAAAGCAGTCCACATCCTGTTATGTAGGATAATTTCCACCACTCTGTGATTGGTGGAAACTGAAGCTAGACAGACCTGAGAATACGAGGAGTGAGTTTCCTGTAAGCGCACTATACAGGGTTTCAGTTTTGTGTATTCTCAGCAAGCAAACTTTCTTTCAGCTGGGCTATTAAGGCCCTTTCCCATTGTGAGATAAATATCTAACATACATTGAAGAGAAAGGGCTCTTTGTCTTTGGAAGATAAAAATTTCACAGCAGAAAATAACATCATTTAACTTAAGCTTTGTACACACTACAGAAATTTTCGATAGAAATGCGGTACAGTTAGCGATTTAACCAATTACGGAAGAAAATAATGTCTCGATCATGTGTACACACTATAAACATTTTACACTATTTACCGTCAGATTTGTGCTTTTCATCTGCCATAACCATTGGCTGAAAAGATTGTGGTTTGGCACACTGCATAGAGATCTATGGTCATGATAACACTAACACTGCAGGATTGGAACGACATTGTTCCATCGTTGAGGAAGATTTTTAGTTCCGTTTCAAAATCAAATTAAACGATACGATGAGCTTTGGAATGATAACACTAATGTCGGGCCAAGCAGCCGTTTATCGTGTGATTGGCTGATGCCCGGCTGAAATCCCTGTAGTGTGCTCAGCCTAAGCTACACTGAGGAGCATCAAGATTGGGAGCGAAGAAAAAACCCAGGTATTGGGCAAAGAGGAAACAAAAAATTAATTAAGGAAATAGAGGCAGAAAGACAAGAGGTATAAAATTCTGGTCACCAGAATGGATTCATGAATGACCTAGGTGTACAACCAACAACATTACATGGGGAGTAGGTGGTGCAGAAAAGCAGAATATGTTGAGGGCTAAATGTTATGACACAACAGTAATCGGAATAAAGTAAGTAGAGTATTATGCCCTAGGTTAGGACTGGGATGACGGTGTTCTAAGTAGGAGAATGCTTCTGTAAGAGGAATAGCAAGGGCATGACCGGAGGCATAGGATATGGTGATTGGAGGTGAACTAACTGTACGTCAAGTAGCAAAGAAAGGAAGGGGGTGGAGGAAATGTACAGGTCAAGGGTGAAGAGAGAGAAAGAGAGAGAGACGAGTGAAGCTTCACTGTCATTTTTTTAATACACCTGTACCCAGAATTCCCAGACTCTCTTCTGTAGTAATACAAACTCTGCTTAAGTTCTTTTAAAAATAAATAAAAAAATAAAGATTCTAAATTGCAGTTAAATGCTCAATAAGTTTGCATTGAACTCATTTAATATGGACACTTCCTCAAACTTTTCATATAAAAGCTGTGCAAACAAGTTTAATGCCAGATGTATGCGGCAATAAAATGAGTAGAATCATGAAAAAATATATTGTTTTGTTTTGTTTTTTTAACTATTTCAGTTTACAAAATCCCAAGAAAAAAATAAAATTTAATTTAAAAACTCGACTAAATGAAAGCCCTATCTTTCATAATATTATATGTATTATATAATTATAATATATTAGTTATTCTCATTTAGAAGCAGGTAGTGTAAAATAGTAAAATTCAACTGATCACGTAACTCCAAAATACCACAGATTAATAATATAAAGAGGCAAAAACATGTCATATCTACCATGGGAATTTATTTTTATATTTTTTGTGGCACAGTATTATCATCGTTGTATTTTATTTATATATGTGGTTTCCAGTTGCAATGTAATCCTTTATAATGTGTGAATTTTTAGATTATGAATGGCAAAAAAAATCGCCCGGGAAAAAATGACATCATGTTCAGTCAGGCCCGTACCCAAGTTGTTAATAAATAAAAAATAGAAAATACATGAATTGTTGTGGTTCAGGTTTCTACACATTCAGATTCCATTGTTGGTTCAGTGCTCATAAATATCATTATTTCTTTGTAATATTACACAATAATGTTCATGTTTTCTAGGAACGGGTCTTACTCACGGGATTCACATGATATTTTGTGGTATCTTTTGTCACTAACAATTGTAAAACGTATGGAAATCTTCGGTCCTGAAGAAATAGACTATACATATCTGGTAGTATTACATAGCTTATTTTCCTTCTTATACTTCACAGGAGTGTCGGTTTACTCTTTGTTGACAAGGGTAAATTTGACCTGTCCCCTACACACTCTGGGAGCGGCCATTTTGTCGGCTAAATCCATATTCATGAGAATACAGCCCATAAATTCACTTGGAGCCAGTGACATCACTGAGACGTGACGTAGCGGGACAGGTCTCAGGGGACATTGATAAGCTACCATGGGCAGGGCCGGTGCTAGGGTTCGCGGCGCCCTAGGCAAAATTTCGCCGCTGCGCCCCCCCGCGCCCCTGCCCCCCGAACACACTAAATAAAAAAATAATTAGATTTTTGTTTACCTTTTCTTCCTCTAGCTGCTCCTCGCGATGCATGCTGAGAGGAGAGGGGAACAACTTTATTCACACTGTCTGTCAGTGACAGACAGTGTGATACTTCAGAGGCGCCGCCGGACAGACTATCACATGATCACTGACGTTCCCGAGCCGCTGAACCGCTGACTAGATTAGAAAATCTAGTCAGCGGCGCCCTGCAGGTCCTGGCGTCCTAGGCAACTGCCTAAGGTTGCCTAATGGGAGCGCCGGGCCTGACCATGGGGTATTATAAACAGGGTCTTAAACATATGAAATAAGTTTATTTAGAAACGTCAGTGTTGCTAAAACTGTTTACGGAAGCAACTCCAGGTTACCTCCAAAATAGTTTCATTTTAGGGAGGTTTTTCTGCTATCCAAGCAAGTTAGATGTCACAGCAACTTATCACCTGTAGTTAGGATGAATATTTTGGGAATGGTTAGTACAGTTCTCTCACACCTTGGGGTATATTTACTAAACTGCGGGTTTGAAAACGAGATGGAGATGTTGCCTATAGCAGCCAATCAGATTCTAGCTTTCATTTTGCGGAATGTACTAAATAAATGATAACTAGAATCTGATTGGTTGCTATAGGCAACATCTCCACTTTTCAAACCCACCATTTAGTAAATCTAGCCCATTGTGTCTCTGAATAGCAGTCCTAGCACAACAGTCAGATTCCTCCCATCTAGTTCTACCAAACAGTTCTACAATTCAAATCACAGACTTAGCTCCTCGGAACTCATAGAACAATGAGTATCTGCATCATTTACCAAAATGATATATTCTTTTGAAATTCTACTTCGTGATGAATTAAAACCCCCTATCACTATTGTGATTAGGCCAGTATGTCAAGTTCCCTTCTAGATTTGGATACACCCCTTCAGCTGGAAAGCTTAGTACACTATAATGTACATCTCCACAAGAGCTCCTTACAGGAACATTACAATAGGAAAAGATTTATTTATTTACTGAGAATATTTAAAAAAAAAAAAGTCTGCAAATATTCAGTTATAAATAGGAAACATATATGATGTTGGTCAATGAAATCTAGCTCTTCCACTAGTTTTTGGCTCTAAATAGCACTAACATATAACTAAATGGAAACCAGTAATAGCAGAACGTCCTCCTGATGAATTATCCTAGATGAAACGCGTAGGTTAGTGTTGCTGCAGGCCCACTACAACCAGATGTGGATGTTCAGTGGCAGCAAAGAGCCTCATCCTGCAATGTAAGGAGGGGACTAATTCACCAGCATATGTTTTTACATATAAGATGTTTCTATTATCATTTAATATGCATGTTTTTAATCTTCTTGTGTATTAAAATCTTTTAATAGTATTAAACTAGTATTGTTTCCTATGATGCTTACAAATTTGATTTTCTATACCCAACTAAGCTCATTGCACTTATTTGCTGAGACGGCCAGACGAGCCAGTTTTTCCACATTGAAATTGAATATTATATGTAATAAACTAGCCGTATTCATGACCAGCTTTACCAACAAATACAACAGCTGTGCTATCTATTGTGATTTTAGAAATAATGAAAAAAAAATATAAGGAACCTACTGTAAGCAAGTAGGGGGGTAGTGGGTAATGTATGACAGCAGGTAAGTCACACATGACAAAGCATTTGGTGCAACTGGCCTCAGACAGTTTTATTAATATGAGAAATAAAAGAACACTTCAGAATAAACTGTCCGGCACTGGCTAAACATGCATCACTCCTGGCTGACAAATCTAAACACAACATAAAAAGTATCAACATGGTTAAGTCATAGGCAGATATCAGGCTCTCTCACAGAGATCCTGCGGCCCCTGTCCCCAGGCATTGAGCGACTGACTGAGCTGTCTTACAGCCTTTTACCTGCACCTCTCAGGTGCAGCTCCTGATTACCAGCAGAATCACTGGTAACTCGTAAGACCTGGTTTATAGGCCTAATGGATGGAGCCCACCCTCTCTCTCCATCCATAACCCCAGGACCCTTTTAATCAAGCCTACAGCCCTTCAGCAACAGCTTACACAAAACAGACATTTTCCTGAGGTTTCAATGTACACAAGGCAGAATGCCTGGGACATATCCCTCTGCCATTCAGCACTAATGCAGTGACTTAGTCACACTACATAAATGCAGATGTAATGTTATTTTCCCTGAAGGCATCTGTCATTACCTTTATCTTCCAGGAAACACTAATACTTCTACCTGTAACAACAGAACTGTCACTTCATCTACTGGTATTTGTCCTTGTCAGAAGGATAAATTTGAAAATAACAGCAAAGGTAAAGGTTGGACTGAGGTATTTTGAAATGTACAGTATATGATGACACGGTGGGTTCCCCAACGTCTTGTATGTACCAGACACCACCGCGCATGTTGCCGAAGACAGGACTTTACCGATTCAAGTTTATGGTTTGAAATTTCCAGCTCGCGTTCACAGTTCACTATCCAACTATTGCATTTGTTATCGTGTTCGACGTTTGCCATTCGAGGCTTGTCAGTGGTCTTTTCATGGTTAAGGTTTGCAGTTAATAAAATTCTAAAATATATAGAGTTTAGCTGCAATGTGTGCAAACTGCCTCAATGGTGTTGTCAACTAGCTTGAACATGGCTGAACCGGCTGGAATATTGTCAAATCTGTTCAACTTTTTCAAATTAAGCTTATTTTAATTTATCTAAAAATAAAGACCTTCTGCCAAACTTTTGAATTTAAGAATCATTTTAAGTTTCTTACTCCCCCCACCCCCGGTGACATTATCAAGCTGACTGTAGTTTGGATGCATTAGCTAGTGATGGAATCATGCATAGAGCAAACACCTGCAGAGAAGGTAACACAAATTGGAGTTTAAAGTTGGAGAGGGCCGGTCTGACAGTTCCAAGGCTGCAAAGTAGTGTCTGTTACCTAGAGCAACCAAACTAAACAATATTACTCTACAGGATGCAGGCTCGTCTAAACGAAAGCTCTCAGGTACCAAGTTGTATTTGTTAATGAGGAGCGATATGCTCTGTCTCCTACTTATTATATTGATCCCGGAGGTCTAGTGGTAACAGGGAGTGGGAGCATAGTCAGAATGTCTGCTTTGCACTACTGCGCATGTGCAGACCGGAAGTTCGGCTTTCGCACCGTTCTTTCGAGACTGTTGGTGGAGTCAGACACATCAATACTAGCTGCATCATCTCAGTGCCCTAAAAACAAATATATATACGACTGTTTGGCCACACTTAGTGTTCTTAGGCTCCAACAATAAAACGCAGCCTGCCACAAAATATATTCCCCATCTCCATATAAATACTGTATAAGCCTGCATATATATATATATATATATGTGTGAATACCTTTTTGCTGATTGACATTATAACTGTGAGTATCTGCATAAACCATCTGCTGCAATTATATAGAATAAAACCAACACCTTTGGTTAAGTTCAAAACTTGTTTGTGGCTTAGCATCCATAACCAACAGTGCGGACACCTATCACAGACATCAGCAGCAGCAGCTATTTATATAGCGCCACTAATTCCGTAGCGTTGTACAGAGATCTCACTCAAATTAGTCCATGCCCCATTGGAGCTTACAGTCTAAATTGCCTAACATACATACACACAGACAGAGAGACTAGGGTCAATTTGATAGCAGACAATTAACCTACTAGTATGTTTTTGGAGTATGGGAGGAAACCAGAGCACCTGGAGGAAACCCACGCAAACACTGGGAGAGCATACAAACCTCACACAGATAGACATCAGCCCATGTGTTGTGATAATAGTTGGTTCTGCCAATAGTATTGCAGTAGCACCTTTTCGTGGCCAGCTATGTTGTTTAAAGAAACAGAAATAGGTCTTCAGTTTGGTTATTGAATGAGAGATTCATCAATGGTATGGACAAACAAATAACCTCTTCGTTATTTCAGGCCATAATAAAAGTTAACAAAAAGCAATATGTGTTCCCATGCCAAGTACTGGTTATTAGAATATAGGAAGCTGATCAGAAACCAGAACACTCTATGATGGGAATACACAACCTCACCACTGATTATACCTCTTTTAGTAGAACACTGTGGGACGTACATAATAGGACTGTGCAGGAGGTATACTTATTTCCTGCTGCAGAAATGCAATTGATACTTCTGCCTTCCCTTGGCCACTTTTGTCTTTCACTGTTTGCATTTTGTCTACTGTTTAAATATGTTTTCCTAAGTGTGAAACAGTGTAAATTAAACCTACTAGTATGTGCCAAGGTGCAATTGATATATTTATATGATTAATGTAGTGGTCAGTGTAACAATATGGGTTTACAGGGAGGTTAGTATGTTTAAACTTTTACAGGCACTCCTAGTTTGTAAGCTTCGGTCAATATATACTTAAAGTAATGAATGTCTCCTTAGACAGTCAGTAAATATGAATGGGGAACTGAACTGGCAATGGTTAATATACGAAACGAAAGTTGCCTATCCAATCTATAAGTAACAGCGGATGCTAGACATGGAGGGGGGGTTATCTAGAAAAGAAATAAATACATATATTCCCCATCCCCATAAAAAGTGGCTGTAGCTTATGATATATTTGCATAGGTGTGTAAGTAAGGGTCTGATGTTGAGTGTACGCCATAGTTTCCTACTCTCCCGGAAAGTCCGGGAGACTCAAGAATTTCTGGCATTCCTCCTGGAATCCTGGGAGAACAGGGCAACCTCCTGGATCAAGCCCACTTCATTGGTGAAGTGAGTGGGGGCGGAGCGTAGTGACGTGAGTTTTGCATCATTCTTTTGCAATTGGCCAAAATGGGGATATATACTTAGGGGCGGATCCAAAATGACGCAATTTGTCGATCCCCGCCCCCCCACGCCCAACTCACCTTGGATATCCTGGAGGTCAACAAGCTCAAGTTGGCAAGTATAGTTTACGGATGTTGGGTGTAATTTACACTCAAAAAAATACACCCACATACAGTGGTCAAAATGTAAATTTAGAAGAGGCGGTAAGACAAGATCCACAATCCTCTATAGTGGTGGGTGAGTGTGTACGTACAGATGCTACAGATGGGTCAATTATTTTTTTTTAGACAATCAAACCTCAAGGTGTATATTGCCCTTATATTAGGAACCTCGCACTAGACAATTTATGCAACAATCATTCAAGTGTTTCAGGGAGAGCTCCGCTGCAATAAGACATCTAAAGACACGCACAAAAGAAACTGCAAGCCAAAGCACAAGATGTCCTTGACCGGAAGTGGTGTAGTAACAGAACAAGCATTCCTCTCCTGAGTGCAGGGCCTGACGGGAATAAAACACAGAGGCAGGATGTCTGAGCACTCACTGGCCAGACTGAGGAACTGACTGGGTCTGTGGGTTATCCCAAGGGGGAAAATGGGGAATGGACAAGTGGGACAGCCCTCTCTCCATTCGGACACAATGGGGTATATTTACTAAACTGCGGGTTTGAAAAAGTGGAGATGTTGCCTATAGCAACCAATCAGATTCTAGTTATCATTTATTTAGTGCAGTTTACAAAATGACAGCTAGAATCTGATTGGTTGCTATAGGCAACATATTCACTCTTTCAAGCCCGCAGTTTAGTAGATATACCTTAATGTCTTGTATATGGAAATTGAGTAATCCATACTGTAACATAGGTTAACAGAACAGGTCCCAAACACACTAATAAGGGGTGTCCACATACTTTTGGCCAGGTAGTGTGTATTTTAGATAGATAGATAGGTAGATAGATAGATAGATAGATAGATAGATAGATAGATAGATAGATAGATAGATAGATAGATAGATAGATAGATAGACATAATATCATAATATGCAGACCAGATGTTCAATGGAGGATTTCGTTCCCTCCCATATAGAAAAAACTGAGAGAAAAAACGCAGCAGAACACTAATTCAATTTTAAAACTATATTGCACAATTTACTAAACTGATAAGGTTTCCATGGATACAAAGCGTGTTTATTAGAGTAACTAGCAGAGGGTGAGGGCTGCTATCCGGGACTATCGACTTCTATTGTGGGATTCTCTGTTGATCAGAGGAGTTTACAAGATGAATAATCGGTACACGGGCTGCAGATCTATGAGTATGGTGGTCACCTATTACAAATAAGGTAATTCTTTCACACTGTTGTGTATGTGATCAGGACCCAGAAGTACACCACATAAATTAATTTAATTAGCTCTGTGATTTTGCTGCACTTCCTATGGCTTATTTCTACAGTCATGGCTAAAAGTTTTGAGAATGACACAAGTATTGGTTTTCACGAAGTTTGCTGCTTCACTGTTTTTAGACCTTTTTGTCAGATGTTGCTATGGTATACTGAAGTAACATTACAAGCATTTCATAAGTGTCAAAGGCTTTTATTGGATGGTTGGGGATCAAAATATCGAAATTTTGGGTCCATGACCAGGAAATCCCATTGAGAACTTGTGATCAATCCTCAAAAGGCGGGTGGACAAACAAAAACCCACAAATTCTGACAAACTCCAAGCATTGTTTAGGCAAGAATGGGTGTCCATCAGTCAGTAAGTGGCCCAGAAGTTGATTGACAGCATGTCAGAGCGAATTGCAGAGGTCTTCAAAAAGAAGGGTCAACACTGCAAATATTGACTCTTTGCATAAACTTTATGTAATTGTCAATAAAAGCCTTTGACACTTATGAAATGCTTGCAATTTTACTTCAGTATACCATAGCAACATCTGACAAATAGGTCTAAAAACACTGAAGCAGCAAACTGTGTGACAACCAATACTTGTGTCATTCTCAAAACTCTTGGCCATGACTGTACATAACCGGGCCAAAATGACTTGATTTCCTCAGCCTGTTAGGGCTCATTGAGGAGTGTATATGGGAGACACTAGCATAACATGTTGGTGCAATTTAAATAATGGTTAATAATAATAATAATAACAGCAAACACACGCAGTCATTAAGTAAAACTTTTCACAGGTGTATTTTAATTGCATTCGTTATTTATTATGAGATCTTGTTGAGAGATGGGAAAATCTGTTTCAATGCATACATAATCATTGCAGTTGTGAAAGAAGATTTAGCAGCTAATTGTCATCCAACACAAAGCGTACACAAAACAGCTTCTTGGGGTGGAGGAAATAAAACAGGCACTGTGGTATTTGGGGACAGTTTTTTATTCGGATTAACAGTCACTTAGACATATTGTTGAGAGAGCCACTGTCTCCTCCAGGTCGAGAGCTGCTGATTCACACAGGTTCGGCAAAATAAAATAAAACATGTTACAGTGGGTTAAGACTACATTCTGAGAGAGTTACAGAGAACTCTGTAAAGTCATAATGAAGAGCAGGGTGTCAGTGAGGATTTAGGAATGTAATAAGGGATCACACTATGCTTCTGTCCGGTTCATTTTGTAGCAGTTGGTAATCTCCACTTTTTCTTTTTCTCTTTTTAATACTCCTTCTTCTATTATGCAATTCCAGCTGTAAAATATATGGATATAAGAGATTACCAAGGAGTTCTCTAATCATACAGGTCCAATTGGCACACTTAGGGGTATATTTACTAAACTGCGAGTTTGAAAAAGAGGAGATGTTGCCTATAGCAACCAATCAGATTATAGCTGTCATTTTGTAGATTGTACTAAATAAATGTAAGCTAGAACCTGATTGGTTGCTATAGGCAACATCTCCACTTTTCCAAAGCTTCAGTTTAGTAAATCTATCCCTTAGTGGGGGTGGTCCCATTGCCCAGAAAAACCCCTGTGCTCTAGTGGGAGCAGAGAGACTCCAGCCAGGGCCTGATTATCCAATAGGCTGACTAGGCTGCAGCCTAAAGTGGAAGGCTTGGGGGGGGGGGGGGGTGCAATGATTTTGGGAATGCAAAATTATGGCAGGGGGTCTGAGTCCTGAGTCATTAAGGAGTGTATCTGGCATTTTGTACGTACCGCCTGCACATTCACTCTGTACAGAAATGGATTATATGCCAAAGACCGCAGCTGTGTCCAAGTTATCTTGGAACGCAAAAGACACTTACTACAGCCTATGATTTCAGGGAAGGAAACAGGGTGGGGAAAGGCAAAAGTGAACCTACACCCGTAATCATCCCCACACGTATCTTTAGATCCATTCCTTGTTGACTTCGGGAGTATGCAGATCCGATTCAGTTCATTTTTAAACAAACGCACGTTGCGCTCACTATGTGGGCCTTAATGAGGAGGAGGGGAGAAGTATGACCTGAAATTCATTTTTAAAATATAGTTGTTCTCCAAGGTAGAAACAATACATGAAAAAAATGTAGTAGAGTAAGATTCCAAACTTGACGTATTTCCATGATAAAGGCTGAAGACGATGAGTCATCCCTCTGCAGGAGCTTAAGGGTGAGCAAGTAGAAGAGACAAGAATGACAGTAGGTACAGAGGTGACAGCTCCCTCCACCTTCACCGTCAGTAGCACTCGCCCCTGCCTCTGTTCTGCTGTATACGTCTGATTTTAATGAAAATGAAATGAGTGACAAAGATTTGCTAGAACCTTTAAAAAAGCCATCTGAGTTTCAAAAACGCAGATACGCAAACATTGGTGGTGGTTGGATTGGATTTTTTTTTATATATAGCCCTTTGCGCTTCAGTTAAGCACATCCTTACTGTTCTTTGCCTATGAAGGTGAATTGAACGTTGCTGTGTTTAGTTGCGTATGATCAGCTTCTGGGCATTCACAGATCAAATTTGCGTATTATACGCACAAATTCAGCATTTACGTTGCTTGATGCATCAGGCCCAGGTGTACATTCCTCTTGAAGTTTAAGGGGACGATTGCAGAGGCTATTGCTGATCTAAGCTCTAATTGCCAATTGTTGTTAAGAGAAGTTGTGACAAAACGAGTGTGATATGTGGATTATAGCAAATACTTTTTATAGCCCATGCTTTGTTCCCTAGCTCACCAGACTACAACTGCATTGTCCAATAACATGTGGCTAAGGGGACATTGTAGTTCAGTGTACATATGTATATTGTGTATTATATATTGATGACTTGCAGTAATGTTATTCATTGTCCTTAAACGGAGGCCAGGAGGGTTATGGGTAAAGATCAGGTGGTGTCCAGGATACAGGTGAGAGGGCTGGAGCTGCATTCATTCTCCCCCCTCCTTCCTCTACAGAAAGCATGGAACAGCTGGGGACCCTGTGACATCACAAAGTAGTGTAAGGGGTTAATTTTAGGAGGGGCTCACTTCTACCTTATCCTTGGAAGTAGGGGAAGCCAATTAGCATCAATTGTTCTCCTTAGGACTAGTCCAGACGTGCTGTCTGCATCCCAGCAGGGGGCTTTTGTGAAATGACATCTCATCTTCACTGCCCTGTCCAAACCCCCTAGTCCTGCACTGACCAATGGTTAAGACAAATAGACCCAGGGGTTTGCCCAGGGAGGGGAAAGACTGTGGAAATTAGACCTGGGATATAAGGAACGACTCCAGGGGGGAAGGGTGTTCATTCTGGGATTTCATTCATGAAGGTGCAAGATCTAGCTTTTGAGTTGTCGTTCTCTAAGTAGAGTCCATATATGCAGCTGAGAGAAATCCATGGGTCGTGAAGTCTGGACAGCCAGGTGACTATATCTTCTTAAGTTAGTGGGGTAAGGGACGGATGATGTGGTAAATCTGCCTGCCATTTATTTACTGTGTGTACATAATATTCTAGTGTTGCTTGTATGACAATAAATATACTGTTGTATTTTTATAACTGTATTTTGCCTGAGTGACCATACGAGTCCTAGAAGGTACTGGGTATCACTGGGCCAGATATACCCGGTATCTTCACATTTTTGGTGGCAGCGGTGGGATCACTCAGTCCCAGGTCCTCTCTGGGTAGAGCTGCAGGGGAACTGTATCGTGATATATTCCAGGGCTCTGCAAAGCAGTTAGCACTAGAAACCAGTTACCACATTATCCTGAACTTACTCCTAAAGGCTTTAAGGTAGAAAGTGTCACGAAAAGCGCTGTGGGCTTTAGGTGAGGGAAGATGCAAACTAAGTGCCGATTTGATAAGGGGAGGCGCACCCCGCAGAGGAGAGCAGAAGATGGAACCGTGTCTCAAAGAGGGGAAATCACAGTGAGGTGATCCCTGGAAGTAAAATGGGTGTGAGCTCTAGGAACAAGAGAGCAGATCACAGCCCAGTGTTGAAAAAGTTCCCAAAGAAAGGGATGAAGCAGTCCAGTACAACCAGGAGAAAGGTGTACTGGGATGAAGGACTGTTTGAGTGTCTGCAGGATGGGGATATGGATGTGTTGCACCACCCCACCACAATGCAGCACATTTTAGATTATTGGGATGAGGAGTGCCCAAAGATTATTATGTGGGAAGGAGCCAGTCTACAGGAGAAATTTGAGAACCTGTTGGATGTGTTCCTAATGTTGAAAGAGGAGGCAAGTGCCTGTAATTTTCGGGATGAACCAGAATGGGATGATTTTACACATGAAGTTATTTGTACTATGCAGAATCTGGCCAAGGGAGAATCCAGATACAACAATAATCAGCAGTACAAACAAGACGTAAATGGACTATTACAGCACAGTGACATGCCTGATGAATCCCCTGCAAATGTACTCATAGAATCTGTCCCATTAGCAGATTCTACAGATCCACTAGAGACAATGAGTATGAAGGAGCTGATAGTGGAATGCCAGATCCGGGGTGTACCTTACCTGTACTGCACGCACAGGGATATCCTCAAACGTCTTTTAAAAGATCAGGAGAATCCCATCAATGCCTTCAGTGTCTATAGGAAATGGATGCTCACTTTGGGTCCCCACATACCTCTCTGGGAACAAATGCAATGTCTGCAACAGAGTTTTGAAGAAGCAGAGGATGAGGTATGGCGACAAGGACTTACGGACACTGAAATGTGGCAGGATCAGTGTTATCGAGTGAATACTGAAAAATGCCAATTGCAATATCTTTTGTCACACTCTAAAAAAATGGCTGCTCAGTCTGTTAATCAGGAGGAGGTCCATCCCAGTGGATTATACACAGTTGCCCAAGCTACTATCTTGGGGGAGACTGGAGAAGAACTGCTTGGTGAGGATGTTGTACCTCTGACTACTCAGAAAGGATTAGGAGAAATCCTCCCATTTGGGGACTTGGATGGAAAAGAGCTACCAAGTAAGTACCATGTAGTAGCATCTTCTGATAATTTGCCAGTGTTATTGGAACCTGAGACTGTGTCTGAGTTAGAACAGAATTACAGAAAAGACCAGTTATCCACCCCTGTTGTGCCTGAAAATGTATTGGTTAATGAAGTAACGCAGGATACCGTATGTGTGCTCTCCGGGGCAAGTGATGTACAGCTGTACCCAATTGTGGCAGAAGAGAATCATAAACTTTCTCAACATATGATCTCAGCAGAAATCATGATTACAGACTGTAGGACAGAATTAATGGGAGAGGATAAAGGAATTGTCATGTCAGAGGCCACTACCATGGGGCCCTGGGAAAATTACACTTATGCCTTCCACTATGCAGAATTGGCAGATGAGGAGATGTTGACTGAGTGGGTGTCTGAGAGGGCACCAGTACAGCAGGATTCACACTACCCCGATGCGCCAGAGGCGAGGGAAGTAGTGCAACAGTTGGATGTGGTAGCAGGGGAGGGGAGATGCACACCAACATACTTACAAGAGCACCCACAAGTGGTTTGGGAGGGGGACAGAGGATTCCCCATAAGCAAAGAATTAATGGAGCCCCCACGCTTGCCTGCCACTGGGCAGTTGTCCCTTGAGTGTTTGGGGGAGGAGGGATTGGATCTTTGCCAGAAACAAACGGACAAGGAGCCAGAAAGTTTGCCTGCCACTTGGCAGTTTTTACTTGAATATGTGGGGAAGGGGAGCATGGTCTCCAGAAACAGAGGACAGGCCAAGGGACTACTTGCAGTTGGGCAATTAAGGGTGGACAAGACACCCAAGGGATGTTGGACTACAACTCTCCTACCATGGATGTGTACACCGGAGTGGCCCAGTTTTATTGTTGACTCATCTTATGACACAGGGCAGCATAACCCCCCACTCCAGCTGGGTGGGGAGATATGCCTGCAGCCATGGGACCCTGGTGGGAGATTGAGGAACTGTGTACTGCTGTCTACCTTGCCATCAGACCCAGGAGAAACCACAGCAGGCCAGAGACTTTGGACTTGGAAGAAAGGATTACTTGGAGCTAGGGAGCCACTAGGGAACAAGGGCTAAAAAAGTAGGGGAGGAATGTGACAAAACGAGTGTGATATGTGGATTATAGCAAATACTTTTTATAGCCCATGCTTTGTTCCCTAGCTCACCAGACTACAACTGCATTGTCCAATAACACGTGGCTAAGGGGACATTGTAGTTCAGTGTACATATGTATATTGTGTATTATATATTGATGACTTGCAGTAATGTTATTTATTGTCCTTAAACGGAGGCCAGGAGGGTTATGGGTAAAGATCAGGTGGTGTCCAGGATACAGGTGAGAGGGCTGGAGCTGCATTCATTCTCCCCCCTCCTTCCTCTACAGAAAGCATGGAACAGCTGGGGACCCTGTGACATCACAAAGTAGTGTAAGGGGTTAATTTTAGGAGGGGCTCACTTCTACCTTATCCTTGGAAGTAGGGGAAGCCAATTAGCATCAATTGTTCTCCTTAGGACTAGTCCAGACGTGCTGTCTGCATCCCAGCAGGGGGCTTTTGTGAAATGACATCTCATCTTCACTGCCCTGTCCAAACCCCCTAGTCCTGCACTGAACAATGGTTAAGAAGAATAGACCCAGGGGTTTGCCCAGGGAGGGGAAAGACTGTGGAAATTAGACCTGGGATATAAGGAACGACTCCAGGGGGGAAGGGTGTTCATTCTGGGATTTCATTCATGAAGGTGCAAGATCTAGCTTTTGAGTTGTCGTTCTCTAAGTAGAGTCCATATATGCAGCTGAGAGAAATCCATGGGTCGTGAAGTCTGGACAGCCAGGTGACTATATCTTCTTAAGTTAGTGGGGTAAGGGACGGATGATGTGGTAAATCTGCCTGCCATTTATTTACTGTGTGTACATAATATTCTAGTGTTGCTTGTATGACAATAAATATACTGTTGTATTTTTATAACTGTATTTTGCCTGAGTGACCATACAAATCCTAGAAGGTACTGGGTAGCAACTGGGCCAGATATACCGGGTATCTTCACAAAAGTTCTGCAATCATTTCTTTTGTGAAATTCATCTGTTGTTGGCAGTAAGACTAAAAAACTTTCTCATAATCAAAACTGATTGAAAACAAAGTCTTTAATGCATATCTTTTTCCCTGTTACTAGGTCCATAATCCACCCTTCACTTACCGCACCCACTCAGCTTCCAAGCGCCATGGGTTCGTTAGACTCCGCGTCGGTGCTGACCTTGGCTGACATGGTGAATCCCCACTTTCTATTCCATATCACTTTAAGTAACTGGCTTGCAGTCTCCTAGCTAATATGTATGCTTTGTAGTGACGGCCACAGTATGTTACATCAGAATAGCTGACATATTATCCTGTGCTGTGTATGCTTGGGATCCGTATCAGCAACATTATCATGCAATTAGACTTTATTTTATATCCATGCTATATAAATATCTTAATCTTTGTTGTTAGTTGTTAAAGGCATCAATGCCCCCTTATTTTAGTAGATGGTATCTCAGCGATCATAGAACACCCATGTGACACTAATTTATCTATATATGAATCCTTAGTAGGAATTTACATGGATTATACATTATAAAAAAGGATACCGTTAACCTATATACAGTTCAGATAGAAGCAAAATATCGGTTATAGATTTGGAATTTCGGTTTCAGCGCAAGGGTCTTCTTTCTGTTGTAATGTTATGTTCGAAGTTGTGGTTTCTCCAAATCTATTAGCATTTATACTGCTGCATGCATTTTCTGGCACCATATTAAACCCCTAAACACACTTAAGCTTATATTTACTAAAATGCGGGTTTGAAAAAGTGGAGATGTTGCCTAAAGCAACCAATCAGATTATAGTTATCATTTATTTAGTACATTCTACAAAATGATAGCTAGAATCTGATTGGTTGCTATAGGCAACATCTCCACTTTTTCAAACCCGCAGTTTAGTAAATATACAACTTACTCTTCAAACAGAAATAAAGCCTATGAGGTCAATTAAACCTCTGAAATCCACATGTAGGGGCCTCTTACTACATAATGGGCTTGACTCAGTTTTACATCAAAGCTTTTCAATCAATAAATGTATTGGACTGGTATTGGGATGGTTTAACTAGAATACCACAGTGTACCGTGGCAATGATACTTAAATATGAGTAATATTACTTTTATTATTAAACCTGAAAGCTATTATCATTATGGGGGTTATAGTAATTACAGGCTTTTGGAAATGAATTACCTTCAATTGCAACTGAGCAATGTTTATTACATTCTCATAGTGCACTGGGGTGGGTGAAATTACAGCCTTCCCGTAAGCAGTTCATTAAATGTAATGACTGGGAGGTGAGGTGATGAAGATGTAAAGCCTGGCACAAGTTGTTATCCAAAGTTCAGCATTATCCCAAAATACATTAAAGAGACACTGTCAGCTTTTGGGAAAAGGTCCAATTTATACGGTGCTTTGTGTACTATGCTCTGTGAGCCGCGAGCAAGTATCAGCGTTGCAATCACCGTAGTAAAGGGTAATAGTGCGCGGGCCGCGTTGTTCTTTATAATCTGATTTGGGAATGGGATTTGAATCTACCCAACGTGTCTTAGGCGGAACATCCAGGTGTACCAATGCAAACGGAGAAACGGCATGGAGATGGCAAGCGTAGCAGAGTACAGTAAGAGCGTGTAAATTTAAATGCAGTATGTCCCCTAGAAATGTGACCTAAAGAGGAGCATCCCCAGATACGCTCTTTGGAGGACTGGTGTACAGATACGTACTGACACCAGCAAAACTATCTAGCTGGTTCTGAATTGTTGTTTGCGTATCGATACCTCCAGCTGACTGTACGTCATTCATTAGCGTTGCAGCTATATGATGTCTCGTTGCTTCTGTCCATTCAGATTTCTCATGTATCATTGACATTTGTTCTACTGTAGTAAAGAAGTTTCCCATTGGATTTATAAATCGGTAGATGTCAGATTCATTTCAGGTGGATGTCCTGTATCTTGATCCCAAAATCAAGGCACCTCTCATGATGTGGACAGAGATACTATCTGTTTATTAACAAAAAGGTAAGGCAGTAAAAAAAAAAAAATAATGCGCAGGACTTTACAGTAGAGTTTTAATGTTCCCTGCTTGCCAGAGAAGTTTGGTAATTAGTTTTATAGGCCAGCCACCACTTTATACCACCTGCGTTCAGAACATCAGTGGGCTAATGGCTGAATAAACAGAATAACCTGTTCTTGTCTTCAAGTAGCTGCAGAGTGATATTTAAAATTATTTTTAGCAGACACAGTCGGAGGACAGACATCAGTTGTCTTGTGGTTGTGCACTCACAACTGTGTTGCTTTACAGCAGTGTTCAACAAACTTTTTTTCTACTCTGTCTCACACATTCATAACCACCAAGAACCCATTCCTGCATGCCCTGTGTGACATTAACTGCGTGACACCTGATATGGTTAAAATTAAGGCAAGTTTCACAAAGGGCGGCTCTCGCTCGAAACGCAAAAGAGATGGAGGAACCTTTGCTTCAAATATATTTATGGGTAAAGAACAGACCCTTGTTTATTGTGATGCATTTTTCTTACTGGTCCTTATTATTTTTCTACAATTCTGATTAAACTAAGCCAGGAAGTATATAGGGGAATTTATTCTGAATTATTCTCTAAATTATAAGCATACAAACAACATCAAGGTTTCCATGACAATAGAATTCACAAGGCCCCAGCTTCATTATCATCGTCATCTATTAGCGCTATTAATTCCGCAGCGCTGTACAGAGAACTCATTAACATCAGTCACTGGAGCTTACAGTCTAAATTCCCTAACATACACAAACATTACGAGAGAGACTAAGGGCAATTCAATAGCAGCCAATTAACCTAGCAGTATTTTCATTTTTTGGAGTGTGGGAGGAAACCAGAGCACCCGGAGGAAACCCACGTAAACATGGGAAGAATATACAATCTCCACACAGATGAGGCTATGGTTGGGAATCAAACTCATGACCCCAGCGCTGTGAGGCTGAAGTCCTAACCACTAAGGCACCATGCCATTCGGGTAATTTTATACAGGCCATTATATTCATATGTCAATTATCATATTACATTGTATCTATCAAATATTTGAAATAATAAAGTCAACAAAATATATGGATTCTGTGGTGTTGAGGGGTTATGCTTAAAATTAATGAGACTGAACAGCAGGGTGTGATGTGAGGTGGAGCAGGAGGATGAAGTGTATATAATTCAATGTTCACTATTTTAAGGTGTATTTTGCCACAAGCAAGAAAAATCTTGAAGTTTTGAAGCTTGCTGAATATGTTTAATTATGATAAAGCTCCTCCCACATAGGGTCACATGACTCAATTTCCAAAATGGAACATGGTGGAAAATATGTTTGCGAATTTCACTGACTCTCTGCAGTGGTGAACAGGTAGTACGGCAACAAATGGTGTTTGTAGGGGAGTAGAGAGTACCACAAGGGGTGTGGCCACAGTGAGGTGGCCAAGCCCCCATATTGACATGCCACACCCCCAGTCCTGAGTAAGAGACCAGACATGGCTGGGAGGTATGCGTAGATAAGTGCAATTTTAAAAAGACAATAAATAGTAATATAAAGAAACTCACAAGAGTTAAAATCTGACATTCGGAAAGTGACAGCAGATTTTTGTTTGGGAACAATAAGAGGCTTTTATTTAATCTAGCTGTGAAATATTTTCTTTTGTCAAAATGGTTTCCAAGGTGACCATAAAGGGCAAAACAAAATAAGTGCCACTTTTCTGATGAAGTCTTTCTTAAATGTAATATTTCAGTTATATAGGTAAACTCATTGTGTACCTTCCTACGTTCATAATGAGCAAAATATTGCAAAGTGCACTCAAAATATTGTGTAATACATATTTAATTAATTTGGCAATAATATAATTTCTCCTGAAAGAACAGCACTGGGAGATCAGAATTCAAACTATTCAAACAAATCAGAGGTAAAAGCTGTAGTTATCAAAAAGTTTAAAGTTGCAATTGTTTTTATTAATATACTACGCAGCATTTATGACTATATATATATATATAGATACATGTTTATTAGTAGAAATATTCATAGAATAGTTGTTTTAGTAACCCAACCAGCCGAGCTGTTCCCCAGGCAACGTCCACTGTTAAAGTCATACACACCTTCCACAATCTGCTCCAAACTAACACCCAACAATCCAACTAGCCATTGTGTGGAGTGGGGTCACTGTCAGCGGAGGGCTGGCAAATTTTAGCCTGGCGGTGAACACTCGACTTGGCAGCCTATTAGAAATATTTTAAAGGAAAAAAATTGCAGGTGGCCCAGTGACCCAGCCCAAGGTAGCCCACTATGGGACCTGCCCAGGGGGGCAGATGCCACCCTACCCCCCAGCCCAGCCTGCCCCTGGTCCTGTACTTACACATAACTGGAATTTTTGCCTTTCATTTTCAGAATATTTTGGGAAAATACTAATCAGGGGGAACCTGACACAGCATATGAGGATATAACCCATCTGCTGCTGTCTAGGGGAGCGCGGGCTGGGATACTGGAGGATACTACAGACGGCCGCATCTCATGACACGGGATGCGGCCACGTCATTGATGACGCGGCCGCATCCCGTGTCATGGGATGCTGCCGCCTGTGCGCTGATGCGGGCGCATCTGATGTCATCAGATGCGGCCGCAGAAAAAAATCCGGAGAAATTGCATCGGGGGGCGGCCGGCCGGCCAACCCCCGGCCCTAAAAGCGGAAATTCTGAGTGGCCCGGGGGGCCGATGCCCCCTTGCCCCCCGGCCCAGCCCGCCCCTGGGAGCGCCCACTGTATCTCTCAAGTCTTATCAAGATAAAGGGCTGTGAGATTCCAAAAACTTTGACCTCTTTCATATGGAATAAAGCCTTTAAAATTTGGAAAAGTCCAGTGAGTGCCCCCTAATGATATTACTTTACATATATATATATATATATATATATATATATATATATATACAGATAGATCTCCTTTAATGTCAAGTGAATAATAAGTAGCAGATTTACTAAGCAGCAGTTTTGTGTACAGTTTGTAAACCACCATACATCGGATGCATATTTCACAACTACACCTTATCATTTACTGTCCTGTGGGCTCGTTCCCTGGTAATGTCCCTATTTTTCAAAAATTGACCAACTGTACAGCAAAAATATATTTTTCAGCCACTTGGATGCAATTATTAATATGTTTTCTTATTTTATCTTTCTCTTATTTTATAAAACATTTTAAAATTAAAAAAAGTATGTGTCAGGTTATACAGGTCCTTAACAAAATCAGATGTGCAAAGGCTGTGCAGTTAGGCAGACAGATTATAGGTGACTTGCATCTCCCTATGTCTGGAGAGTCAGAACAGTGGCATGCAAGGATAGGCTAAGTACAGTGAGAGTGGGTTTGTATATGACCATGATGGGCAGCGCATGAGCAATGGGACATGGGGGTGCTGTCCGGGAACTACATCTCCCAGCATGCTGGGGGATGAGCTCTGACACTCAGAGTCACACTGAGGTGGTAAAGAGTGTGAAAGTGAGAGAAGTCTGCTGGAAATAAGAAAGGAGGAGGAGCTGGAGTGAGCAGAGAGGAAAGGGTGTAAGCAAGTCGGCGAGACGGTAGACGGAGATAGCGAGAGAAAAGACTTTCCAGAATCGGGGAGCAGATTTGGTGACTGGAATATCAGAAAAAGAGAGGAGGAGATTGGAAGAAGCATCTGGGAGAGTGAAGAAGAGACAGTTTGGAGAGGGATGGATGCGGCTACTAGACTCCACCGTGGAGAGAGGCCATGCTGAGAGGGTTAACTGGAGACCAGTAAGATAAGTAGTCATTGATTACTATAGTATCTGCCTAAATAGAGTCTTGTGTTATTGTTAGTTAGACAGGGAAATGGTGGGGAGACCTGAAGATATATTTGTAAAAACCCTTTTGCAGGACTATGCATTAGCTTCAAGGGTGTAGTGCAGGGAGAGTTAGATTGGAGATTTTGGACTGATATACCAAAGTGAAAGAGTGTATTAAAACAGAAAAGAGAACCATTTTGTGACACAGTTTCCAGAAAGGAAACAGTGAGTTGCTTCAACATAGTAAGAGGAGGGATCAGCCAGCATTTACTACACATGTTTCTACATCCATTTTGGAAGGACCTTATGTGAAAGCAAAGGAGTGTTGTTTGTAGAAACCTACTGGTTAGGTGTATTGTTATATCAGGAAAAGATAAGAAGTATTATTACTGTCGATCCTATGTGCCTTGTCAAGCTCAGTGACTCAGAGGTAATAAGAATTTACATCTCTGTCACTCTCTGATATAAAGGCTTTGTACAATTATATATACCCTTTAAACTGTATTGTATAACTTATGTTACTCTGCTCGAAACAAGGCTGAGTGTGATAATATTGTGCATGTTTTCAGCAAACTTGTTGATAAGTGATCCAGAGGTACCTCTTACTGTGATAAAGAACAGAAGGTGGGAAACGTCACTAATTGAGTTTAGGTATATGGACACAGTGTGCTGCTCTCTTGGTTTATTGCTCTCATAATTATTTGCTTAAATTGTTTTCATGGTTATGTATCTACCTCTAGATTAACATTTTCTACGGTGACATATATTTTTGTTAGCAGAAAGAAGTTAAAACTCTAGGAGTCTAAGTGCGGCCAGGGGGATACCCCCCTTTGAAAGTGCAGCTAATATGCTCAATACCACCCTTATGGCCAGGAGAAAGCCTGGAAGCCCCCCTTTTATAGGTTGTGAGTTATTGGTGGTGGCTGAAGCTAATGGGTGCACTGGTTTTCTGGCCACCTTTGCAAAAGATTGTTGATAAAATAAAGCTGTGACCTCTTTTTTCCCATAGTCTCCCTCTGGTGTTGCAGATTCACTCCACATTACCCATCGAAGATACAACTGAATCTAAGGAGGAGGCACTGCGCAGATAATGTTGCAGTGAGAACTGCTATTCGGTAAAGGAAAATAAAGAAACACTTTCCTCCATAGACACACTGGTGAAAAGGGTGTTATATATAATTCCAACACAAATAGATGCAATCTGGGAGGCGAAGCTCTTGAGTTCTGGAAGGCTGGTGCAGCCATACACAATGATTAGTATTACTATCAGCAGAAACTTTCTCTAATTAGCTGTTTGCTTATTGACTCCTCCTAGCACCGCGCCTATTCGCATTACTTACATTTACATTTTTTTTAAAGGGTAAACAACAGATGTTATTTAATTTAATATTTTTTGTTTATATTTAAGTATATTTTATATTAAAAATGCAACATTTGCATTTAGTAAACTTGTCCAGACAATTTTTTTAATTATTATATCGTCGGCAAATAGGGTAGACCTGGCCAATCTGTGGCTCTTCAGGTGCTGTGATACTACAAAGCCCAACATGCTTTGCCAGTTAGCTAGGCAGCCAATAGCTGGCATGGCATTCTGGGACATGTAGTTTCACTACAGTTGGAGAGCCACAGGTTGACCATGCCTGAAATAGTGTAATCTGACTTTAGCAATTACTACTAATACTATCGTATTAGTAGTAGTAGTCCAACAATCGTCGCCTCTCTTCCCCTCTGATTACCTCCTCTCACGCACGTATCCAAGACTTCTCCCGCGCCGCTCCCCTCCATTGGAACAAGCTCCCCCGCTCCATCAGAACTTCCCCTAATCTGTCCTCTTTCAAACGAACATTAAAAACCCACCTTTTCCTTAAAGCCTTCCAGTCTCATGCCTAAACTCCCACCGGTCGGCAACCTCTCTTTCTCATCCCTTCTTCCCTTCTCCCCCTTCCTCCCGTCTCTCCGTCTCATCCATGTGTCTGTCTGTCTTCCCCTCCCTTTAGATTGCTCGCTCCTTTGAGCAGGGCTCTCCTACCTTCTGTTTCCATAACTTTTAACTGCGCTCTCCAGCTACTCAGCTCACCTCCTCTCAGTCCCTCTGCCCTCTGTCTCCTCTCGCTTCTCTCCGCCCCCCTCAGTGACTCTCAACCTGTCATCCGTGCCCACCCTCTTGGGCCATAGTTACCTGCCTGTACTCACTTTTCCCCTCCCTCCCTCTCTTTCATGCTGTGCCTGAGGCCCCAGAGTTATAGTGCTTACTGTTACTTGTACTGTGCTGTTTCACCTTGTACTGTGCCATTGTTTGTCCTTGTACGGCGCTACGGATACTTTGTAGCGCCCTATAAATAAAAATTAATAATAATAATAATAAAATACTATCAAAATGCATTTTGAAAAACTCCAACCTGTGGACTCGTTGTGGCTACTTTCTTTACAGTAAGAACTAACCCGAGTTTCATCTACACTCCTGTGTTTTTTGAAGTGCAATCGTTTCACTTCTTTTTGGTAGGAGGCTTCTTCAAACTTTTAGGATTTGTTGCAATGTCTGCTTAGTGTTACAATCTGAAAAGTGCCTTGAACCATTTTATTGTTTTACAAATAAATATATAAAACATAGCACACTAGATTCCTTTTTTTGCTTGCAATATGTGAGGGGAATCCATTCGACAAAACAATTGTGTGAAATAACAGCAATGGATAATCATGCTGCGATCAGGCGTTGCAGTCATCATGAGCTCCGCTATATGCTTGAAACAAATTTTCTAAATGTTAGTGCATTAACAAGGAGTGGTGTTTTGGAAGTGATATTATAGATAAGTTCACTCATTTATTGAGTTTGTAACCACTGAATTTTAAAAGTTTGTTGCACAATATTTTTTTATTTTTTATATATTCACACCGGACTTGGAATATAGTACATAGTTAAAAAAAAGACCATTTATTCGTATTGAGGACGATTATGTTAAGATCAGTGATCCTGAGTCATTAAGGAAAATACAGCAAAAAAATAAGTAAATTTGCTCCTGGATAAACCGTGTGAGAATGCAAGGGGTACAATTTAGTTTATTATTTTACACGTAAGGAAAATACTGGCTGTTCTTTCATGTAGCACACAAATATTTGATAGCATTATTTTTACATTGAAATTTAACGTTGATCTAGGGCGTGCCCTACCCCAGTAATAAGTCTGTCCCTACATTTTAAATGTGCCTCTCCCTCCAATGCAACATGGTTTTGCCCATGTGCAAAGTTACTCCTTTTTCTATGCTTTCCTTTCCTTAATGACTCAGGCCCTATATCTACATACATTTATTGGTGACTTTATTTATCAATATGTTTTACTGGTCACTGGACTATAATGTAGTTGTTTTATTTTGTTTATCATTGTTCTTTTATTTGAACAGGGAAAGCGCTTGGTATTTATTTTTTTTTAATTACTTTGCTCCTTTTTTACATACTGTCAAGATTCATCTCTATGTTATAGATATAGATATAATCCCAAGTATACACAGCTGTATACCTGACGTACATCTGGCACAAATGCTAGTAGTTTTCAGATGGACGAATCTTAAGACGTGCCCGACTCAACATATGTAGAAATTAAAGTAGTATTGCTTTTTCTTGCACAGAAATGTTTGGGGCATAAATGCATCAAACTCTATATGGTTCCCTTTGTATCAAGTAAATTGTCAAGAAATATAGGCACTTAGCAAGATTGGAAGCCTCTGCTTATTGTAGCTCACCGTAGCTCAATATTCTGGCAACAAAAGTCTGTGGTGGGGCTATATATATATATATATATATATATATATATATATATATATATATATGAAAGTTAAAAAATAATAAAATTGGGGAGATTGGGGAAAATCCCTATAGTTGTCCAGCAAAATGATCAGATTAATGCTCGACAGGTCATACATAAATCATGCTTCTGCAGAATTGTGACATGTCATTATCCCCAGCTAATGTTCTCCTAGATTGCATTGTTCCTAAGAGCCCTATAGCTTGTGGATCCACATTCTTGCTGCTATGGGTGTCTCACCTAGGAAATTTCTGCGATTGATGACGTGAACCCTGAGCTGTTGCAGATGACGCAACACACAGCGCTAGACTTTCCGGTTCTGCTGTTTTGTGTCCTTGGTGAGGTTGACTGTCTCCCTTAATATTAGGTTAAAGTCATTTGCCTCAATATTGCCTGAGGATGTGAAAGGGAAAACATTATTTAGCAATTAAATAACAACAAATCAACAGTATGTATTTTGATATCATATAAGAGTAGAATTGGGCTGTACTTACCACATAATCTCCATGCAGCATTTTGTCAACTGCAAAATAAAGATTCTAATTTTCTGTGTTGAGTCTACATGGTTGTGAGGTTAAGGAATTGACCACTAAAATACTTCAAAAAATGTCTTCACAATGTGCTATATAGAAAAAAACCAAAAATATTATAAAAAAAAACATTACATTATAGCATTTTTTCATATTTGGCATGCCAGTACACATACTTTACATGCGTGCATTTAATTGAAAGATTTGTAATCTCATTTTAATAATTGATTTATATTTTAAATTACATAATTTACCTTTCTCCTAAAGCAAATTTTGTATATATTTTTTTGAAATGTAAGATATTCGTTTGTTAACATATTGAAATAAATAGCTTTTTATTTTATATCATTTATCAAGGATAAATCAGACAAATAAATCACCCTCCAAATTATTTTTTACACCTTTTTGTCCCCATGATTACCATTTGCATAATCTGAGCTATCCCAGGAAAATAACCTTGGACTCCTTTCATCTAAATATCCTGAGGACATGTTGAATAAATATATTTCAATCAAGATTTAAGGGGGTTTTAACTTTAATTTGTACATTTTTTCATAGTTTTAATTTTTGTAACCATAAAGGATCTTATAGACTCCACTAGGTCTTGCTTATTTTTTATTACTATAATATATCCAAAGCAAACTGAAACTAAAAAGTTAAACTTGTTGCCTGTCGAAATCAAATATTTGGATGAAGTCGTTTTAAATAAATGCAGATTGTAATGTTTTCCTGTGCGATTGAGATTAGTATACAACGGCGTACAAAGGTTAAATGCGCAATCACATAGGAAAGCATAATAAATACATCTACATTCACACCTACATTTGTAAACAGTTCACTTTTATTAAAGTTTACAACTCACATTCTTTTTTTATTAAGACTTAGATATTTTACATAAAGGTAAACCTACATTAAAGATATTTATGGTTCAGGTCATAAGAAATATATTGTGTTTGATCTTATATTAATCCACATTTCACCAGCAGGAATCTGGTATCATTGGATAAGCGATTGCACATTGCGATCTATTTATGATTCGTATAAGATGAATACTCGAAAGTATTCTGTTAATGGGTTAGTTTTAACCAGATTTTTGTTGGATCACTGAGGCAAGACACGTACGCAGCTGTTGGAGTGAGTTCCCCCCTCCTTTGGAGAAGCATCGTTTGAACTGAACTATGATTTGCATTGTACTGGACTATATTAAACCCTGAACCAATGAAGAATTATCTTAGTGTACATTGTGACTTCATGATTTTCAACCCAAGCTATATAAAACCAGGCCACTGGTACAGTAACAGTAACAATCTCTCTCACCAAACAGACTTCAGGATTTATGAGCTGTTACTGGATCCAGTGCGCATTTGTATGTATCGGTTATACTTTATATTTTGCTATTAAATCTCTGCGTTGGAACCACATTGATCACATTGGACAATCTTTATTTGTAACGATAGTTACAGATATAACATATCTTACTATAAATTTATTTTCCTGGCAATTCACCATGTCAGTCCTTACCTCTGGATTTAGTTCCTGTTTTCCTTGATGGAACAGATGAACCTGCTCTAATTAAGTATAGATACAGCCCCCTCTATCCACAGTCTCACTATTCAGATGATTTCTTAAGATGGGGCCCTTAACTTTGGATAATGTTAAAGCAATCCACCAATAGAAAGGAAATAAAACACCATAGAGCTCCAACCACCTCTCAGTAGTCAAAAATGATTTCAATTTTGTTGCTATTACCGACTCTAGGATATTGTGCCCAAACCAGGTCCCGTCATTCATCTTAAATTCCGGGTGATAGTCTCCACCATATAGTTTTTAATGCATCTAGCCACATTTAGCATGTACCACTTTTGCTCTTGCTTATTCTGTAGTTCTGGGAAAAATATTGGCAAAACAATTTATTGATGGAGATAAAAAGTCTATTACTTTGAAATGTGGACGGTAGCTGTTGCTGGATGGCAAGGGAGTAGTTGAAGTTCATTGACACTCTTATCTGAGGTGACAGCCAATAGTAAAATTATTGAGAGTCAGCATGGTAACATGCAATGACTCACAAGGATCTTTGGTTATTGTCACTAAAACTAGAGGCAAGTGCCAGAGCCAGAGAGCTCTAATACTGCCATAGATCTTGACGACACCTGTATAATGCGCATAGGGTTTTCTGAAGTGTATCCAGAGCCGCCGAGAGGGGGGGGGAGCGGGTACTAATTACCCGGGCCCGGCATGTCAGGGGGCCCGGCCCGGGCCCTTGCGCTGCTGATTTTTTTTAATTTTTTAATTTTTCTTTTCAAAACGTTTTTTTTCCTTTCCTTTCCTTTTTTTTTTTTTTTTTGGCGGGGGGGGTGGGGGGGGGGGGGCTCGGTCGTTGGTGGGGGGAGCAGGCTAGTTTAAAAAAAAAACAAAACATACTCACCTGATCGCGGAGCCGGCATCCCTCCTCTCTGCTGCTCTGTGCTCTATTCAGACTGTCTGAATGCTGGGTGTGATGTCATCATGTCATGCCCAGCATTCAGTCAGTCTGGAGCAATGGAGCACAGAGCAGCAGAGAAGACCAAGAGAGGAGAAAAGGTAAGTGAAGGGAGGAAAACGAGGGGGGCACAGAGGGGTTAAAAAACGGGGGGGGGGGGGGCAGCATGACAGAGGGGTTAAAAAATGAGGGGGAACACAAAGGGGTTAAAAAACGGGGGGGCAGCATGACAGAGGGGTTAAAAAATGAGGGGGCACAAAGGGGTTAAAAAACGGGGGGGGCAGCATGACAGAGGGGTTAAAAAATAAGGGGGGGCACAGAGGGGTTAAAAAACGGGGGGGCAGCATGACAGAGGGGTTAAAAAATAAGGGGGGGCACAGAGGGGTTAAAAAACGGGGAAGCAGCATGTCAGAGGAGTTAAAAACGGGGAAGCAGCATGTCAGAGGGGTTAAAAACGGGGAAGCAGCATGTCAGAGGAGTTAAAAACGGGGAAGCAGCATGTCAGAGGAGTTAAAAACGGGGAAGCAGCATGTCAGAGGGGTTAAAAAATTAGGGGGAGCACAGAGGGGTTAAAAAACGGGAAAGCAGCATGTCAAAGGGGTTAAAAACGGGGAAGCAGCATGTCAGAGGGGTTAAAAAATGAGGGGGAGCACAGAGGGGTTAAAAAATGGGAAAGCAGCATGTCAGAGGGGTTAAAAAATGAGTGGGGGCACAGAGGGGTTAAAAAATGGGAAAGCAGCATGTCAGAGGGGTTAAAAATTGAGGGGGGAGCACAGAGGGGTTAAAAAATGGGAAAGCAGCATGACAGAGGGGGTGAAAAAATGAGAGGGGCACAGATGGGTTAAAAAACGGGGCAGTATGGCACAGTGGGGTTAATAAACAGGGGTCAGCATGGCACAGTGGGGTTAAAAAATGGTGGGCAGCATGACACAGTGGGGTTACAAAGGGGGGGGGGAGGCATGGCACAGTGGGATTGAAAAAGGGGGGGAGCAGCATAGTATAGTCTGATGAAGGGGAGCCAGATGAAGGGGGCAAAAACAGCATGGAGGGCACAGTGTGATCATAAGGCATGGCGATGATGAAGGGGCACATTATTGTAATATTGGAGCTGGAGGAAGGCCTAATTATTAATCGTGGGTGCTATTGATTTAACGCTGGGGCTGGCTGTAATTTTCTAAATGTAGCCATTTTTTTTTCAAAATAGGTCCTTCAACATTTCTGGATCCGGACAAGCCACAACTAAAGAAAGCAGCAGCCACAGGTGGAGAAAGTGAGAAGAACAGGTAGGAGAGAGCAGCACAGTGTGTGAAATGTTGTGATTCTAGTAGGGACAATACCAATTTTTGGTGAATGTTGTGTCCAATGTAAGGTGTAGGCCAAGACTGAACTGTTTGTGTACACACTGCATTGTTTGTATACTACCCTGTGGTGGTAGATGTCCTGAAAGTCAGGAGTGCTTAAACATATGTGACGCTCCGGCGAATTGAGAGCCTAGTGGTTTTTATGTTAGCCACGCCCCAATGGCACGTTTGCCACGCCCCCAAATGCATGACCGCACCTCCCAAAATTTTTGCACTGCCGTTTGGCTAGCCACGCCCCTGAATATATGACCATATACCCAAAAAAATTTTGGGGCTTACTTCACTATGAGGGGGGCCCCATGAATTTGTTGTACCCGGGCCCTGAATTCTTCTTGGCAGCCCTGAGTGTATCCCATGACTACTGTGACTACTTTGTTTAAAAAACATAGGAGCTTTGGTTCAAAACTGACTTCCCTGCGTCGTCATGCTTCGCTTCTTCTAAGATCTTCATAAGTCCCCCTGTTCTTCTTTCTAACCCAGAAGTCTCAGGGTCCCCATCGAAGCTCCATATCTATCCTGTATTTTAATGACCAAAGTTTGGTGAATCTTTTGACAAACTGTATCCTTAATCCATAGCAACACCTCTGAGCGAACCATTGTCTCCCTACTTGTTGCTTCTTCAAAACATTATTCACAAAATTGCAGGTATCACACATCGCACCTGTCTAACTCCATGTTGGACAGTTGTCATACCTGTTGCCCTGGACAACCATCTCATCTCGGACTGCACGGCGTTCCTCCTCAATCGCCATCTTGCCTGCCCTGCTGCGCAGGTGCAGTGCCGGCACTTATCAAACTTCTCCTGGATCCACCTTGGGTGATTACCGGCCAGTTTACTATTATAACCGCTTCCTCCTATCTCCCATTGTCAGATCTTTTGGTCTCCTACCTGTTTGGATGTAGTTCTCCCTCTTTCCTGTTTGCACTCTGACTCCTGATCGCTTCCACGCATACCTGCCTGCTGATTCCTGTTACACCTGTATCATCATCGTGATCCACAGCTGTATTGCTGGTACATCAGGTCTTTCCATCGGTCCTGTTCCTAGGCTATAAGCCTCACAGGGATCTCAGCGCCTCTGTCCTGTGCAGTACATTGCTCTAATGGTTCTAACCGGTGTCACCAGTTCCACGATCAGATCAGTGGATATATTGCAGTGCCTTGTGCCTTACCATCAGTCCTGTCTACAGGCTATTCAGCCAGCAGGGATCTCAGCGATCAGTCATCTACTTCTCATCGTGTCCTCGGTGCTCATACCTGTTCTTTTCTAGTCCAGTGATTATATTGCTGAGTATCGCGTCTCATAATCCGTCCACAGAGACCTCAGTGCACAGTTCTCTACAGTTTATCAGTCTCACTACTGTTCCTGTGTCATCTCTTCCTCAGTATATGTTTTGTGTTAAGCCAGCATTATATCGCACCTTATCATTGATTCTCTATCAAGCCTTCGCTACCCATCTGGGATCTCAGTGCTCTTACTTGCTGTAGTGTGTTCCACAGTTTACCTGAAGGGTTATTACAAGGCATCGGGCATCATCATAGATCCTGTCTCTGGGTAACCGGCTCTTAGGGATCTCAGCTCCTGTATATTGCTGCTCAGCACAAACACCTCTCACAGTCGTGGATGGTCTGCTGACTATAGGTCATCTGCTTTTCTCAGCGTATTGTTCCTGTCATATTCTCCTGACTCACCTGCTGCTCTCCAAGACCTGTGTACTTACCCTCCTGCAATCCGGCACAGCTACACGTTTCCATTGTCTCCGGCTTCCTTCTTAGTCTGCTCTGTGCTCCCTAGAGGACCGTGACCCGTGGTTGGAGAGCAGCCAAGTCCATATCTCCTTACCGGGATCCCTGGTGAATACCTTTCCTTCCATTAGACTCCGCACCTCTCCGGGGGTAGTCATTGCCTAGCAGGCTTCGATGCCCATCCTGAACCTGAACAACTTGACAGTACGTGACAGCAGACTTCTCATAGACTTCTCACAACTCCCTATGTCTTCTCTTATGTATGTGTTTCTTCTGTTCTATCAAGGGAACAGGGACTATATTCACAGGTACTGTAAGGGTTGGCACTGGATGGCCAGAGAACAATAATTCCTTGCATGGGATAGCCAATTCACCTATCCTAAGCGGGGTCTCATACCTCTACACCTGGCATAAATCCTTAATGATGTCACATGGTTAAAGTTACTGGGATTTCCTGGGACCATATGATAGCACTTTGTATGATGCTATCATAGCAGTCTCTGTAGACAGGTGATGACGAGTCATACAATTCTGGATGCCCCTTTGCCCCTTGGTTTAGTATTATTACTTTAATATTAACCATTGCTGTTCTCCAAAAGATGATCGATCCTCTCTGATGTGCTCAACACTCCACTCTCCTGCCTTCTCTCAGCACTCTACGGCAATAGCATAGGAACTTGTTTTAACAACAGCTCAATGAGCCCTGGATGCTTGCTGAACATTTTGGCAAGCACTGATTGTTCTCATAGCTCTCTGTTTTTAACATGCATTGTATGCCTCTGAATGCTGCACTTAACATCAAAACTGAAGTGAGTGTTTTTCAAAAAGTCTGTGTGTACAGGTCCCTTTGGTTGCATAATTTGTTTGGAGTAGTGTCAAAGTGTGTTTACCAGTTACCAAAGAATGTAGTCAAATGTCTAGTTGTTTGCCCCCTGTACTGCTCTGCAGCATCATGTGGTGCCCTATAAAGATTAATTATGATAAGTGTTAAAATCCTGTGTGTATGAGGATTTTAGAAGGGCACAGAAGCAGCAATCACAGCTGAATATGAATAGTTCCCTAGTAATCATTTTTTTAGCAAAGCATCATAACAGGGAAAGTAACAATGGCTTTGGTTAGTTAGCTGAAAAACCTTATTTACTTTTATAATACGGCCATTTTTAATATAAGTGTTCATATTACACCTTATCATAAACTGGTATGTTTAATAGACATTTAATAGTTTGCTATTTAAAGTGTTATTTTTCTGAATGTTACAATGTTAGGAAACTGAAACTGAAATACACCATAAGGGTTCGTCAGTGTAATGAATGTTTGATATGAAGTAATAATAATATATTTAATATAAGGACATTAGTGTCAGAACATTGTAAACAGTATCTGTTCATCTCCAGGTGGAAGCTGTTTTTCTATCATCCTTCAGGACTGTTTTGTACAAATAACCTATAATTACTTTTGTAATACGCACAGATTTCAAGAGAAATTAGGGCACAGTAAATATTTCTTTTCTCTGTTATGAAATTGATACATAAACTTGTAACATAAATCAGCAAGGTAGTATTATACTACACAAGGGAACCGCCAGTTGCCTCATTGTGTTTCCATTACAAAGACTGCGTATAAAATCAATTAAAACATACAAAAGTTGTTACTAGAAGTGTCAACATTCTTTACAGTAAACACAGAAACCACATGATCAGATCAGTATCCTCTATGTCTGCACCGACTATACCATGTCGTGTATGAGGGGTTTTTATTACGCCAAGCCAAGGATCCCTGGGTTTATTACAGAGGAAGAGCCTGGATCTAGGTGAGATATTTTTATTGCAAATAAAATAATTTTTACCGATGAGTCTGTGTTTTAGTTACATTCTTCCTTGGTGCACTACAGCTCCCAGCGGGCGCTGGGTGCTAGAGCATGCAGGCACTTGTGGTTCCCCAACTGCCAGCATGCCCTGACAGCCAGGGTTATGCTGGTGCCTGTAGTACTACAAGTGCCAGCATGCCCAAGCACTTAATGGCAGCCTGGGCATTCTGGGACCTGTAGTGCACCTAGGGACAAAATGGATTTATACATTTAATAAATCAATATTACTCCACACCCACTGCCCCAGAGGTGTGGGAAGACCATGGGGCAGGTTAAACCTGGGAGGGGCACATTATTTTTGCAGACACGATCTCCCTAGGGAGATCGGAGATAGCCCTGTGCTGAACCGCTTAGGGCTAGTTTAACCTTATGGCAGGGGGACCCCCTGCTGCGTGTTTCCCTGCTATAGTGCCACCAGCCCAGCCTGGCAAAGCCTAGTGCTGGCAATAGTAAATTCAGGGGGACCCCAGGCTTTCCCCCTACCCCATTGTGCTACTACCAGCCTAGGCTGGTTGTATTATGGTTGGTTAAGCTGTTTGGGGGGCACACTTTTTTATTTTTTTTACATTTGTTTATGATGTCAACATTTTAACTGTGTAGACATTATAACAGTGTGTTGACATTTTAGATGTCGACATTTTAAATTAAACATTTTGTTGGTCGGCATTATAACAGTGTAGACATTATTTCTGTTGACATTATGGTGTACACGTTTCGACCACAGTACCCGCTCCACCAATGTTGCAGAGTGTGGGGCCTGTGGGCTAGGGCTGGGCAGATGTCCACTAGGTTACCCCTTTAATTTTGCTGTGGAGCCCGGGAATAGATAGGTATGCTCCAGCTAGCCTGCCATGGTATAGATACAGAAAAAAAGTTCTTTGGGATCACTTTGACTGAATAGTCTTCTGAGTTTCACATGTAGTTGATTAGGTTGGCAGATTACTGGGACGGGCTGGGCAAATGGAAGACAGAGGGTCCTGAATAGTCAGTTGTACTGGAATATTACCAGTGTCATATGACACAACTGGAAGGCATCAGGAGCTTCAAAATTCATAGCTAAAGTCTCGGTTTAGAACGAAGGTTTTGGGTTTCTAACAAAACTGGGTTGACTTTTTAATGAGGAACAATCTCTATAGTAAAATGATTAGAGGGGCTTCTGTGTTAGGGCATTTAGTGTCATGAGCCTTAATGATGTCATTAGTTACAAGTGTATTAATAAGGCGAATGTTGGATCAGCCAACAATAACCACAGCTGAGGTAATGCTTCAGGTCTACTGAAACTGTAGAAGTCACAAGACTGGAACAACTCCCCACATTAAAGGCTGAAAAAAATATCTTGAAATATCTTGAACTGTGACCTAAGTCAGCTAATCATATCCTCTCCCATACTAAGACTGTACATAAGATTTACACAAGATTTACAGCTCATCCGACACAAGCCAGTTTGAGGTGGATATGTAGGCAAAGCTAATCATTTATATTTAGTCACTGCTCTTATTACAAATGGCACAATATTCCAAAGAACACAAATTTAGATAGCTGATAAGCACTAGAGAGCACACCCTAGTCCAGCCTATTCTACGCTGTACTTGTCAGGCCTTGGTTTGATGGATGCCCTATCATTTTGCTAATTGACAGGTTTGTGAGTAATGAGTAACAAATTTTTTATAGTCCACGTTAATGCTGCATTGAATTTTTTCAATATACATAAGTATTGGATAGAGAGCACACCTTGGTCAAACCTACTTACGTTGTACTTGTCAGGCCTTAGTGTGATTGATGCCCTATCATTTTGCTAATTGACAGGTTTGTGAGTAATGAGTAACAATTTTTTTATTTTCCACATTACTGATGCATGGAATTTTTTCAATATATATAAGTATTGGATAGAGAGCACACCACGGTCGAACCTACTTTACATTGTACTTGTCCGGCCGTAGTGTGATGGATGATCTATCATTTTGCAATTGACAGGTTTGTTAGTAAAGAGTAACAATTTTTTTTTTATATTACACGTTAATGCCTCTTGGAATATTTTTAATTTAGATAAGTACTGGACCATAACATCCTTAATACAATTACAAACCATTCCAAGTCCCCACAAACCCATCCAAGTCCCCAGTAATATTAAGGGCTTGTTCACATGCCTGCTCTTCAGTGCGCTCTACATGTGGTGCAGTTTGTCTGCTGTCTAACCATGCTTAGCATATACCTCCTAACATTGCACTCTTAAATCAGAAGATTCATTGAAGCCACTCGCGCTGTAACATGCGTTAAAGAGCAACCCCATGGGATCGCTACATGCTCATTTAAGCACACTGAAGCGTTGCTATGTGAAGTAAAAGTCTACTCGAATCATCATCAGGCCCTGTATATATAGAGGTTACTCATAGGGGGTATACTTACTAAACTGCTGGTTTGAAAAAGTGGAGATGTTGCCTATAGCAACCAATCAGATTCTAGCTGTCATTTTGTAGAATGTACTAAAAAAATGATAACTAGAATCTGATTGGTTGCTATAGGCAACATCTCTACTTTTTCAAACCCGCAGTTTAGTAGATGTACCCCATGATGGTGTACTCTAGCGATAGACAATGGTACATTGGTACCTATTTCAATTGATGTTTTTATTTTTATAGTAGGCTGACTTATAGGTAAAAGATTGATTTATAGGTGAGTTAACAAGAATTAATGAAAGCTGAGCTTTGACCTAGGATTCGATATGCAGACCCAGTATGTTTCACTAAAGATCTTCTCATGTCTACAATACCCCCCAACTCTTCACTTATTTCTTTGTCTATACTGTCCCTCTATAAACACTGCAGTAGGATGTGCCCAGAGGTGGAAGTGGACATTTAGAAGTGACCGTATTGAAATTTAGAAGTGTAGGTATGGAAATCTAGAAGTTGTGGTAAATAACCCCCACTTTGACCACTGGATGTGCCTGTAGAAATAAGTGCCATCAGGAGATGAAGAAATGTGTTCTCTGATCACTATGGATTAATAATAGATTTATTGATATCTCAAAGTATAAAACAACATATTTTTCATACCGCACATCTAAGAGATGCAGAGTTATCTATGTGTTGCCTATAATCCAGTGGTGTTCTCTTAGGTGGTTGTAGTAGACTGACTGCCTTAAGGGCTCACAGAGAAGGCAATTTTACAATACAAACCCCACAGGAAGTTCATTGTTCTAATGGCAAAGTTGTGAGGCCCTAAATATAGAATTTTCTCACACCTCACTGGGGAGCCATTAAACCTCTTCAAATTCCTTTGATCAATATCAAATATTATATATATATATATATATATATATATATGATCATATTACGAGGGAGGTGCACCCACACAGATAAGTAATCTATAAAGAATAAAAAAAAAAGTGAGAAATGTGTATAAAGGGCACTCAATGGCTCATGCTTGATATCTCATTAATACAGACATAAAATATGCATTAAAGCTTTTTTGATATGCATTAAAATGGAGAATACCTAAACAATTCCGTTCTCCAAATAAACATAACTTAGCTAGTGCAATATTAAGATAAAAAATGTAAGTAGATGTTAAGAAATAGCAAAAATAACTGTTAAGATGGCAGTAATAACTGCTATGCCACTTCGTATCTCATTAAGATGTATACTCGTATTACTTCATGTAGTTACTGAATGAAAAAATATATATTATTGCAACAGTTTAAAGTATAAATAAATGTGAATACTCCTATTTTTCTGATGCTACAGTATTTTCTGATTTCAACAGTATACTGTTGAAAGACACTAAATATATCAGCAAACTAATACAAATGATACGGTCAATATCTTGCCTATTCAATGTAAAAAAAACAGTGTCAATGTGAAAGATCTCGGAATATATCAGAAATAACAATCTTTCAATAGTATATGATAAGATTACCGCAGAATAAATGCTACACGCTTTGTATTGACATTAATGCTTTAACAAATATAAAAGCGTGGAACAGCGGAATGAGTGCACAGCACTTTCCCTTATATTTGCTTTAGTACATAAACTCCTTAGATTGTAGACCTAGATCTATTTTGTGTCTGTATAGAGTCGAATAAGGTGTTCATTAAATAAATACCATATGCAGTTAGGAAACATGAACTACTTATCAGTACAGTAAGTCTGATTCAAGTGCCAAAAATAGCACAGAGCATAGTTCCAATCGTACTGAAATTGAAGCGTGTCTCAAGATGCACGTTACTTGTGTTATGTAGACAGATAGACCAGACTACAGTATACGTACAAATTTATGTGCAATGTAAGATCACATCAGAACACATAGATTCAATTATAAAATAAGTGAACAATTCTAAACAGTATAATCATTAATAAAAATAATGATTGTCTAAAAAAATATTATTATTAAATACATAAATTGAGATGCTTTTAATGCCTACTGTACATCATCATCATCATTTATTTATATAGCGTCACTAATTCTGCAGCGCTGTACAGAGAACTCACTCACATCAGTCCCTGCCCCATTGGAGCTTACAGTCTAAATTCCCTAACATACACACACAGATAGACAGACAGAGAAAGACTAGGGTCAATTTGATAGCAGCCAATTAACCTACCAGTATGTTTTTGGAATGTTGGAGGAAACCGGAGCACCCGGAAGAAACCCACGCAAACACGGGGAGAACATACAAACTCCTCACAGATAAGGCCATGGTTGGGAATCAAACTCATGCTAACCACTGAGCCACATTGCGTTTTATAGTCATTCTTACTTGTATATACATGTATTGTGCTAGTGACACTTATGAGAAACCTTGGACTTGAATCGGCCCAGCCGTACTGTACATGGCCTATGTTAGTTCACCTCTTCCTTCCCCCATTCTGTCCTCCAAGTCGTAGGCAGTTGTAAGTGTCATTTGCGTTCAGTCATGAATTGCTTGCAATTGCGCAAGGTCAGTTTCTGAGCATGCGCAGATACACTACACAAATGGGCGTACATCCGAAAATGAATCAGGCCAAGTATGTCTAAGGTATATCTATTATTAAATATATTTATTGTATCCATCTATAATTAATGGCATCACTGGAATATGGTATATAACATGATATTATACTCTGAGCAACAATGTAGTAAGGAGCTGTTACAGTTCTTCAGCGGGATGATGAATTACGATAGCGGAGGCAGGAATGTGTAAATAAATGATGGCCGTTCACTTTTATGCGGTTACCAACACTTTACTGAACTTAAGAGATAGAGGGGTTAGCTGTGCGTTACATCATAGGTGCCAACTCTCCCGGAATGTCTGGGTGTGAGGAACACAAGTACTAGGCAGATTGTTGTAACCAAAATGCCGTTTATTCCGTAGATGGCAATACAGACATGTGAATATACAATAACCAGACAGATGTGATTATTTCCAGGTACGGCATACACATGTGACGGAAGCGGAGTTGCTGTCATCATGAACACACTACAGTACTCCCAAGCACAGGTTCTATATCCTTCAATAGTCCCACGGTGGTGGAGCTAGTAGTGGGTGGATTAGTGGCGCTAGCCAGATTGTGATAGATGGGCAAATGATAAGACTTTACCCTGAGTGTTCTTCTCCATAGTGGTTGGGGACCGTTGGCTCCCTGTGAAGAAGGTGCTTAGGAGTTTAACCCAGTAGTATTAGGCTGGGTACACACTACAGAAATTTTCACTTTTTACAAGATTTTCCTTCTGAT
Organism: Mixophyes fleayi; assembly: GCF_038048845.1. Taxonomy (NCBI): domain Eukaryota; kingdom Metazoa; phylum Chordata; class Amphibia; order Anura; family Limnodynastidae; genus Mixophyes; species Mixophyes fleayi. The sequence goes on along the minus strand of NC_134408.1, from coordinate 27,039,316 downwards.
CTGTGCTCCTCATCTGTCATAACCATCAGCTGAAAAGATCATGGCTGTGTAAACTCTGTGGAGATCCTGATGAGTGCATACGCACTGCAGAATTGGAACGAAATTGTTCCATAATTGCACAAGATTTTTAGTTCGGTTTAAGAATCAAATGAAACAATACAATGTGTTTTTGAATGATAATCGCTTATCGCTGCAGTGTACACATTTATGCAATATCAGGCCAAACAGTCGCTTATCGGATGATTTGCCTGATAATCAGTTGAAATCCCTGTAGTGTGTAACCCAGCCTAACAATAACCTTGTTGGCAAAACATGAAACGTTTGATAGTATTATATCTGCATACGGTAATTGTTTATCTAAGACATCTTGTTCTCTCTAATCCCTGATTAAACACTCCACATGGCAACATTCAGCAATAATTTATCTAACATATAGAACAATTAACATAAATATGCAGGACATACAATAACATATGTTAATCAATGCATAGGAACAACAAATGACAATAAACTGTAAGGCAGCGAGACAATGACAGTTTAGAGTACACAAAAAGGGGCGACAGATCGCAAGTGTCTTTATGCTTCAGTTGCACAACTCCAGACGTCGCAATGCGCACATTCCCACCGGGAGACTCCCGAATTTCTAGGACTCCCAGGAGAGCAGTGCAATCTCCCGCATCCTCAGGGCATGATTATCCAATAAGCTCACTCGGCTGCAGCCTAGGGCCTGAGGCTTTGGGGGAAAGCGCCAAATGTTGGGGGGGTGCAAAATTGTGGCAGGATGAAGTATAATCTGAAATTAATTTTCAAATATAAGAGAATAGTGGTCCTCCAAAGTAAAAAAAAGAAAACTTGAAAGAAAATGTAGTAAGGTAAGTAATAATTAACAAAAATCCTATATTACCAATTAGTTCAATAGAATGAACCAATGAGCTAGAATTTTATCTGTCTGTGCTTTTAAGAGAACAGAAAAACACGTATTGCACAATACAGAAAACAACAAGTTATATCTTGGTCACAGAATCATCATTTCACAATATAAGGCCAAAAGACATATTTGCTCCAAATAAGGTCAAGAAGACCCTTCCAAAGGACCCTTCCAAGAACATGTCACTTTAATGAAGATTAATGATAGAGACTTAGAGTGTCAGCAGTCATGTAAGCTGGAAAGGTGTGTGTTAAGTAATGATGAGTAACATTTTCTATAAAATAATAACTTAATCAAATATAGATTGTCAAGTGGCATTTAAGACCCTGTCTGCTTCGTCCAGTATGACTGTATTCATGCATGATATCTTTTTAATAAAAAAATAGAAATATTATATTTTGGAAACTTGCTCATCTAATTTATTATTTAAATCTTATACAGGTTTTAATCTTGACATATTCCCATCATCAGAAAAATAGCGAGGTAGGCAGCAATTCACTCCCCATAGTATTTCGGCTCACAGCTGTGACAGTGTAAACAGAAAACCTGAGAGGTAGAAAGCTAATCCTTTATAGCAGTTAGTGAACTATACTATCTTACAGCATGTGCTATAGAACAAAATGCAGCTATGACAGACCAAGTATGACTTTTGAAATTTGGTTGGGAAAGATCTAACCAAACTAGATAATAGTTCAATTACATTCAAGGGATAATAGCGTGCTATATAAAAGGGAAATTGTATCCCTAAAGAAATTAAGCCTTATCTTATCACTATACCTGTATAATTTTAGCCAGTAATCTTCATTAATCCAGGACACCAACTAGAGTGCATCCAGCAATTTATCCACACATTTTTGTTTATTACCATGCATCTTGTTTTTAAATATTTCACTGGTTATTTCTGAATTTATTTTAATAGAAGGTATTAAAGATTATATTTTAATATGAATTAGACGCTCTTTAACTAAAATCCTTAATATATGAAGGAGTTGTAGTGCACCTCTTTTCTGACAAACTTCTTGCCTTTTTCTTAGGATTTATTTAATTTTATGGTTGCACCCCACAGACAAAATGAAAAAATAAATTAAAAAAAGAAAATATGTTTATGAAATTTTAAACCAAGGGGAACATAACTCCCTACAATTGGTGCGATGAGTTCATTTTTTTTCTTGGCCAGCAGGGGAAAGTGAGCCCTGATTGGTTCACTTGTCCACTGCTGCCGGGACCTGCGGAAAAGAAGATAATGGACTCACCTGCCTCGGATCCACGGCCAGGTAAGTCGAGACTTCTCTTCTCTCTTCTTCTTTCTCCCATCTCTTCTATCTTCCTTGTTTCACCTTCTCTTCTTTTTCTTCAGTCTTCCCCCTCTTCCAGGGCACGGCAGTGGAGCACAGCAAGGCGGGGGGGGGGGCGGAGCGCGGCACATGTCGCTGGTTCCTGGGGAGGAGCCAACCACCAAGAAGAAAGTCAATTTCAGGGCGGTCACTAATAGGGTAGTGCCGGTCCCAATAGCCAGGGCTCACAGACTGTCATTACGGCATCCAACATGGCAGATACAATACAAGACAAATAAAGTAATAGCCAATCCACCACTGTTTTACCAGCCTGGCCCATCTATCCATCGGCCCCTCTGGCATTTGACAGGCTTGACTGGACTCTTACACCAGGTAAGTTGTTAGTATGCACGTAAAGACAGAGTCCCGTTTAAATGGAATACGGAATGTGGACAACTGCTTCACGGAACCTGGATAGCAGAGGACACAACTCTGTGCATTGAATCCCTGCCGCGATTCAATAATTAGATCTTTTTCATGGAATGGTGAAAGTATTCACTGGACTCATATTTAAGCCTCTGCCGGATGTCTATTGTGTATCATGTGTTACTAATTAGCTTCAGCAGCCTAATTATATGACCTCTAAAGTTCATTCTACATTATCAGATATCCGTTTCTTCTGAAAACTATTATCTTCCCTCCTTCTTTTATAAACATAGAACAAAATAAAATATGCATCAATATACTAAACTTCAATTGCATATAAAACAGAGTGCATAACGAAGTATAAGACACTAAAATAAATAAAGTAAAAAATTCACACATTTCATTCATTAAGTGAAAAAATGACATAAACAAATTGATACATATACATGTCCTGCTGCATTTTAAGTATACGAGGGGTAAAGGATTTTCTGTGACCCACGATTCTCTATTATAGAGATGTATGCCTACAGACATTCTATAATGATCAAAATAGAAAAGAGAACGAACAAAAATACTGTTTCTTACACCAGAGACGGAACTGGCGAGCTGTGGGCCCAAGTGCACTGAAGCGGGGAGGAGTGAACTAGTGCCCAAAGCTGCAGCGGGGGGCCCCATCATCTCCATGGGCTCCAGTGCACTGCTCCTGCTGTACCAATGATAGTTCTGCCACTGTCTTACACCCAATTATCCTCACCGTTAAGAATGTAACAAAGTGGGAGTAATATAACTTATCCTCACCTTCATCAAACAGCGCAATGGAGCACTGGTTTCTGTGATATAGCAAATTTGTGTCCTAATGATTTCAAGGAACCACTCAAATGTTGTATACTATATAGGAAAAATAGAGACATATTGTGTCATGAAACTTATAAATATATAACTGATATATAATCTCTTTGTTCATAACTCTCAAAGGTTTGATACTCTCATCATTTTGTTATATATTAGAAACAGACTCATTATAATATCTGTTAGTAAGCATAAAACTATACTGATTGCACTAACTGTTATTAGTTCCACGAGAAACAACTAAAAAGAAAACCACTCTCTATATAAAAAGGAAAAATGTCTCTCACTATACTGAACCAATAAATTTGTATATTTGCTCATGATAACCTTTTTGTTTCATTTTTGGCCAATATAGGCACATTGTTGATGGAAAAAAAAGTAAAAAAGATAATGAGCTATGGAAATCCTATATATAAACAAATTACCCAAACAATATAATTTCATATAATAAACCACTTAATTTCAAAGTCACTGTTGTGACCCATAGGGGATAATGTACCCAAAGAGTATATAAGCCTCTTTTCTGATTGAGCTAAAGCAATATTTGTATTATTCCTTCTCCAGTCTCCCTTCACTTTCTTCAAACCATGGAAAAATAGCAAATAATTCAAATTACAATTATGTATGTTCTTACAGTGTGAGGTTAAAGAGTGCATATAATAACCTCTTTTTACATTTCTCATATGTTCACCCTATCACTCCTTAAGCTTTCTAGATGTTATACCTATATACTGTTTCTTACAGCTGCATTCAACTATATAACCACAGTTCTTAGAATTACATGTCATGAAGTCAGTAATCTGGTATAAGAGTCCTGTAGAAGTGGATTTTATCTCTTGAATTTTTTATGTCTCACTTTTTATATTTCCACAAATTATACCCAACCCACATCTATAAAAACGTATTGATATTATATGATCCTTATCTTTGGGTTTTTATATACTACTCTTAACCAGATGATTCTTCAGATTTAATGCCTTTTTATAGACAACATTTGGGGTCTAAGATATTATATTTCGTAAAAAGAGGGATCTGTAGATAATAGAGACCAATGTTGTTTAATCACTGTTTCAATTATTTTTTTAATGTGAATTATACTAAGCAATAAAGGGATACCCATATTTTTAAATTTATCTCCTCCCTTATTTTTAGGAACCAATAGTGTTTGTCTATTAATTAAATTTTTTTCTTCTATTGTTTTACTATATTTCTGTTCATTGTAACCTTTTGTTACAAGTTGAGCTTTCATAATTGACGCTCGTTCTTGAAAGGTTTCCAATTTAGTACAGTTTCTCCTAATTCTCTGGAATTGATTAGTAGGAATCTTCTCTAGCCATTTAAAATGGTGATTACTATTTGAAATGAAAGAATTAGAGGCCGTAGATTTATTATAATTGCTAGTCAGCAATTTATATTTTTTCAACATAAATAATGAGATCCAAACAACGAGCCTTCCTTTTTGCTTATGTTGAACGTAAGCTTAATATTTAAATAATTAGAGTTTAGCTCCTCACAAAAGGGATTAAGAGACTTTTCACCACCCTGTCAGATAAAAAAAATATCATCTATGTTTCGTAGCCAGGAAACCAGGTTAGCACCTGCGGTGGGAATGTTATCCTCCCACCATCCCATAAAAGGTTTGCATAACTAGGGGCTAACCTGGTTCCCATGGCTGTACCTTGGTTTTGTATTTAGAAATTGTCGTCATACCAGAAAATGTTGTTATTAACAACTAAATCAATTCCTTCCAGAATTAGTTCTTTCAATTCACTTTGAACTAAGGTTTGATCCAAGAAATTCTGTACTGCTTTTAATCCATCCTTATGATTGATAATCGTATATAGCAAATTTACATCTGCTGTAACTAGTATATATGATTCATTCCATTGTACATCCTGTAATTTCTTTAAATTGTGCATGCTATCCTCATTTTCAGGAAATTGATATTTGTCAAGATTAAAGATTGTAATCTTCTCTGTTTGTATCATCTTTTGATTCAACTATTGTATTATCCTTATGTGTGGTTTGCAAAAAAAAATTTGTTTTCCTTTTCGTCAATTTTTTTTTTTTTAAAATTCTGCTCTTTTTCCCCTTTTTTTATCTGTTTTCTTTTTTCTGGTTTTAACTGCTCTCTAGTAATTGGTTGTTGAAACCCACGTCTGGTTTCTTTATTTCTCTGCCCTATCCGATTAGAGTGGTTAGGCCTACCTACTCTTTCCCATCTATTCTCATCCTTAAAGTCACCAATTTTATTTTACCTTCTGTATAAATACTTTTTTCGAAAGTAAGGTGATTGTTTATCTTGTCACCAGAGTATCTTCATTTGTTCATGTTCTGGCCGTATAGCAATTCCATTACTGTGTAAGAGTTGTTCATTTTAATCTTCCTTTCTTTCTCTCTTTTAAAGGTATCTGATGGGGTTTTTTTTGTTCTCTATTTGTCTTAGACCTAATATACACAGTGTAATTTGAAAAATCATCTTTACCTCTCTTGTATTTTTTATATGTATTATCTGCAATGAGTTTTTCTTGTCTGTTCAACTTTTTTTTCAATCTTTTGCCCTATCTCCTTAAAATCTTCTAATTCAGAAAAAGGTAAGACTAATGTCCTTAATGTTTCAATCTCACAATTAATCAGTGTCAGATTTTTCCTCCTCTCCTATAGTATCATTTCATTAGAGAACTGATTACAAACTTTATGCCACTTTCCTACAAATTCCCTCGAATCTGTATTAAATGTAGGTACCTTTGTCATCCTTAATCCTCCAGGTAGAAGTTTCTCTGCCAGATATTTTTCTAAAGTTGCAACCTCCCACCAGATTATACTTTCCTTAATTAACTTCTCCTCTAGTCCAAACATCATTCCAAACTTAGAAGACTATTATTGTACCTTGTTCTTCCTAACATGAAGGGCTTGTACAGTTTCGTTTTACAAGTTGGGATTAGCTCCAGGTATATTCCCAATGTAATTTGGATGACAGCTGCTTGGTGCTGACAGATAGTTATTGCAATCAACCCGGATTTATAATGGTATGGGTGTGTAAAGTGCCATGCTTGACAAAAATATCTAGATCTAAAAATACTTCACTTTCATTTCTGGTATTCACATTAAATTCCAGATTCAAATCGTTTGTATTTAAATTCTGCAGGAACTTTTCCTGTTCATTTTTTTTGCTATTCCATATTTATTATTGCTTATTTATATAGTGCCAAACATTTTACGCTCTATCACGATGTCTGCACAGCTTAAGCAGATGCCGGTGATGGTGCTGTTGATGTTTCTTTCTCCTTCTCCTCTTTTCAGTATCAAACATCTCATTTTCAGCCAACAAAAATCTCCAAAAAATTCCCGATAAACTCCATTTTCATTCACCCTAAGAATAATAAAGTTTTGGGACCCGTTTTGTAGACAGCATTAGCCTGCATACACCAATGGCTGATGCTGTTGCTAATCTCGCCTATTAAAATCTGGGGGTAAATGTATGAACATGCGGGTTCTTCAACACCCGCGTGTTCAGCGTGTTCGGCGATTAAATTTCAAGCGGCGCTGCATTGTAAAGGAAAACTTCCCTTTACAATGCAGCGCCGCTTGATATTTTATCGCCGAACACGCTGAACACACGGGTGTTGAAGAACCCGCATGTTCATACATTTACCCCTGGTGTTTTCCCCAGTGAGATAGTGGCGATTTGCAAAATCGTGCTTCATGCGGCAATTTTTACTTGTATTCTAGAATGGCAAAAAGTCAGCACGCCAATTTGTAATATGGTAATTTTGGTAACATGGGTTTACTGGCAATTTGCAGTTGCCAAATCACCTTAAAAAATTACAAAATAATGTTAATTTAGCAAATTCATACCTTGATACATGTTGCCTCTGTTATATTATGTCATTATGTGTCATTGAAAGAGGATAAAACACTGGTATTCAGGGATTATGTAAAAAAAAAAACTAATGTTCCTGTCTTGTCGAATTCCTATTTGAATGCTCTCATTAAGGTGTTACAATAATTTGGATAAATATTTAGTTAGTTTCTTAAATGTGTTATTGTCTAACAGTAATATTGAGAGTTGTCTTTAGATAATAATTTTTATTTGAAATTACAAATCCCCCAAGACTTTATTAACTTTTTTTAAATTTTTATCATTTTAATTTTTTTAACTTCTATTCTGGAATGGTTTTAAAATCAATTTCCACAAGTGAAAATATATATGGGATCAAAATCCTTTTAAATTAATTTTTATTTTCTGGCATACATCTATAATCAGCAGGACGATTAGCATTGCTGACTTACAGCGCTGGGGTCAAGAGTTTGATTCCCACATAGAAGATTTTCTTGTGACGAATTAGTTGTAGATGGTTGTGCACACATAGGGTAGGGTAGCCTAAATTAGGTGAAAGTCATGATCATAATACAATTCTATTACACTCTATACAGACATAGGACACTACACACCCAACATGACCTGACCACCGGACATGATCATAATACAATTCTATTACACTCTATACAGACATAGGACACTACACCCCCAACATGACCTGACCACCGGACATGATCATAATACAATTCTATTACACTCTATACAGACATAGGACACTACACCTCCAACATGACCTGACCACTGGACATGATCATAATACAATTCTATTACCCTCTATACAGACATAGGACACTACACCTCCAACATGATCTGACCACTGGACATGATCATAATACAATTCTATTACACTCTATACAGACATAGGACACTACACCTCCAACATGACCTGACCACTGGACATGATCATAATATAATTCTAGTATATTCTATACAGATATATGATACAGACATATGGCACTACAACTCCCAACAAGAAATATATAACATATGAAAATTATATCTACCCAATATTCAAGAGAATATTTCAATTCACTTTAATACTCGGTAGACCTATAACTCCCTGGGCGCTTAAAAAGAATCTGAATGACTATGTATAGTGCTAGTTGTCAAAGAACTACTAAGCTGCTGTTCTCAGAGGTTCGTAGAAAATCTGACATTTGAAATGTATAGACAATAGTTTAGAAATGAGAGCTGTGCTGATGAGTTCTATCATTGACAGATAACATGTATAAATTAAAAATAAAATAAAATGTCATATGCTTATTTATTATAAATTATCATGGCTCTTTTGTAAATATAAACAACAATTTATTAGAGCAATTCATTCAATATTACGCAACAAATAAATTAAAACAACTTATTAAAATATTGTTTTGTAATTAAAATATCATCCTGATTATTCAAATAGAGTTTCTGTGTTACTGCACTCTGCTGATCTGAGAATAATGGCAGTAATACCATTGATATAATTGTCCCATTTTAGATGGGAAGTACTGTTACATTGGATGAAGTATGGTGTATTGTATAGTTCTCAGGAATTACCGCATGTGCGGCTCAGATATGTTATACAGCCATGAATGTTTATTACTTGTTTAGCAATCCTCTGAAACAATGATGTCTCTATTGTTATGAGGAAATTCATACTCTGTGGCCAAATAAATTTGGCATTGGTGTATAATACTTTGATTCCACAATACGATAACTTGTCAATACGAAGGACACTGTTGATTGTTGTATGGATTCAGCCTGTCAGAGATTCTATCATCTGCGGCTCAATTAGCTGATGCACGACTTCCACTTCAGCTGATCAGTGCAGGGCAGAGACCAATGATTTGCTGCTCTCCGTACGAAAACATCACTCCTGGTTTGGCTGAAGATCTTTTTAACCAAGGAGCGGCTTCTGACGTTAACTTCCAACTTCTAAATTACCGGGATGGTTTTCTTATGTATGCTTGTTAGTTGATTATACACCTATTCTGCAGAAATCCTTGACGCATTTCTGCGTAATTAAAGCACTTTCATCAAAACGCATAATCCGGGAAGAAAAATGCAGGATTAAAACCCCTGTCTGTTTAAATATCTAAGAGCCAATCAAAGTTGCATCACTTGATATCAGCATTTGAGTGTTCTTAATGAAAAGTTTAGAATTAAAGGAGAGGTGACAATATAGTTATCATCATCATTATTGGCTATTCATATATCGCTACTAATTCCGCAGCGCTGTACAGAGAATTCATTCACATCAGTCCCTGCCCCATTGGAGCTTACAGTTTAAATTCCCTAACACACACACACAGACCAAGAGAGACTAAAGTCAATTTAATAGCAGCCAATTAACCTACTAGTATGATTTTGGAGTGTGAGAGGAAACCGGAGCACCTGGAGGAAACCCACGCAAATACGGGGAGAACATACAAACTCCACACAGATAAGGCCATGGTTGGGAATTGAAATCATGACAAATGTATACTTTATTTTTAAGACTTTTGTAATATATCTATTTAAAATAATGAATCATATTCAGTGCTTGTTCGGTGAACTTAGTGGCAGTAAAACAGTTTCTTCTTAACCTTTATTGTTGTGCAGAAGGAATATTTCGTAACCAACTTTTATGATGGTTACTTTGGAAGTGTATATAGTTATTCATATCTACTTCATTCTGGTAGGTACCTGTAAAGGATTAACTGGATCTGATACTAATCTTGATTAGCACTGGCTTAGCAGAGGTGCAGAGTCTAACGAACTCCCCGGTGTTCACCAAGAACCACGCAAGGCGGGATAGGCTTAGCTGCCGGGAGTCACCGGTCGCGGTCCTCTGGTTCGCCTTAAGATGTAGTATAGCAGGAGGAGGAGCAAGTAGAGAGAGCATAGTCAGACAGCTGGGACTGGTGCACAAGTATAGAATTAGCAGGCAGGCTCAGCGTGAGAAATGTCCAGGTTCGGTACACGGGCAGGCGGCAGAAGAAGAGGACTGGAGAGATGCAACGTCAGACAAGCCGGGTGAGGGTCACCAGAAATCAATAAGAGAAGTCAGCAAGCCGGGTCGGTACACAGGGGCGGGAGAGGAAGAATTGTCACACAGGCAGGTACTGGTACACAGGAGTTCAAACAAGGGCTAGAAAGCACAGAGATCCACGGAGAGGACAGAATCCAGGAAGTTTAAATACCCAGGTAAGTTTCAAATCCACCACCCCGAGTTCTGGTCATGTGACCGCCGAACCTGGAAGTACGGCTTCCGACATGGGAGAGAACGGCGATGGAATGGAGGAGAGGTAAGTCTGTAACAGTACCCAGCCACATGCTGACAGCACTAGGGCTCTTCCCACATCCCTGAGTGGTGGGTATGGGGTAATAAATGGTTATATAGATTCCCAGGTCTACTGAGCCCCAAGACTTGTCCCAAAATATAAATAAATCACAGTTGCTGCACCACGACACATGAGTTTATTGACACCTAGCACGTTATACCACTTTCATTTCGTACCGCTTACCTTTTTGGCCTGGCCTTTTGGCTGGGCGGGGACATTTTTATAATAGCTCAGCCATTGGGCTGGGGCCGTAACCACTCACCACTTGTCTGTCACCCTCACTTTTATGTTTTTCATTTCACAGGATTTTTGGGGTACCAGTAGGTTCTTATGGGCTCGGTAGCCCAGACGATCTGGGGGGGTTGATGTGGCTCTGAGGTTTCCGCGCCCATGAACCTCTCCGATTTCTCATCTCGGGGTTGGGGATATATAGGCCCTTTCTCTTTGGAGAAGAGCCTAAAGTTTTCCACCCTTTTGCACTTTTTTGTGTTTGTAACTTTTTTGGAGCACTAGGGCACGAAAGCACAATTTATCCTTTCCTGTTTTTTTCTTACACATTTTACACCCTCACTACAGTACATATAATGCAAAACACAACAGCTATTTGAATTTGTCATTAGCGATCGCTATACCCAATCAATATTATGTGGTATCAACAAATGAATTTGTGCAAATTCACTGAATGGTGCAAAACACAATTTTGGTCTGTATTTACCATAAGGGTCATTAGAAAGGTATTTAGAAATTTTATTCAACCAAACACTAACTGTCACAAAACACATTTTTGTTTGGAACCTGACCATCATCATCATTTATTTATATAGCGCCAACATATTCCATAGCGCTTTACAATTGGGGACAAACATAGTAAACTAATAAACTGGGTAAAACAGACAAAGAGGTGAGAAGGCCCTGCTCGCAAGCTTACAATCTATGGGACAATGGGAGTTTGATACATGAGGTTAAGTCTACATTTTGCATTTCGGTCCAGCCAGACTGCAAAGGTAAAAGTGACTCATAAGCTAAATGATCCTGTCACACAACAATGTTGGTCAGGGGGTAGTTGTCTTGTGTGAAATTGTGCAACGGATGGTAATAGGGTAATGTAGTGAGGTTAAGAAGGTGGTTGAGGAATATTATAAGCTTGTCTGAAGAGGTGGGTTTTCAGAGAACGGACCAGATAGTGAACGTACTCATAATACAAGTCTATTAGACTCTATACAGATATACATCTACCAAACATGATCTTAGCAATAGAAATAATAACAAATATACCTTATCTCTAATGAATTTCAATGTGTACAGCATAGATTAGAGGGAAATTAAACTGATACTAACAGCAAACAACAACCAGAACAAGAAAATAATACTGGGCAAATCTTCAAAACCTGATACTGACCCAGGAAATCAGTGATAGCATCTATCATAAATCAGGACACTATAATTTGTGATGGATAAGAACAATGGATAAGATCTACAGAGAGAGCTACAAGGGCCACGATTTACAAAGAAAACACAATAGATCTTAACTCAGCAATCTCTTCCTTCCAACAAACTCACTTAGTGTTGCAGTTGAAGATTAAGAACATCACATTAATTATGATTTATAAAATTAGTCTTAACACATTGCTTCCAAAGAGAATGTTCATCCACATAAAATATCTCAAATAAGTTTCAGCAATTCTACACTTCAACCACTTCCCTGCTAGAATAAGTGTATTTTATCCATTGCATTCATGGAGACAACAAAGGTGTTTTCAAGTAATAAAAAGCCTTGCTTAATCCATACATCCAATTCTAAAAACACAACAGAAGCTGAGTCAGTATTGAGTCACTCGTTCAATGGACATTAAGCAATACCTTATATATATTATTACATTCCCCAAGCCAGTTGATGATAGTAATTAAATGTTCCACGACTTTTGGCACAAACATGACTGGTTTAGAGAACCTGATCTGCCTCTCCTTGTCTTATCCTGGACCACTGTGCATTAAGGGTCTTCTAAATTAACTCGGTACCACTAGTAACTGGATGTAGCACTAGAAAATTGCTTACTTGGATTATTGTGCATGATTATTGGGGACAAGTAAAATTATTTTGAATGCTACATGTACATTTAGTGGGACCAGGAACTGTGTTTCCTGTTACTACACCCAACGGTTGTCATTGACAGCATCGTTGAAAGTTGGGGGCATGTCATTTGTAAAGATAAACTTTTATGAACGGGATAAAGGACAAGGTCATCTGCACTAATAGTCTCCTCTCTGGGGCTTTTAAATGTCAATTGACTGAAGCAATGTTATGATGTGGCATTAGGACAGACTAGGAGCGCACAAGAAAGGACAGATTTCATCAGTGGTCCTGAAGCTTGAAAACGTCTTGTGTAAGGAAAGGACATATTTTGGAGATATGGGGGTATATTTACTAAATTCTAGCTTTCATTTATTTAGTGCATTCTACAAAATGACAGCTAGAATCTGATTGGTTGCCATAGGCAACATCTCCACTTTTTCAAACCTGCAGTTTAGTAAATATACCCCATGATTGCCAGGAGTGTGAGAACAAAATGGAGAGTACGGAGTTGAAGAGACAGGGAACTTGATTGTTAAAGAGATATCAGGCAGAGGTTTAGATGTTGATGAAGTGAATATAATCCGCTTCTATATTTAACTTTAAATGACTATTATTATCATCATTATACAATTATACTGCAGAATCCTGACTTTGCAGTTTTTGAAATTCCTTTAATTAATTTTTGATTACCAAATCTGGTGATCTGTCATCTGCTTCTGACTTAATGTTTATTAATATTATTGGGAATTAGTGAGACCTGATGTTGGAAACACCTCTGTATACAGTGATTTTGTAAACATTGCTCCCTCTAGTGTCTTTTTTTGCAAATTGTGGCACCAGTTGACCGCAGGGGTAACATTCCATTGTCAATATTTCGCTCAAGATACAAGATTATATCTGTATAAATGCAGATGCTCTGGTAAAAAGGACGGAGCAGATGTTTAATACTTTCTAGGATGCCTTTTCTACTCAAATAGATAAGCTGTACATATATATTTATACACCTCTGTTGCTATTAATGTTTGTGCTTATTGCCCATCCTTATGGAAAAAGGGAAATAGTATTTGGGGAGAGAATAGAAGTGAAGATGGAGTTGGTTTGAATGAAAATGAGAAACTAGAAATCGGAAATGATCAAGAGAATTTGGATAGAGTAGATAGGAGATGGAAAGATAGATTACAGTAGATAGATTATTAGTGTGGAAAAAAAATACAGTAGATGTGGATGATAAGGGATGGTGAGGTTTATTTCCAACTCCTTATCCTCAACTGTAAAGCCCTCACCCACAATTCTCCCCGTACATCTCCAACCTCATCTGTCTCCACAGTCCCTCCTGCCCTTTCCGATCTACCAGTGACTGACACTTCTCTTCCGCACTCGTTACCTATTCTTACTCTTGCCTCCAAGACTTCTCCTGTGCTGCCCCCCATCTCTGGAACTCATTCCCTATCAGGCGCTCCTTCTCTCTCCAAGGCTTCAAGCAGGCTCTCAAAGCCCATTTCTTCACCAAAGCTCTCCTCCCAACCCACCCGTACTACCCTTATAACCCCCCCTTTGAGTTGCCCCCATTTGTCTGCCCATCCTAACTAGATTGCAAGCTCTCACGAGTAGAGCCTTCATTATCATCATCATCATCATTTATTTATATAGCGCCACTAATTCGGCAGCGCTGTACAGAGAACTCATTCACATCAGTCCCTGCCCCACTGGAGCTTACAGTCTAAATGCCCTAATATAGACACACACTCACACACAGACACAGACAGAGAGGGAGAGACTAGGGTCAATTTTGAAAGCAGCCAATTAACCTACCAGTATGTTTTTGGAGTGTGGGAGGAAACCGGAGCACCCAGAGGAAACCCACGCAGACACAGGGAGAACATACAATCTCCACACAGATAAGACCATGGTTGGGAATCGAACTCATGACCCCAGTGCTGTGAGGCAGAAGTGCTAACCACTAGGCCACTGTGCTGCCTATTTACCTTGTGCTCTCCTGTCATTACCTATGCCACTAACACACCTATGTTTTCTCACATTTCCTAAATCAGTGGTTCTGGTACTGGTTGCCCCACTCATACCCCAGGGTACAGTCTCAGTGTGTGCTGATATGCTCCCTATTCTGCCCCCAATTCCCCCTCTTCTCATGCCTCTTTCCTCAAGAAACAGTGAGAGGTTATACCCCATCTAGCACCTCTTTGCTGCTGGTTGGGCTTCTCCTTGCTGCATATTGTACTGCTTTGCCTATAATGTACTGTCCCGTTTATTTCATGTACTAGTTACTATATGTTCTCCATATGGCGCTGTGGACCCTTTGTGATGCCTTATAATTAAAAGATAATAATAATGTGATTGTGCTAAGGGAAAAGAGCAGTCTAGTGAAGTGTGCTGCAGGGGTTATAGCAAAAGGAATGACTGCAGTAGTTATGTGGGAAAGGTAAGGGAGGGAGTCTGGTGGAATAAATAAGGTGATGGAAGGATTGAGAATGAAGGAGAGGGAAAAGCGATGGAGTGACAGACTTATATGATGGATTGATAAAATAAGAGTAAATAATAAATAAGAGTATGGAGGGAGTAAATTAATGGAAAGAGTAACGTGATAGAGTAACAGAGTAACACAAACAAGACTTACATGATGGAGAGACAGAGTAAGATGGTGGAGTTAGAGAGATTGGAGGTGGTCGGAAAGAAGAAGGTGACTGAGTGACAGAATAATTTGGAGGACAGAAATAGGGAGATGGAGGGCATGAAGTGATAGAATAAGGTGATCGTGGAAGGCTTAGGAAGGAAAGAGTAAGTTAGTGGTAGGAGAGGAAAGTAATGGAGTGACAGACTTGGATAATTAAATAACATGGAAGAGAGAGAGAGTAACGCCATGGAGTAATAGAGTAAGTTTGTTGTGATATGGAGGCTGACATGAAAGCACACTGTGAATGAAGGACTAGTAAGCTGGAGAGAGAATAAAGTTACACTAAGATAGGAGGTAAAGACGCACAGTGATTAATACTGACATCTTGCAATAATACATTAGAATCCATTATCATATAAATAAAGATATAGTCGGTGGAAGCAGAGTTAGACGTCGGGGATATACAGGAATAGAAAGGTTCAGGTCGGGAGGTGGGCGGGTCTCTGCATCCTACACCTGCCGGTGTCCCAACCACTGCCTCAGCCAGGAAACTGCAACACCGGGACAGTGATCCGAATTAGTGTCGTATAGAGTCCGTGCAGGACCGAGTGGTGTGCCCACCTGTCTCATCGAGCCCTCACTGTGCCCACTGAGCCAGCTGCCTGTCTGCCCACCGCACCAGCACTGTGTGCATCACCTGTACCCACTGACCCTGGAGCTACCCTGCAGGTGACCGGGTCTACACTCAGGTACGTGTCTATATCAGCTACATACCGAGTAATGTGTGGATCTGTTGTCTTATATCTGCAGGTAATAACAGCGATTATAAGATATTGTGGTTGATTTGTGTGTCTGTTAATATTGTATTAGTGGATCACAGACATTTGTCTTGGCTCAGTATAAACGCTATGGCTGGTAGTAGTAAGTGATTCACTGTCACATACAATGAATAAATACATAGTTCTATGTATTGAAGTCGGGTTACATTGTACAATAAAGTAGCAACTTCGTAGATTGTAGTATTCGTAGAACATTTGTGAGCGTCACTGTGTCACACAGGTAATCTTATGGTATTGTTATTCCTTATGGCAATAATAGAATGAAGTAATGTATTTTGTGTGTAGTTTATTTTTATGTCACATATATATATATATATATATATATATACACATATATATATGTATACATGTATATATATATAATATATATATATATATATATATATATATATATATATATATATATATATATATACATGTGTATATATATATATATATATATATATATATATATATATATATACATAAATATATATATGTATTTATGTGTGTATATATATATATATATATATATATATATATATATATATATACAGCAGTTATGACTAAACATAGTGGGCCTTATTCATCAAGAAAAGCAAAATAAGCATAATGTGCGATTTTAAAAGAAAACAAACGTCCATCGGGTATATGTACGTCCATTCACGTATTCAACAAGGACCAGGAGGTAAATGTATCATATCCCGGTTTTCTGAACTCGCGGGAGATGGGCATCTTCGCATCTTAAATTTAAAGCGGCGCTGCCTTGTAAAGGGAAGTCTCCCTTTACAAGGCAGCGCTGCTTTAAATTTAAGCTGCGAAGACGCCCATCTCCCGCGAGTTCAGAAAACCGGGGTATGATACCTTTACCCCCAGATGTGTAGATACGTTGATGTATATGGGTGTGTTGATGTATATAGGTGTAGGTCTGCTCTAACAACAAGACACTGCAAGATATTTCTACTACATTTGTTGACTATCTAGTCACAGAAGAACACACAGAAAAAAAAAAAATATTCCGTTAATGTCGCCTGTTAATAATATAGTCATTAATGATAAAACATAAAAAAATTAAAAAGTGGGTGTTTTTTTATTTTTTTACATTTAATCAAATGTTTAGAATGTAATAGAATGTTTAGAATGTAATAGAATGTTTTGAATGTAATAGAATGTTTTGAATGTCTACTGTACATGAAATGCATTTTACAGTTGCTCTAGATTGCAAACACATGCTCTAGCATGCATACGCAGCCGTCATCACTAGTAATCGGTAATTACACCTGACCTGTAGCTGTTGCAAGTGATGCGAAAATGACGTACCTTAGAGATACCCAAAGCTTGCATCGGATACAGCTACGTGCGGTCAAGCTTAGCACATCCTTATTGTACATAGACTATGTGCATATGCCCGTCCCCCCCACTGTTCCTCCACTGAAATCTTAGGCTGTGTGTCCTTTGCGCTCAAAGATTAATTAGACGTTGCTGTGTT
This sequence comes from Mixophyes fleayi, assembly GCF_038048845.1. NCBI lineage: Eukaryota > Metazoa > Chordata > Amphibia > Anura > Limnodynastidae > Mixophyes > Mixophyes fleayi. The sequence continues at coordinate 27,021,638 of NC_134408.1, read as the reverse complement.
CTCTGGCGCATGGTTTGTTTCTGGGCATGTGCAGAACAATTTTACGCAAAATTTGGCACATATCGGCATTTCTGTTTCTTAATAAGGCCCAGTATGTTGTTCTATAGCCTGTTTTTCAGCCTCTGCCTTAAAATCAGGCACCTAAGACAGAGCCATAAATTAAAATTTTAGCGCCTGGGGTGAGAAAGAAAACTTCCACCCTGTTAGCCCTCAATTTTAACCAAATGGACCTAAAATAATCATAAACTGCGCCCCCCCCCTTCAGCATTGCACCCTGAGCACTCGCCCCTCTCGCACAGCCCTAGTTACGCCCTGACCTAATCATCCAGTGCTGGACTGGCAACCCTGGCTTAGGTGGCCATCGCTATAAGAGTCCCGGGATAGAGATGGACTAAATATTATGCCAGTGGCTGATTGACAGCCCTGACTCAGATTACAAGCACATATAAGAATGCCATGGTACCCTTTGGTGATCTTAACGATCCTGCTACCTGAGGCGACATCTGTCTCTCAAATGATATTTTATTTGCCAGTATATAGGAAACACAAATTTACACTTTTACAGAAATAAAATTACTTTTTATTCACCTGAGCTCTATCCAGAAGATTGCAGAGAAGCTGATAGATTTAAATGTTGTTTTTCAGCAATAAAAGGTCAGAAAGATGGTTAATATGTTTGCAAATTGTATTATTCTTACCACATGAGATATTGGGTTAGTATCAATTGGTGGACGTGAGTTAAATGAGTTGAATGGATATATCATTTATACTCCCAGGGCCTCATATAGAGTTGAAAGTATTCGTTTTTTTCTTGCGCAACTACACATTTCCATACCGCGCATGCGCACAGAAGAGACTTGCGCTGCTGTCTGTATGCGGTTTTGGTAACATATCACTCTTACAACTGTTTACATTTAGAGAGGAGGACTGGGGGTGGGGAGGGGCGTATAGAAAGGACGTTTTCTCATAAATGCAGCTGATTCAGTCCTGGATACAGATGTCTATACACCCATTTAAAAGTGTATCTGTTGCCGCTGCTCAAATACATACTAATGAAGATGACAATCAGCTGCATTACCTGGAGTAAACTTTATTGGTGGGGGTTAAAACGCTGGATGCATTTAAATTTTATTTTTCTATCTTAGTAAAAGTTTGTTTTCTTTTACATATATTACCATTCTCTTTTAGACATGGGACATTAGGTCATTATGGGCAGCACGTGGCTCAGTGGTTAGCACTTCAACCTCACAGCACTGGGGTCTTGAGTTTGATTTTCGACCCTGGTCTTTTCTGTGTGGAGTTTGTATGGTCTCCCCTTGTTTGCGTGGGTTTCCATTGTACTAGTAGGTTATTTGGCTGCTTTAATACACAGTAGTATAGAAGTTGAACATAATATACAGCTAACCCCACCCCCTAACGGAGTTTATCTCTTGCCTGGGTTCCCTGGCCTGGCACCACTAAAAATAATAATATCTATTCCATTTAGTATAGGGTCATCAAAGTGGTTTTTCACTTTTCCAGAGATCTGATAGGCTCACAGTTTATCAAATAATTAGCGTCATTCATATACTGTATATTTGGAGTGTCATAAGATAACAAGCAAAAAAGCAATCTTCAGTTATTTTTGTTATGGGAATCATATTTACAAAGGTGTTTGCTATTTAAAGGCACAAATAGAAAAAAGAATGGGTGACACTAGTACAATCATGGGCTGGCTGATCAATGAGTCTGAGCTCAGCCCAGCCAGCCCCTTAGTACAACCTTTGTTCTAAAAAAAGAAGATAGATGATTGATCCTCCTTGTCCTACAGTTCAGGGACAAATGACCTGATTATACTAGTGGTCGTAATTACCATCATCATCATCAACTATTTATATAGCGCTGTACAGAGAACTCACATCAGTCCCTGACCCATTGGAGCTTACAGTCTAAAGTTCCTAATATACACATACTGACTGGGAGAGACTAAGGTTAATTTTAATAGCAGCCAATTAACCTAGTAGTATGTTTTTTTGTGTGGAGTGGAAACCGGAGCACCCGGAGGTAACCCACGCAAACACAAGGAGAACGTACAAACTCCACACAGATAAGACCATGGCCAGGAATCGAACGCATGACCCCAGTGCTGTGAGGCAGAAGTGCTAACCACTAAGTCACTGACAATCCAAACTTGGAGTACATTTCTGATGATATGTGTGACATTGCTGTGATTTTAAAATAATAATAACATGCTGCACCCTGCATACATAGCATACTAGTAGGGAATCTATACACTAAAGCAAATACAGAAGAATGAGCGGCACATTTCAACTCTTTCCTCCATATTTGAATCTTCACTTTTGCTTTGCACGGCCTTCCAGCAGGAGGGTGAACTGAGCGAGGAGTCAGGGCGGAGCTACAGCATGTATTGCCATGACTTGTGTGACTCTCTCCTCGATGCACCTAAATCCCTGACTTTCAGCGCTGCTCCATTTTCGTGCAGAGCTGCATTTTAAGCAGCTGACTTGGCTGGGGGGCAGGTGGGCATCTGGATGTCCCATTGTTGGCTACCGTGGGCTGGGTCAGTGGGCTAACTGCATTTTTTTTTTCCTTTAAAATGCTCCTAATAGGCTGCTGAGCCGAGTCTGGCCTCTTGGGCTAAAATTTGCCAGTCAGTCCCTGGTTGTAAGTAAGGACCAAATATTAAATATGACATAGCTCTGCTTCAAACATTAGAGCACATAGAGACTGCAGACAAAAGAGAACACAGGATACTTCGAAAGCTCTGTGTGTACAGGTCTACATAGAGCCACATCAAGGTACAGTGCACATTTATGGTCCTCAAAATATAATTTCCACTGGTAGTTTAAATCATGCTCCATAGTCTACACTCATGACTTGACATCAGGGCCTGTTTATCCAATAGGCTAACTAGGCTGCAGCCTAGGGCACCAGGCTTTTGGGGAGTGCAAATTTTTGGGAAACGGAAACTCATTCTAAAATAAGAGAATAGTTGTTCTCCAAAGAAAACATGAAAGGAAAATGTAGTAAGGTTTTAATCTTGACATATTCCTTTGGTAAAGGCTGAAGACAATGAGACATCTGTAGGCGAGTAGGAGAGACAAGGATGGCAAAGGGCGCAGGCGTGACTGCCCCTTCCCCCTCCACATCCTCACCCTCAGTACCGCTCACCCACGCCTCTGCTCTGCTATACAATTCTGATTTTAATGAAAACTAATTGAGTGACAAAGATTGCCGTGACCCTTTTAAAAGCCAAGTAGAGTAGGGTTTTTGAAGCATTGAAAAATAAACATTGATGGGGTGGGTGGATTTTAACATGTTGGATGAGAACTAGCCCAACAGCTAATTATAATTAGATTATACTGGTTATATAAGCAGATTTATATTTACATGTCCAGTGAATTTGTTTTGGAAGGTAGCGATGGAGATGATGAATTAACACACAGCTATATGAAGTTCTGTAGCCTGTCTCAGTGCTGCTCCGATCCTCACAGGTACAGGCCCTAAGCACTGACCTCTCTCTATCCTGTGCCAAGTACCTCAATATAGTCTACCAGTGAATCCAGGGCTAGAGTCTCTAATTCCTGCTTTACACAGTCAGACCAGCTGCTAACACAGCCACGTCTGGTGTCAGCCACCATTATGTATCGCAAATGGAATTGTGTAGTGTGGCATGACGTACATGTAAGGGAAAGGTTACGAAATCCCACATAGTTGCACCAGTAACACTCATACCAATTGGATTCTGAAGACACACACATTGTTATCATTTATTTAGTACATTCTGTAAAATGACAGCTAGAATCTGATTGGTTGCTATGGGCAACATCTCCACTTTTTCAAACCCGCAGCTTGATCATTTTACCCACTAGTCTCATTTTCATATGTATCCTTTCTGCCTATGTACCTATATATTTGTATATTCATCTCTATTGCCCTGAATGCCCTCTTAGATTTGTACTCCTTTCCTTGTGTTCCCCTTTTATCTCTAGAACTACATTTTTACTGTGTGAATATCCTGTCTCTGTACCTGGATTTTCCTGTCTCCCTATTATCCTGTTCCTATAACTTTATACACTCCTATTGTCTGTAACTTGGACAGTTAAACTCGTCTGCTGTAGTAATCTACTACAATAAGGGAAATGTCCTCATTTTCGAGAACAGGTCTGTTCCTGAAACTTGCTATTCCCGTTCTAGATTTCCCAAGGCATCAGTGGTTCTTTGAAGTTTCTCCTATAACTTGTTGGACCCGTTTGACAATTTGCAATAAACTTCTTAATGTCATCCATAATGTGCAACCAGAACATTGCAACCGTGATACTTCTCTTGGTCAATAACGTTCACAGGTGATCATGACTTATTTTTGTTAATATTTCACTGCAGACACTCAGGAATCGTAACCCTGTCGCCAACAATTTGCCTTTGACAAGATATATAGCTGCCAATAGTCTTTGATTATAGAATGTGATTTGTTTTTCCTTTTAAAGTAAATACCCCCATATTGTTCTTATCGGTTTATTTAGCACTTCATCCTCAGTTGTTGCTTTTTGTATAACTTTCCTTTTGGCTTTGATAACTAGAAGGTGTGGATAATGCCAAGTGCATGTTCCTGCAGATCTCGTTCCTCCAGTTTATCCTTCCTGGGTGGGAATGCCCTAGATAATTGGAATGTCTTTGCCTAGTTGGTATTTCAGTGATCAATTGTGTTTATTGGAACCTCAACATCATCCTTTGTCGTTCTGGAGGAGACGCCTGCAGGGGGTCTTGACTTCTGTCTTGTGGTCTGTTGCAGCTCCTGTTTTGCGACTATAAATGTAATGATGGAATTTCTCCCATCCCGTTACTATAGACAACATTTTATTGTTCAATCTGTGCATAATTAATCCGGTCTAGGCTACTTGACTGCCTTTTTCAGTGAGCACCTCTTTTAGACTTATTTGCATTTTGGATTAGGTTTGAGCTGTTTCTCGCAGCATTCAGGTTTGTACAATGTTGCCCTTGCTTTGCATAAAATGCCCTTGTTTTCCCTTGAACCAGATATCAGTGATTACTTCTACCCCATGTATGCCTTATATTATTTTACATATTCATTTTTTTAATTTGTCTTGTGCAGATGTGATTCTAAATGGTGTACATGTAAATTTGCACCACCTACATCATAAAGTGAAAAACTTTGCCTGCTGACAGTTTGTAAGTTATCAGTGCATAACCTGATTTTGTTCTGTTGGGTTTATTTAGATTTTCAGCATATTATTTGATTTTTTTTCCCACTACTACCAGGGCCGGATTTACCACTAGGCAACCTAGGCAAATGCCTTGGGCCCAGTGGTCCCCAGAGGGCCCTCACAGGGCCGGCGGTGAGACCACCCTTTAAAAATGGGCTGCTACTTATGGGCCAGTGCTATATGCTTGCCCCCCGGGCTAAAGACTGCCAGTCAGCCCCTGAAGGGGTATATGTTATGCTAAAAAACTATAGTGCTATGGATTTTTTCAGGGAGGGGCCCCAAACCAGTATCTTGCCTAGGGCCCCATGAGGTCTAAATCCGGCTCTGACTACTACTATTGAACACACCTACTCCACTGGCTCTGTGACCTTCACTGTTGAACCCAATCATTTCCATACTAAAATTACTTTAATTTATATATATTATTGAAACAGAATAAACTTTCGGCACATTAAATATAATCGTGTAGATTTCTTTTCTTGATGGAAAATTCTTTAGGGAAAAAACAAATCCATATATGGTATAAGATCAGCTAAGATCAGTTAACACCCGCATTTGTGTCAATCATGTGAAGTTTCCTATCTGTGAATTTGAGACATGTCTTTTTGTCACGCAAACACTTTTGAACAATAACATTTATCATAATACAGTATGATATGGCCGCTTAAGAGCAAAATGGCTACAATATAGCATGTGCAACATTATTAATTTCCCAAGTCTCATTTACAGTAATTAAGATTACATTTCTGCATATAATTAGTCATTTAAAACAGAAACTTACGCAATTAATGCATGTTTCGGACACACATACAAAATGAATAATATCAATATAATATTATACTATAAAGAAAACAATGTATCCATCCTTTGTCCAGTATCTGGAAATTGTACTTGCAGGTGACATCTCAAGTTGTTTTAGTTAAATTACTCCCCTCTTCTATTTAAAACTTGTAAAGAGCTACAATTCTGGGCTAAGCTTCATTACTCCTGGTTGGGGAGAATAAACATTATCAAAATGAATATTCTCCCTAAGATATTATATATTGTACAAACTGTAACAATAAAGGTGATTTCATTGAATAAATAGCCGAGGTTTAAACATAACATTATTTATAGACATTGACACCAAAGAGGTCTACAATGGCCTCTTTTGGTGCTACTATCAAGCATTCATGCTTGCTAGAATTCTGGATTGGACTAGGTTTGATGGGAGTAAACACTGTATTTTCATGGAAGGCCATGAATTGAATATTCCATTAAATCTATTACCATTGCTCCCCAGCCCTAAACACCCAACTATTGGTCCCAATGCTGGTGGGGGATCAAGGCAAATAAGAATATTTCCCCTCTCATGTCCCCTCTGGCACATTTCTTATGTAACCCAGATTTTCCTCCTGACCTCTGACCCAGATCTTTCTCTGCATGGACCAATGGGGGGATCCAAAGGCTGGGTAGACTGTATTGTAATAACCGCAAATTTTCTGCGCCCCCAGACACAGGCCTCTCTTCGCCCCAGTGAGCTTTGAAAATACTTACAATTATTATCATTTCACCACAAGAAGAATCTACTGCCTAAGATTAATAGACAGCTCACTCCGTTTGCACCTTCACGCTTAAACATACTTTCTCCTCCATTTATAACATTATTATAGAGGATAGATTTACACACAGAACACGCTTTGCCAAGACTTGGAAGAGAGATCTGCAAAATACTGTTGGCCCCATCCAATGGTCAAAAGTCTTCATAGCCACTCATGCATGTTCTCAGAACACCTCTTTAGTTGAAACTCAATACAAGATCTTAAAGAGGGGATATAAGTGCCGGGAACTGTTAAATATGTTTCTCCACATGAGTCTTCCCTCTGTTGGAGAGGTAACTCCATTGTTGGTTCTCAGCTACACATGTTGTTGAGTTTCCACAAGATTACCTCATATTGGAACAAGATAATCCACCTCTCCAAAAGCATTATGGGGACTGATGTACCTGCTGACTAGTTTCTGGCTCCTGACGATCTTGTACATTCCCATATCGACCTTCAAAAAATTCACTTCTTAAACATCTGGAGGTCTCCTACCAGGATCTAATGGCCTAGATGCATGGACTTTTACATGTCTATGGATGACATTATCCTCTCGCTATCTGACTGAACCTCTGAATTCATAGCTACTTGGCTGAGACAGCTGGAACTTAAGGAATCTGATGATCACTGTGCCAGACTTACACTTCCCTCCCCATAATTAATCTACCTCAACCACAATATTCTCTCAACAGTTTTGGTCTGCTCCTTTGGTATATGGTCCCACCTTCCTCTCATTCCCTTAATTTAAAGTGCAGTCCTCTGTCCTCATGCGGTTCTATCTCTCAACCCCCATTCTTCATCATCATCATCTATTTCTATTTATTTATATAGCGCCACTAATTCCGCAGAGCTGTACAGAAAACTCATACACATCAGTCCCTGCCCCATTGGAGCTTACAATCTAAATCCCCTAATACACACACAGAGAGAGACTAAGGTCAATTTTGATAGCAGCCAATTGACCTACTAGTATGTTTTTAGAGTGTGGGAGGAAACCGGAGCACCCGGAGGAAACCCACGCAAACACGAGGAGAACATACAAACTCCACACAGATAAGGCCATGGTCGGGAATCAAACTTATGACCCCAGTGCTGTTTGGCAAAGTGCTAACCACTAAGTCACCGTTCTTCCCTCCTTCCATTCCACTATAATATTAATACATCTTTTTGGTGTTAACAAACACTACGTAGATGCTGCCTATAGCAACCAATCAGATTCTAGCTGTCATTTTACAGAATGTACAAAATAAATGATAACTAGAATCTGATTGGTTGCTATAGGCAACATCTCCACTTTTCAAACACGCCAGAAAGCTTTCAGCTTGATACATTTACCCCTAGATGGGGTTGCAGAGCAACTGTAGTTCCCGCTGATAGTGTTGTAATACTAAAGAATACAAGTTCACTTCAGTCATAAAGATATAGCAAGTAACAGCGCTGGTTCATCCATTTAATATTCTAAATTGTATCAATTCTGTGGTTAATATTACATTATTGTAGAACACGTGTTCACTTCATTCATGAAAATGTATCAAATAACATTCTATGCACTCAAAGCATTAAGGAGAGTTTATCTATTTGTATTCTGACAGCCGTATGATTGTATTATAGCCATAGACAAATGTCAGAGAGTTAGCAGAGTAATTACCCACAACTGATGTTAAGACCTTAGGCTTTGGCAGGATATGTAGAGTTCACTTATCGGTGCTTGTTTCATCTGTTCGGCCATACATGGTATTGTCGCACTAGTATCAATTATCAATAAGGCACTGTATCTCAGTATAGCTAAATATTCATAAAGGTTGTGTACACTTTCAATCATACAGTAAATATTAGTCTGCTACTACTAAATGAAATTAAACATACAAATTTAGAAGGAAATAATTTGTTTCATGCAGTGCACTTACAGTCCCATAGTATCTTCCTGTTTGGAGAATGTAAATCACATTTGATTTACAAAAATAATTTTTATTACTTAGAATTAAAATTTTGTATTCAAAATCAGCGAAATGATAACAAACGTGAAGAGAGTGTATTATTGTGGTATTTGTTAGTTATTATATAATTTCCTCTATAACAAATATTAGTTGGCAAGTGCACCTAATAAAGTATTGGTATGCTAACTGTATTGCTTTTTGTGCTGTATGTGTTATTGCAGCACTGAATCAATATTATCCTCTGATTCTTATAATATTTGTAAAAGCTGATACATTTGTTGCCAGAAAAGGAATTTGCTCCTTTAAGTATAGACAACGTGTTCCGAGTTAATTAGGTGTTATTGCCCCTAGAATTGGAATACCAGGTGTAAAGAAAAGCCTAAAACACACAGAAGTGCCAAATGTATTATAGGCAACCTTGATGTCTCCATAATCTCATTATTAATTTAAACCACAATGAGCCTCAACTGAACAATGTTTTAGAAAAATAATTAAAGTTTGATTTCATGAAAACGGCGGTTCTGCGAGTCCTGCTCGTCTTCAAGTCTGCCGGCCAGAGCATCTTCGTATGCGGGATCAAACCCACAGCAACTTGCGCAGTGCGCACCCTCAGGATGCTTCGTAAATGTGGTTCGCAGTGTGTGTCTTCTATAAATGTTTCCTTTGTGCATTGTCTGTAGTTCTCACTTCTACACATCTTAGCAAAATGTCTCTGTTCATAGAAATTTTGATACAACTTGTTTTGTGCTGTGTAACTTTCATTGTAAGGAGTGTGCCCATAATTTCTGCAGTGCGTGCTTGTGCCTCTGCACAATCCCTCTGACTCTTACTCTGTGCATTTGTCTGCACCCTCACAATACTCTCATATTGGCTTGTGATATTTTAAAGGTTCTTTCAATTTTAATCCCTCTCTAAATTGAGATATTTAAAGTAATGTTGTCTGCGAGCCTCATTCACAAAGTGCTAAACTTAGGCTGGATACATACTATACAAAATTTCTCCCGATGCGATACCCTTAACGAATTTACCTACTATCAGCATGCCGATTCATGTGTACACACTAAAGATGTTTTACTGTCAGATACGTGCTCTCTATCTGTCATAACCATCGGCAGAAAAGATCCTGACTCTGCACACTTCATAGAGATCTATGGACACTGCCGGTCCTGAGTGCATACACGCTGCAGGATTGGAACAACATTGTTCCATCGTTGAACAAGATGTTTAATTCACTTTAGAAATCAAATTAAACTATACGATTTGCTTTGGAGTGTTTTCAGGCCAATCACACAATAAACGAGTGTTCGGCCCGATATCGCATTAGTGTGTAAGTTCTAATTACAAATGATTATCGGTCCAAAGCACATTGTATCGTTTCAATTGATTTTGAAACCTGACTATAAAGCTGTTGTTCCAATTCTGCAGTGTGTCTGCACTCACTACTGACAGTGTCCATAGATCTCTATGGAGTGTGCAAAGTCACAATCTTTTCAGCAGATGGTTATGACATATGAGGGGCTGAGTACTTCCACTTTTTTTTCAAACACTCTGAAAAATTTTGTATAGTGTGTACCCAGCCTAAGACTAGTACACTCTCGCTACTGTCTCAATCACACTAATCGCGGCTCTGCACTGATCTCCATGAGCAGAGCCCACGCTACTGTTTATTCTAACGCCTACATTTATTCTGTCTACCTAGTATATTCCTGTTTTAGGTATGCCCCGTTTTCCCAACTGTCCGGTGCTGTGGTGCACTGTGGCACCTTATAAATAAATAATAATAATAATAATAATAAAGGATGCTGCCATTGGTCAGCAGCAGGACCTACATATAGCAGCTGCACCATTTCCTTACATCTTGCCCAATTCTCTGAAATGTTTCCTGTATATGTGTCCAGTGGAGACCATTATGAGGGGGCCATTTGCTTCCATGTTTTGTGATATTGTGTGGACAACCATCCTCCTTGTGCTGATTGGTGAACACTCGGACTGCAGTATATCTCCTTCCATTGAATAAATTCTAAACTAACTGCATCACATCACTGCCTCTTAGACATCTATCATACAGCAACTACTGTCAAACACAGTGGCTCCATATATGTTCTACTCCAAACTAAGGGAGCCTTAGAGGCTCAAATATTAGAAGCTGCAGAGGGAACAAAATTACCCCCTTGTTCATAAGTCCCCACTAAGCTTTGTATTCTTCCAGTTTGTGTACCTCTTCACCTTATTGGCAGAAACATATTATCAGGGCACTTGTGCTGTTATATGTAATAGGTGTCAGCGGCGCTGGTAATAGATGTTAAACTACAAGAAGATTTTAGTCTTAACCAATTTGTTCGTTTTATTTTAGAACTTATTGTAACAGATGATATATACATATATACAGTTGATCACAGTTGATACTGACTGTAACAGACAGACAGTATGACAAGCTTATGCAGTTAATGTACTTAACTCTATTATGGTGCATTCATATATACGCAGATAGTAGTAAGCTTATATTGTGGGCAATGTCAGAGAACAGGTTGCTTATATATATTTTTGTGCCTCTGCTCAGTTTTTATATCTATATATATAAAATAAGTTTACACAAAAAGGACGCAGCACCAGATATGAAGTCTTTGAAGTTCAACTGTCACAGGAAGAACCTCTGAGAGCCGAGCTTCCTGTCCGGGCATGCTCAGTAGAGCAATGCGGACAGCTGGAAGCTGCCCCACTTCCTGTCTTCACTAGATCACAGGGGACACTACTACCAAGATGGGAGACGGAGCGTAGCGCTCCACATTAACACATCTGAACTATTACACTGCATACACTTCCTGACCCCCACTTACCCATTCTAACCTCTGACAGATCTCCCCTATAACGCTCCACTTCAACAGGTTTCATCCATACTTGCCTAATTTTTATACCTCCCCTTTGAGAGATGCCAGAGAGGAAGTGCGAGGGACAAGTGCAGGGGGCATGACAACACGATTCTTACCATCATGGTCTCTCCCCACCCACTTTTCAAGAAGATCGGCTGGAATCTGGCAGGCTGGTCTACTTGGTGGTAATCGTTTTTACGATTACAACTATTCCGACTCGGAGAAGCCCTATAAATAAAATCCGAAATTATGAAAAACTGATTGGAAAATAAACAAACTTACCTTCAACACGACGCTGGAGATCTCCGATTGGAGAAGTGTTCGGCACTGCAGGCTGATGTCATCGCAACGTCTGTCAATAGAAATTTAAAGCGGCAATGTCGGGTTAAGTGTTTAAACACTTAACCTTAGGGATCCCCACATTGCCGCTTTAAATTTCTATTGACAGACGTTGCGATGACATCAGCCTGCAGTGCCAAACACTTCTCCAATCGGAATCACTTGCTGTCAGCATGGCGCTTTCATCGGAGATGTCCAGCGTCGGGTTGAAGGTAAGTCTGTTTATTTTCAAATCGGTTTTTCATAATTTCAGATTTTATTTGAAGGGCTTCTCCATATCGGAATACTGCTAATAGGTAAAGTGTACCCAACTCGGTCTACTCTCGAAAATCAAGAGTATGGCTTCATTGCTTGTGTGAAACATTATCAGATTTTGAATTTCGCACACAAATATAAAAGCTAAAAATATCAGATTAATACATTAGGGGGTAAATGTATCAAGCTGAGAGTTTTTCGGCGGGTTTGAAAAGTGGAGATGTTGCCTATAGCAACCAATCAGATTCTAGCTGTCCTTTTGCAGAATGTACTAAATAAATGATAGCTAGAATCTGATTGGTTTTTCAAACCCGCCAAAAAACTCTCAGCTTGATACATTTACCCCTAGATGTTTTTACATTATGGCAATACATTAGGAGGCATAGTTATGTGTGTTCTGGAGCTGCCTGATTTTTAGATGTGCGTGATATGTATATACTGTTTTGCCTCTCTGAGCAATACTGTGGTTTTTTTAGTGAATACCACTTGTCTTTATTACTCACGAGAAGAATGAGCTCCATTTTACTTGTTTCTTATCTGAGTGTTATTACTGCCTTTAAAACTTCTGTAAATTGTGTAAATGTTTTGACAACATAACATTTGCTACTGCAGTTTGTGAGAAACGTCCTCTATACGGTCATATTACTTATCTGCTAGTTTTGTCAACAAAGCAAAGGCTTTGTTTTTACAGTTTATTGCAGAGGTGTCAGATTTTCTCCGCAGTCTGAATACGACTGGCTGAGTACTTCCACTTTTTTTTTTTTTTCAAACACTCTGAAAAACCGAGGATAATTGGTTTGTACAGGACAGAGGTTATGTTGCAGCTTCAGTGTAATAACATAATGTTTATGAGTTTAGGAACTGTAGAATTCTGAGAATTCAACTGTTACCTGAGGGATGTTGTAACAACAATTGTGACATTACTGAAGCTGCCAAACAGGCAACATTTGCTATATTCAGTTTATGAATCTGTAAATGTTCCACAATTTGACTGAAATGAAAAATAAAGCCAGTGTTTAACTCACAGCAACAGGTTATACGTTCTATTATTATTATTATTATTATTATTATTATTATTAATTTTTATTTATAGGGCGCCACTAGGTGCCGTACAGGGACAAACAAAATTACAATACAGGGTGAGACAGCACAGTACAGTAAACAATAATCACAGTAACTCAATGAGCTCAACGCTAGGGTAGGGTTCTAGCTCTTTAACAAACAAAAAAACTTTTATAAAACTTTTACAAAAAGAAACATTTAAAATACATACTTACTGACTTTATCTGTTACCTCTCCGTGAAGTGCGACTGAGGAGGAGGGCACAGTGTCGCAAATCGCTTCATTTTGTCCCTGTGGCGCCTTGATGCATTTCACAATTTTGTTGGGGCGTGGCCAAAATGACGCAGTTTTCTACCCATCGCATGCGTCATGGACTTCCCCATCCTGACCAATTCACCAGCACCACAGAAAAAAAGTTATTAGTTTGTCTGCAGTCTTATGGTTGATAAAATATTTAAGCATATAGGATAACTCCACCTGAAACAGAACATTCCATTTTGGATTTATCAATTGTGGATTTATGTACAAATACATTAAGGGTCAATAGAGAGAACTTTCATGGGAACTTTTTACCCCAAGGACTATACACAGGACACGTGGTCACCCACTAAGGTTAGAGGAGAGGAAATTTCACAACCAGCAAAGGAAGGGGTTCTTTACAGTAAGGGCAGTCAATATATGGAATTCACTGCCAGGGAAGGTTGTGATGGCAGATGCAATAGATATGTTTAAGAAAGGGTTAGACAAATTTTTAGCGGAAAAGTGTATCCAGGGATACAACCGTTAATTAAAATGAAGGATAGTAGTGGATATAGGGTAAAAATAGGACTGCAATATTGGGTCTGGGGGGATTTTCACGATTGAAACAGATTGGCGGTTGCTTACTCTGGATCAATTTCATATATAAGTGCAGGATCGCAGGAGATCCAAAATAGGTTGAACTTGATGGACTGGTGTCTTCTTTCAACCTCATCAACTATGAAAGAATATTATTTGCCTGGGGTCCGGAGTACCCCCCTTACCCAGCCGATCCCCTAATGTCTGCTGTGATACAGCAAAGCTCTCCTCGCTTCTGTTGGCAGCATTTGTTGTTCAACAAGCTGCTGTCTGCATTATAGAAGCCTGACCCAGTATGAGCGATGAGGGTATGGTGGAAACACAGCAGACATCAAGGATATATTGAATTTGGTGGAGCACCGTGTGGCGAGAGCAGGATGAGCATAGTGAAAATCAAGCTTAAGCCTGCCTGGCACCCACTCTTACCCCGTACTGCATTACAATGTAACGTATGCCACCAGCTGTCATCATCATCATCATCATCATTTATTTATATAGCACCGGCAAATTCCGTAGCGCTTTACAATTGGGGTCAAACAAAGTAATAAACAAACTGGGTAAAACAGACAAAGAAGTGAGAAGGCCCTGCTCGCAAGCTTACAATCTATGGAACAATGGGAGTTGGTAAATGGTTAAGTCTACATATTGCATTTCGGTCCAGCCAGATTGCAAAGGTAAAAAACAAAAACAAAAAAAACAAAGCAAAAGGGATTAGTACGCTATAGGATCCAGTCACACAGCAATGTTTGTTAGAGGGTTGTTGTCTTGTTTGAATTGTGTAATGTGGGGTAATCTAGTGAGGTTAAGAAAGTGGTTGAGGAATATTATAAGCTTGTCTGAAGAGGTGGGTTTTCAGAGAACACTTGAAGGTTTAAAGACTAGAGGAGAGTCTTATTGTGTGAGGGAGGGAATTCCACTGAGTGGGTGTAGCTCGAAAGAAGTCCTGTAACCGGGAATGGGAGGATGTGATGAGAGTGGAAGAGACGCAGATCTTGTGCAGAGTGGAGTTGTCGAGTTGGGAGATATTTGAGAGGACATGTACGTTGGTGCAGCTTGTAGGTTAGTAAAAGTTTTTTATATTGGATTCGGTAAAAAACAGGCAATCAATGTAGCTATAAAATAAACTTATAGAACTGAAGTTTCAGTCTTCACCTATAGCATCCCCTATTTCATATAGAGCTATTTATGCTTACCAATGCTCAGTTGCCCCCAGATCATGTGCAGAACTATAGGTGTATATCTATAGACTGGTGCATACAAGGAAATCTAGAAGACTAAACACTGATAATATTAAAAAGCTGATTAGAAACTGCAATACATGCATATGTCTAGAGATCCAAGGTTTAACCAAACAGAAGTCAGTATGATTAATAGGCAGGAAGAACTGTAATAATCTTAAGTCAGTGCAAGTGCCAGATTTCCTGCAGCAATCTGAAATCAGTGCACATGGCACACCTGAGTGCCTGAGACAAGTCAGGGCAGAGACAGACCGGAATATCCTATAACAAGCCAAGGTCAGTGCAAGGGCATCCAAGTGTAAAGGTTAAACAGGCAGAGGTCAGTACAGGCAGCAGAGTAATCGTTGAACTAGCTGGGTCAAAACACAAGAGCACTGGGAGTCTAATAAACCCACTAGAACCAATCTGAAACAACCAATTAGTCCAGTCCGCACAATGCTAATGAACACCTGAGTCAGGAAGTACACAGTCTAAACATGGTGGGATGCAGAGGAACTCCTCAGTCTACCAGTGTTTCTGTCCCAGCTTCTGTCCACAATCCTGACAGCCATATATTAGTGCATTGACTATATATATTTTAAAGTGTAGTGTTTCATATTCGTAAATGTCACCAGGTAGGGTCCACCTCCAGGTCCCCTAAAATATCTATTTTCCCCTAGGCTTGCCAGGGCACACTGTCACCCAGAGGCACTCAGAAAAATGGTGCAAGCCACTGGCAAACAGTTTGAGGGACTTCCTCTGCCAGCGGTTGGTAGTGACGGTCAGCTATGGAGGGACTATAGCACAAAAAGACACTTATGGGTCAATTCAGGGATGGCACGTGAACTTAATTGAGTTATGTTTTATGGTTAAACAAATGGGCGCCCTTTGTTCTTCTCCAATTTTAGCTAGACTTCCCAGAGCACCTCTCCGTAGTGTGTGTAATGATTGCTATTCATAAAGCTAATTTCAAACTATCAAATGCCATTCACATTTTTGACACCACAGCTGGTTTTATTTAGTAGCTCCAAAAATAAACAAAACATAAACAAAAGTCCTAGTCTGTCTGGCTTCTAACACAACAAGGAGCACCCTCTCTAAAGTGAAGGACCTAGTGTCCCACACACACACACAAAATAACAGCACTTGGTAATTATTTGCAGTGTCTCTCAACAGGCATCTGACCTGTTCCCGAGGTAGTGAGAGACTGAGGAAACAACCATCCAGCCTTTTTATCAGCACCTTACAGGTGCAACTCCTGATTAACCAGCAACTGGCTAGCAGGTTGGAAGACCCGAAGTGGGCTTCATAAATGGAGCCGTCCTTCTCTCTCCATTCATAATCTCAGGAACCCTGTCACTGACTTTTTCTAGAGCAGAATACACACAAACTCCATGGGGTTTTAAAACACATAAGACAGAAACCTGAGACATTTATATCTGCCTTTAGCAACTTTCGAAGTGCTGCTGCCACAATATATATATAAAAATTAAAATTTTAACTATTTATTTATGCTCTTTTTATTATTATACAACCCTATACCTCCACTTGCCACCGAAAAAAGGTTTGAAGTGTTTGAACAATAGCACTTTCCTGACTCTTATGCAAACACTCACTTAGAAAAATACACGTCTCAAGGGCTATGTCTCCATTCAATTAGAACCACGCTTTTCTAAATGTACTTAGATATACTTGAGGTATAATAATAATTAAACCACGTCTACATTAGCTCCGAAACAGAAGCAGATCTGATAAAGAGATCAAACGGTAGTTTCCAGTTTCTCTCCCCTGCAGGCTCACTAGCAGCCACCTCTGTGTTGTTATTGGCCCATCCCCTTCCTTTCTGAATTGCGATTGGTTGTCCCAAATAATAGTCATACTGGCTACATACTAAAAACTGTGCCGTAAAAATGGTTGACAGAGAGGCACAAGGTGAAAGAAGAGGTATATCAAGTATTGTTTAATAACACAATAAATATTGTGACTGGAATAATAAATACTTAGGTACAATTTTTACTGACGATGGCCATGTCTTTCAACACCAGCAAGCCTAGAAATTGTCATGCCGTTCAGATTGCTTGAATACAGCCATGTTGATAAACCAGTGCTAATGCTGGAGTTTTGAATCCAGCAGTTTTAAAGTTTACTTAGCTCCTCAGTGTAAAAATTATATTAACGTTAACATTTACACACTGCTGTTTTTGGTCAACTTTAGCCTGCAATGAATAAATCTTGCCCCCATGTAAAGTCACACAACTTGCCTAAGGGCTGGAATATCTGGCATTTCAATGTAGAAGGGAATTCCATCTCTTAGGTCACTAAAGATAGACATGTGGATTTACTGGAGAGGGCGGGGCCTCATTGTATTATCTGTAGTAGACTTTTTGCAATTTTAAATGCAACATCAAGGAAATTATTATTATTATTGTTACTATTATTATTATTGTAGGTTTGTAAGGCGCCACAGTGCTCTGCAGCACCGTACAGTAAGGAAAAACAGTACATACATAAAACAAGAACATACAAGGTAAACAAAATAAATACAGACATGAAAACAAAAGGTATGGAGGACCCTGCTCATTAGAGAGCTTACATTCTAAGTGGAAGAGGGCACAGCTGAAACAAGAGGAGCGGCTCTGGAGTGGAGATTGGGACAGTTGTGAGGGAGCATTAATGTGAATAGTGTTATCGGGGATAGGGTTACCTCTAAAAAAGAAGGATTTTCAAAGAGTGTCTAAAGGCTTGAAGGCTGTGGGAAACTCTGATTGAGAGTGGTAGGGACTTCCATAAGTGGGGAGCAGCGCGGGAGAAGTCTTGTAGGCTGGAGTGAGAGGTGGTTACCAGAGACGAGACAAGGCGAATGTCAGAGGTAGATCTAAGAGGGTAAAAGGGAGAGTATTTTGATATGAGATTTGAGATGTATGCAGTAGTGGTGTTGTTCAGGGCTTTGTAGGTAAGGGTCAGTAATTTGAATTTGATTCTGGAGTACACAGTGAGCCAATGTAGGAATTTGTAAAGTGGTGCAGCAGATGTGGAGTGGTGAGAGAGGAAGATTAGCCATGCAGAAGCATTTAGAATGGATTGAAGTATGGATATATGGTTGTCAGGAATGCCAGGTAGCACTAGGTTGCAATAGCCAAGATGGAAGATGATGAGAGAATGGATAAGAGTTTTGGTTGCATGTTGAGTAGGAAAAGGGCATATTCCGGCAATGTTTTTAAGGTGGAGTCGACAGAACTGGGAGAGAGTATGGATATGAGGAATAAAGCAGAGGGTGGAGTCAAGTGTGACACC
Source organism: Mixophyes fleayi (assembly GCF_038048845.1). Classification (NCBI taxonomy): domain Eukaryota; kingdom Metazoa; phylum Chordata; class Amphibia; order Anura; family Limnodynastidae; genus Mixophyes; species Mixophyes fleayi. Next base: position 27,003,022 of record NC_134408.1, on the reverse strand, counting down.
AAGGCAGCGGGCTTGCAAAACTGAGGAAATTGTTGTGCTATTGACAATGAGGTAGGTATGAGGGCAGGTGGTGACTCTGGCAGTAGGGAAGATAATAAACTCTGCTTTAGACATGTTGAGCTTTAGGTAGCGTTGGGACATCCATGTCCATATTTACAGTAGGAAATAAGCTCTCTAACATCACTCAATAATTAGCACAAAGGATTTCTACAGTTAACTAATATATGTGAAGACTAAAATTCTAACACTCATGTCCATCCTTAATATATTACAGTCTAATGTTTACACATGGAGATAGCAGAAAGACAGTTGGTTACATGAGATAGTACAGAAGGAGAGAGGTCAGGGGAAGAGAAATAGGTTTGGGTGTCATCAGCCTAGAGGTGGTATTGGAGGTCGAATGAGCAAATTAGTTCCCCAAGAGAAGAGGTGTATAATCAAAAAAGTAAAGGGCCAAGAACAGAGCCTTGTGGGACTCCAGCAGATAGTGGGAATGGAGGGGAGGATGTGCCAGAGGTAGAAACACTAAAGGAGTGGTTCGTTAGGTAGGAAGTGAACCAGGAAAGAACTGTGTCACAAAGGCCAATGGAGTGAAGGGTGTACAGGAGAAGAGGGTGATCAAAAGTGTCAAAAGCAGCTATGAGGTGGAGGAGGATGAGTATGGAGAAATTACCCTTAGACTTTGCAGTAAATAGATCGTTGATCACTTTTGTGAGAGCAGTTTCAGTGGAATGTTGAGGGTGGAAACCTGACCACAGAGAGTCGAGAATGGAATGAAAGGAGAGAAAGTGAGAAAGGCGTTTGTACACAAATCACTTAAGTAGTTTGTAGGCAAAAGGGAGGAGAGAAATAGGGCTGAAGTTGGAGAGAGAGGCTGGATCGAGAGATTGTTTCTATAGAATTGGTGAGATGAGCGCATGTTTAAAGGAGGATGGAAATGTGCCAGTGGAGAGACATAAGTTAAAGAAGTGAGATAGAGGTGGGCATTCAGTGGAGGAGAGAGAGCAGAGAAGTTGGGAGGGAATAAGGTTGAGGGGACAGGATGTAGGGTGAGATGAAAATAGAGTGCAGAGACTTCGTCTTCAGTTACTGGAGAGAATAAATTAAGGGTGGATTGGGGAGTATAGGTAAAGGTGGGTAGAGTGGGTGAAGTGAGTGGAATTGGCATGAGGAAATATCTTGTCGAATGGTGTCGATTGTGTCTTTGAAATTGGTGGCAAAATCATGGGCTGTGAGGGAGGAAGATGGAGGAGGTGCAGGTGTGCAGAGAAGTGAGTTGAAGGTGGCAAAGTGGCAACGTGGGTTAGAAGACTGGGTGAATATTAGAGAAAGAATGTTTGTTTGGCAATTGAAAGGGCAGTGCTTCAAAATGAAAGGATGAATTCATAATGGAGGAAATCGGGATAGGAAAGAGATTTCCTCCAGTGGCACTCTGCAGTGCAAGGGCACCTATGCAGGTAGCTGGTCTGTTTGGTGTGCCATGGTTGGAGTTTGGATCGTCAGAGACTATATGTAGTAGCTGGAACTGCATTGTCAAGGGCTGAAGTGAGAGTTTTGTTATAGAAAGCGGCAGCCTGATTAGGACAGGACAATGCAGTCATTGGAGAAAATAGTTGTTTTAGTGAAAATTAAAAGTGGATTGAGTTGAGAGTACTTAGATTTTGTTGTGTACGTGTGTATTTGGGTGCAGGGGAAGGGCTTGAGGTGTAAGGTGAGGTTGAAGGAAAGGAGGTTGTTGCCAGAGAGTGAGAAGGCTAAATTGGAGAAACTACAGATGGAGCAGTAGTGGGAGAAGACAAGGTCAAGGGAGTGCCCATCACAGTGGATGGGTAGTTGAGGTGCACTGGGAGAGACCAAAGGAGGACGTAAGTGAAAGAAGTTTAGTGGCAGAAGAGACAGTGGGATTATCAATGGGAATATTGAAAACACCTAGTATGAGCATAGGCATGTCAAAGGATAGGAAATAAGTGAGCCAGGCTGCAAAGTTGTCAAGGAATTGGGAAACTGGACCTGGGGGGGTGATAAATGACAGTAACAGGAAGGTGGAGAGGATAAAGTAGACGGATAGTGTGGACTTCAAAGGAAGAGAATGAGAGGGAGGGTTCAGAGGGTAACACTTAAAAGGTGCAGATTGGAGAAAGTAGAATGTCTACTCCACCACCTTGTTTGTTTCCGGGTCTGGGAGTGTGGCTGAGGGAGAGTCTCCTATAAGAGAGAGCTTCAGGGGATGTAGTGTCAGAGGAGGTGAGCCAAGTTTCTCTAATGGCAAGGAGGTTGAGGGATTTAGAAATAAATAGATCATGGATGGATGTAAGTTTGTTACAAACAGATCTGGCATTCCATAATGCACAGGAGAAGGGAATGGGGAACCATAGCTAAACAGGCATTTTACGTGGAGGAATTTTCAATTTTTATCATATACCCTAATCTATGAATTTGACAGGATCAGGTTGCTGCAGATATGAAAGTGGGGCATGACATATTGGAGAAGGAAGAATGTGACAAGATGATAATTGCATCAGCAACCTAATCACGTGCTACCTTCTCTACAAGAGGTCATGCCCACCTTTTCAAATTCTGTGTGTGTGTTTGGTATAGAATTTAGAATCAAAGCTCCATTGGGACAGGAACTGATGGGAATTATTCTAAAACAATCTCTCTGTAAAGGGCTATATAAATAAATGGTAAAAATAAAAGTAATAATAAACAAAGTATAGTGTAATTCCTGCATAAATTGTAAATACATGTGCAGGCTAGTAGTAATGTTTCAGGTTGTTCTGTTTTCAGAAGAAAGCAGATTACACAAATTTGTGCCCCATCAACCATTATGACAATTCAATAATTATCCCACAGATGATGGCTAATTGATCATCATAGGTTGCACCCTTATGTACCTTCCCATAATAGCTGTGTCTCGTAAACCGGTAGGGTGAAAGGATTTTAGTATGGCCCAGCTGTTTGTGTTTGGCTCCCTGGGACAAACATTAACAGCTTTTTCCTGTTACTAGCCATTAGTCAGTAATGGCACCAGTTTAACAAGGAAGCTAGTACATTTTAAATAATGTCCCCTGTGGACAACAGTGTATGCTATATAGAAACAATTAGCATGCCACAAAATAAATCCAATGCTAAAAAATATGGTGTTTAGTCTGATCAAATTGTCAGTATTACAATGTTGCATGATCTTAGACAGTGTCCAGAATCCAAGAAAGATCCCTTGAAAAATACATTATTCAGCGTCATTGCACAATAGCTCTGTTACTAAATACTGTATTATGTCAGCAGTCTATTACAGACAGCTGAAGCCCCACATGTCAAAAGTCTGAGGATGCACTCATTTGAGCTGCCATGACATCACTGGTCATGCCCCTTCTACCCGAACTCCTCCCACCTTCTCAGTTTTCCCTCTCGATCCAGCAGATCCTAGTGGCCCGCTACTAGGGTGGAAGAGAGTGCAGTAGTGTACATGTGCCATAAGAGTGTGGAATACCAGTGTGTAATACATATTTTCTACTAACTTTTTTGTACATCTTTGTTATATTATTGTCTTTTATTTATACTTGAAATTGCCCTTCTTTGGTTTCTTGTTCATGAGAACCAACATGCCAGTTTAGATATTCAATTTTTTCAAGCCTACCCATTTACAAGAAAGCAGTATCTTGAGAATATTGTAAATCTGCATACAATTAAAGTGCAATATAAGGGTGGTATGCCAATATTCAGTATACTGAAATATCAGAGTGTTATAATGTATCAGTGTATCAACATAAGGTTGTGATTACGCTAGTGTGAAGCAAGTAAAAGTGAGGTCAAACATTGCAGACTGTGGAATGGGAGAGAAGTGGGTGTTTATAGCTCTTTGGACAAATGAGGCGATGGATAAAAAGAAAACCAACTCCAAGTAAATGTAGGAACAATCCATAGCAGCCAAATCGGCTGTGTTCTTACCCTATGTTCTTTTGCCATTGTTTGTTCCACTTGGTGTTCTTGTTGGTACAGAGGGTGAATATTAGAACTGGGTCCATGTTCCTCTTTGTTGGTTGAGCTGGACTTCGTTTGGCAGTCGCTGAACCGCACAACCATGGTGGCTCATTAGAGTCAAATAAAGTGTAGTATGAGCATTTGTATAAATTCACCAATGCGTTTCGTCCCTCTGTGGACTTTGTCAAGGATAATTGTGCTGGACATCTACTGTTTAACAGGGCCTTTTTAAAAGACATTGGGTCTCAAATGTATTGGACTTGTGCAATTGTGTTTTATGAATTGGTACTGACCACCTGGTCCACCTGGTCCACTTTGGGTGGTGGTTGCTGGTTGTGGCTAGAATGTCATTGAGTAAATGTGTCTTCTAGTTTGAATTTGTCTGTTTTGAATTAATATTTCCAATTTTAAGACTAGAACTTCTTTGCAGATTTGGGAAATAAATTCTAGATTTTTCGTGTTAGAATTGATATATGTGAGAACCTTTATTAATTTTAGCTTCCGATCTATCACAAATAAAGGAGAAGTTGTCAATGATACACCACCAAAAAATTATATATGCCAAATAACAGTTTTGATTCCAGATTTGTGTGTCTTCCCACTTTAATACAAACAAATTGGTGTAACAGGGTGCTAATAGTGTGCCCATCGCTGTACCTAGGATTTGTCTGTTATATTGTCCTTAATGCCAAAAGTAATTATTAGGTAAAATTAACTCTTTACTGTCCATGATGAACATATCCTGTTCAACTATCTGTTGAGAATGGTTGCATAAATTGTGATATGTATGCTCGCATCCATCTATGTGGTTGATAAATATAGTAACTACCTAATGTGTACCTGTCATTCCACTCAATTTTCTCTAGTAATTGTAAATTGTGGGATGTATCCTTAGGTAGCTATTTTGGGCCAGAAAAAGTTTTTGCAGAAAAGTTTCTATGTATCTAGACAATCTGGAGGATTATATACAACTTTGTGTAACTTGGGCAGGTGGTAGAATATTCGTTTGCATAGGCTATTTATATATAGACATTCACCTCTTGAATATTGATCGTGTTTCAGAGATATTAGTCATGCCTCATGAATATTAGTCATGCCTCATGAATATTGATTATGCCTCATGAATATTAGTCATGTCTAATGAATATTGGTCATGCTTTATGTATATTCATTATGCTTTTGAATATTTTTCATGCCTCATAATAATTGGTTATGCCTTATGAATATTGATTATACTTTATGAATATGGGTTACAAAGTGTCTCAGAGATGATACTGTCTCATTCTCATGAATATTGGTCCAGCCCACAAAATGGCTGCCTCCACTGTGTGTTTACAGGTGATTTTTAAATGTCCACTAGGAGGGAATGGTTACTCGTTATAATAGGTTGATGAAGGTGGAGGAAATCAGTTCTGCTAATAAAGACAGGAGACAAATTTTATTTCATTTTGGCAGATGGATAGATTTAAGAAATGTAGGATACAAGAGGATCATATCAGAGGCATTGGGGCTACGTACATACTTCTTGTTTAGGGAAGATAATCAGGGGGCATGCATACATTCTCCAGCCTTCCCCTGTTACAAATATATAATTTTATTACGCTTAAATTATGTCTTAAATAATATCTTTAATCACATTATTTATCAGAAAACCTGTCCAACCTTAAACAAGTTGTTTTAGCTATATGTGTTATTCACGGTGGCTTAGTGGTTAGCACTTCTCTCTCACAGCACTGGAGTCATGAATTTGATTCCCGACCATGGCCTTATCTGTGTGGAGTTTATATGTTCTCCCCGTGTTTGCGTGGGTTTCGTTTGGGTGCTCTGGTTTCCCCACACACTCCAAAAGCATAGGAGTAGGTTAATTGGCTGCTATTTACACTAGTCTCTCTTGGTTTATGTATGTTAGGGAATTTAGACTGTAAGCTCCAATGGGGCAGGGACTGATGTGAGTGAGTTCTCTGGACAACACTGTGGAATTAGTGGTGAACTTGTTGAAGGGTGAACAGGTTTTCTGATAAATAGTTGATGTTTTTTTACTGCTTCACAATTACTAGCTTGAAGAATTTAACAAATGTTCTTTAAGTCTGCTAAGCCTATTTGATTGCCATACATTGTTCTTAAACTCTACACATTGCGCTGTGTCCTATCAGTAAACTAACACACATCTTATATCAGGTTCCATGTTTTTACTTGAATGGTAAAGTTGTAATGACGGTGGCAGTCACTCAGTTTATTTATTATGTTGATGATATATAAGAAATATAAATGTATAGTTTATTGAAATGTTTTGTATTTCTTCTAGGTGAAGATGAAGAAACTTAAGCGGTATTTCACCAAGGCGCTGCACCGGATACAGAAGGGTCCAGGTTATACCTACAAGGAGCTACTGGTCTGGTTCTGCAATAATACCAATACCCATGGCCCAAAACGTATCGTCGCCGAAGGACCTAAGAAGAGGGTCATGTGGTTCTTACTGACTATGTTTTTTGCAGCTCTTGTATTCTGGCAGTGGGGTGTTGTCATACAGACCTATCTCTCCTATAGTGTCAGTGTGTCTCTCTCCATAGGCTTCAACACCATGGTGTTCCCAGCTGTTACAGTCTGCAACTCCAACCCCTATAAGTGAGTATGACAATGAGAGTGCCCCTGAGTGTACATATGGTTGGGCCACAGACTGGCCAGTAATTGATTTTAATAAGAATCTATTAAAAGCCAATATTCCAAGGAGGTGACTATTAAAGAAAAAATATGTCATTGATGGTCCCCTTTTGGTATTTGGCCCCAAATGTAGTTACATTGGCTGCATGGTGGGCCAGTGGAACTGTACTAGGCACCTTAGGCACCTCTACTCCTCAGACACCCCACCCATATCTCTCCATACTCAAATAACAAGATTTGCAGTAAATGTCTAACTTATATGTTTCTATCTGGGTGCTGTCCAGATCTTGCATGCAAAACATAATGTATAGATTGCATTCAGTGTGCATGCGTGAAAGCTGATACCATATGCACCTCCTACCTCTCAGTAGCAGTTAGAATGTAATGTGAGTCCACCCTCAGAATCCCCGCATCCCTCTGCGTCCCCCCCTCACACCCTTTGTTGTGTCCTCCAAGCCACTGCTTCTTACCTGTGCGAGGAAAGCAGGGGGCATTTAGACGAGGGGGGGTGGTAGTCTCAATGTGGCCCAGGCTATCACAAGTTACTTTCATTTATTAAAACACCCCCTATTTCCAATTGTCAACTAAAGAGAAAGGTTTTTTTTTAATATAAATTACTCTGGTGGACAGCGCTTAGAGCGAAGGCATCTGGGAAAATAAATAATAGAAAATGAGTTGACATGGTAACAATCATTTAGTGTTTTAGGCCTCCCCAAAATGTTGCTAGTGTTCTGTATCCTTTAACTTCACTTAACAGGAGACGTTAAACCAAAGAGAATGAACAACCTGAGAGGCCGGTCAGCGGGATCCAAAACTAGGACATCCCAATTGGTGGATCCAGTCTGACAGCGATTTACATAAATTGGAATAAACCTTTTTTTTTGTCCTTGACTTGAGTGATCAGAATACTGACCCTTTGTAAGAAGACACTAAGCTACCTATATCTAATTTTTCTCCATGTATTTTTATTTTCAGGTACTCACGTGTTAAGCATCTCTTGCATGATTTGGATGAATTGGTTGCCACAGCGTTGGATCGGATCCAGGATTACAGCCAAAGGCTTGACAGTATCTCAGCTTCAACTAACAGCAGCCGGAATCTGACCTTTGACTCCAGTCTGTGGAACCACATGCCCCTAGTGGTCATAGATGAAAACGACCCTGACCATCCGATAGTCTATAACATCTTTACCAGTAGCCCAGATTATTCTCTGATTAATGCGACCACAGACAACCAAACAACTTATGCCCAGAGATACAAAATAGCCATTCAGCTGGTAAGTGTCATCATTCACTTATCCCCTATCTGTTCTCATTGAGTTTATAACTAAGAGGGAAGTATTGACAGCCTGAATGGTCAGCACAAGTATATGGCTACAGCTTATATTAACGGGGCATTCAACATTATTCACACAAAAAAAAAACAATATGGCACTTGGCATTAGTCTGTGCAGTCTTTTAGTCAGTAACACTGTTAGCAGAAATAACAGATTCTAAATGTTTTCTGTAAACATTGAAACATAGAAACATAGAATTTGACGGCAGATAAGAACCACTTGGCCCGTTTAGTCTGCCCATTTTTAACCTATGGTAACCTCAAACCTAATTTGATGCTTAGTTCTTTGGAAGGATATCCCAAGCATGTTTATATTGCTCTACTGTATTAGCCTCTACCACCTCTGATGGGAGGCTATTCCACTTATCCACTACCCTTTCTGTGAAGTAACTTTTCCTCAAGTTTTCTCTGAACCTCCTTCCCACTAGTGTCAGTGCATGTCCTCATGTTCTAATACTTCTCTCCCTTTGAAGAATGTTCCCTCCTGTTAAAATCCTTGATATATATCATGACTCCCCCTCTCCCTTCTCTGCTCCAAACTATACATACTAAGATCTTTTAGTCTTTCCTGGTAAGTTTTGGAGACCAGGCACCATTTTAGTTGTCATTCATATCTTTCTTGAGATATGGGGGTAAATGTATTAACATGCGGGTTCTTCAACACCCGCGAGTTCGGCGTCTTCGGCGATTAAATTTAAAGCGGCGCTGCATTGTAAAGGGAAGTTTCCTCTTACAAGGCAGCGGCACTTTAAATTTAATCGCCGAAGACACTGAACTCGCGGGTGTTGAATAACCCGCATGTTAATACATTTACCCCATGGACTCTAAATGAGGCCGTACCAATGACCTATACATTGGAATTATTACTTCTATCTTTCTGCTACTGATTCCTCTCCCTATACCACCAAGCATCTGACTTGCCTTTCTCATTGCTTTGTTACATTGCTTACCTGCCGTTAATTCACCTGATATAATGACTCCTAGATCCCCTTCCTCCTCAGTAGTTTCCATTATAGTGCCATTAATACTGTATTTAGCCTTTGGGTTTTTGAGACCCAAGTGTATGATTTTGCATTTTTAGCATTAAACTGTAGTTGCCACTCATGACCATTCATTCCTCTAGTCTACCTAGATCATCGATCATTTGTTTTAGCCCTCTTGGTCTGTCTACCCTGTTGCATATAATTAGTGTTTTTGCTTTTTAATTGTTTCCTCAATTTTCCCTGTGGATTTTTTGGAGCTGTATTGAGATCTCCTCATAGATAGCAGATCACGTCTGTTCTATTGGCAATGTGTTCATTTATTCAAATGTCTCAATTTTCTTGAAATGTATCCAGTGGGGCCGAGGCCAACAGATCAATCAGTCCAAAGCACTTCGATCTCAAGAACAGTATCAGATTTATGACGTTTTTGTCTGGCATACTTGAGGATGACTTTTATAATGCAGATGGAGATAAGATTCCCAAATTATGCAATTATCATTGTGTAAGCAGTTCATGCTGCTGATATGTACTTCAATAACAGCTTTTCAGCAGGAAATTTCAGAGGAGATCTGTCAGAGGTTTTTTGTGGTCTTACTGTTATATATTTTGGACAACATATAACTTTTTCACAAGAACATAACGCAGGCCTCTAGGCCAAGTGTAATTATACACAATGAAAGCATAATACTATTAGTATAGTACAGTAAAGACGTAGGATAACTATTTCAAGTTACTTGGAATGTACAATAAGCCCTCACTCCAACCGGCTTTATGTCTTATCAATGTCCTAATTGCACAACAGAGCTCCTCTCCCTATATACCTGGTCTCAGGCTACTGCCCTAAGCACCTACATTTTACCTGCCAACAGTCCAGACCTTTGCATATTCTGATTTCCAGTGTTCAAAAGCCCACTAGAAATAGGGAATGTGTTTGCTCCAAATGGGAGTGGATATTATAATTCAACACTGATTACACGGTTGCCCCTGACACCAAGCAGAGACAATAGTGAGAGACATTGCAATAGATTAAGGGGTAGATTTCTCAGAGCTTCTAAAAAGGAAAAGTGAAAGTGTTGCCAATAGCAACCATTCAGATTCTAGTTATCATTTATTTAGTACATTCTACAAAACGACAGCTAGAATCTGATTGGCTACTATGTGCAACATATCCACTTTTCCTTTTATAGAAGGTGACTTGAGTTAGGTAGGTAATTAATACCTTGCTTTTTTTTAATGCAAGCATTTAAATTATGTTTTAAGAAGATTTTTACATCAGGTGTACTACAACTTTATTCTTATATTTTCTTTAAAGAATTGCTACATTATTACAGTTAAAACAAAGTATAGCTACTTAAATGTCACATTTTTCAGGGGCACGGCTATCATCGAGTTAACTGTTCTATTATGTTATGCAGTAATACATATTATTTAGCTTTCCAATTTATTTCACAGAAGGAAATGTATTATTTTTCTAAGATGCCTTTTCTATTTAGCATCTCGGATTGTCTGTTTTACAGGAAACTGTTACTGATATTGAAGAGGATTAAGCTAGATGCCCAGAATGAACACTTCAATTATCCTCAAACTAAACACAATTTAATTTCACAAAACATTGTTTAAAGAAAAATATTTGAATGACTATTCTCTTTTAATTTGTGCCTACCACCAATCGGTAACACTGGCAAGTATGGGATGCCTTTGGCCTATGTGGGCAGCATTGATAATTTGCTTATTAGTGAAACCATCCAAGCCATGTCCTAGGTAAATGCTGAAATCCCAGCTTTGGTATACTGAAAAGACAGGGATACCAGTTCCTAGGGGAGGAATTTTTCTAGTGGTTGCATAAATATCAAATCTCTGTAATTATCGCCACTAAAGAAATAGGTTTGGTGGACTGCTTGTAACTAGACCTATTGTAAGATAGGTAGGCTTTAAATGCAATAAATAAAATATATAATCACTTCAGGATATCGATAGCTGTGACATGAGCAATTGTTATCCTTCAGTTGATTTCCGTTCCGTTGGGTAATCTCTGTATTAGATGTTTTGTAACAAGCATTAACGTTTATAATCCATCCTTCTCTCCTCAGCAGAGCAATATTGTATCTTGTCATCGTCTGTATTTGTAGCTGTCAGGTCAGAATGTTTTACAAAGTAATCTGTAATCCTTTAAATCTTCCAATCTTTGCTTTCTGCTGCTGCAGCGGCGGTTTGGCTCTTGCGACATTGATATGACAGTAGTAGACATTGGTCACTGTTATACAAGATGACATATCAGCCATTCCGCCGTGAGCAAAGAAGAAAGAAGGGACCTAGTTTGACCTTGATGTGTGTGCTGGTTGTTACCAGAAATTGGTTAATGTTTTTGTTTGTAAGGAATTATATGCAGGATTATAAAACCTTTCTGATATAATTGCCCTTGTAAATGTCTGTTGTCAAGATGCCAACAAGATGCCAACTGTCTGTGTTTCACGTGTCTCACCTGTCCCTTCACTGCATATAGTAAAGATTATTTATGGAAGTGCAATGACTTGGAGGCACCATGATATTTCTGTTTGTTCATATGGGCTGTATATTCACTTTGTGCAGTCTGCATGTCTGATTGTGAGATTGTGGTGCCCAGGTGGCAGCGCCAATGACAGCAAAAGTAAAAATGCCACTTCAGAGCTCTGACCACTGTCCTTTTTAGACTACTTCATTAATTAAAACTGTTATTTCTCTCCTAACCTACTACTTATTAGAACCTCAATTGTATCTTAAGCATGTAATGTCTCTTAATTACGTGTCACATTTGCATATTTTACGTACTTTTTTTTTAAGTTAATTTTATTTTTTGCATAAAAATGTGCTTTTCCGTATAAAGGGGCACATTTATCAATGTTCACATAAAGTGAAAAATAGTTTTCAATCCTTATCGCAATGATAAGGATTGAACTATTTCTCAAATTTATGTACAACCCAGCACAGAAACAGCAGTTCCGGAAAACTGCTGTTTCTGTGATAAAAAAAATCATACTTACCCCGCCTCTTCGGAACACGCTGTCTCCGGATCTTCTCTTCACTTTTCTTTTTACAGCAATTGTGCATGGGCAGTTCGAAGACCTGCGCATGCGCACACACATCTCGCTCTGTCTCTGCAACTATAGTTGCAGAGACAGAGCGGTGGAGAGTGGTGAGTGACAGGGAGGGATCATGTGATCCCTCCACACATGCGCTGTCCAGCTCTGCTCTTCGGAGCAGAGCTGACAGCACTGAAATTTTTCATTTATGATAATGTAGGCCAGCTTCAGCTGGCGCACATTAACATGTTTGAAAAGTTAATTACATTCATTGTTAAATAGCGTTACTGAGCACTCCCCTTACATTGTTATGGGGAGTGCTCAGTAAACCGATAGGAGATGCAAAGCAGCAGATATCTATGATATCTGCTGCGATGCTGCTATCATAAATAGCAAATTAGTGTTTAATCCCCGAAAACAACAGTTTAATAGGTAAGTAATAGGTAGGTAGATGTTAAATGGAAAGCTGCTGCGTCCATCTAAACAGCTCCATCGGCATCCAAACAACCAATACCCTGCGCGTTTGCTTTCCAACTCCTCCGGCTGTAAGCTAGGAAGGGAGTTACGAATTACTAACTCCTCCGACAGTAAACTAGGAAGGGAGTTACAAGTTATCAACTCCTCCGGCTGTAAGCTAGGAAGGGAGTTACGAATTACCAACTCCTCCGGCTGTAAGCTAGGAAGGGAGTTACGAATTACCAACTCCTCCGGCTGTAAACTAGGAAGGGAGTTACAAGTTATCAACTCCTCCGGCTGTAAGCTAGGAAGGGAGTTACGAATTACCAACTCCTCCGGCTGTAAACTAGGAAGGGAGTTACAAGTTATCAACTCCTCCGGCTGTAAGCTAGGAAGGGAGTTACGAATTACCAACTCCTCCGGCTGTAAGCTAGGAAGGAGTTACGAGTTAACAACTCCTCCAACTGTAAGCTAGGAAGGGAGTTACGAATTACCAACTCCTCCGACCTTAAACTAGGAAGGGAGTTATGAATTACCAACTCCTCCGGCTGTAGACTAGGAAGGGAGTTACGAATTACTAACTCCTCCGACAGTAAACTAGGAAGGGAGTTATGAATTACCAACTCCTCCGGCTGTAAACTAGGAAGGGAGTTACAAGTTATCAACTCCTCTGGCTGTAAGCTAGGAAGGAGTTATGAATTACCAACTCCTCCGGCTGTAAGCTAGGAAGGGAGTTACGAATTACCAACTCCTCCGACCTTAAACTAGGAAGGGAGTTATGAATTACCAACTCCTCCGACCTTAAACTAGGAAGGGAGTTACGAATTACCAACTCCTCCGACCTTAAACTAGGAAGGGAGTTACGAATTACTAACTCCTCCGACAGTAAACTAGGAAGGGAGTTACGAATTACCAACTCCTCCGGCTGTAAACTAGGAAGGGAGTTACAAGTTATCAACTCCTCCGGCTGTAAGCTAGGAAGGGAGTTACGAATTACCAACTCCTCCGGCTGTAAGCTAGGAAGGGAGTTACGAATTACCAACTCCTCCGACCTTAAACTAGGAAGGGAGTTATGAATTACCAACTCCTCCGGCTGTAAACTAGGAAGGGAGTTACAAGTTATCAACTCCTCCGGCTGTAAGCTAGGAAGGAGTTACGAGTTAACAACTCCTCCAACTGTAAGCTAGGAAGGGAGTTACGAATTACCAACTCCTCCGACCTTAAACTAGGAAGGGAGTTATGAATTACCAACTCCTCCGGCTGTAGACTAGGAAGGAGTTACGAATTACCAACTCCTCCGGCTGTAGACTAGGAAGGGAGTTACGAATTACCAACTCCTCCGACCTTAAACTAGGAAGGGAGTTATGAATTACCAACTCCTCCGGCTGTAAACTAGGAAGGGAGTTACAAGTTATCAACTCCTCCGGCTGTAAGCTAGGAAGGAGTTACGAGTTAACAACTCCTCCAACTGTAAGCTAGGAAGGGAGTTACGAATTACCAACTCCTCCGACCTTAAACTAGGAAGGGAGTTATGAATTACCAACTCCTCCGGCTGTAGACTAGGAAGGAGTTACGAATTACCAACTCCTCCGACAGTAAACTAGGAAGGGAGTTACGAATTACCAACTCCTCCGGCTGTAAACTAGGAAGGGAGTTACGAATTACCAACTCCTCCGGCTGTAAACTAGGAAGGAGTTACGAATTAACAACTCCTCCAACTGTAAGCTAGGAAGGGAGTTACGAATTACCAACTCCTCCGGCCTTAAACTAGGAAGGGAGTTATGAATTACCAACTCCTCCGGCTGTAGACTAGGAAGGAGATACGAATTACCAACTCCTCCGGAAAGTTTCCGAAAAAAATGTTTTTCCGGAACTTGTTAGATTGCTGCTGGGAGCAGTCACCATACTATTGAATGGTGACTGCTCCCCAAAACGAAAAGGAATGCAAAGCAGCAGATATCCACGATATCTGCTACGATGCACCTTCTTAAATATGCGGGACACACAGAGGGACCTGGATTTCACGGTAAGTGCACGATAGTGCACTTTCATTATTTGTTAAATATGCCCCAAAATGCATTGTCGTTTATATGGGATGAAGTTTCCCGGAATTACGCATTTTAGACGTGACCAGTTAACAAATGATAATGCACTGGTCTATTATGACTCTAGGGGCTTATGGATTTCAACTGGAAAAATTCTATATTAAATGTATAAATAGGGACAGGAAAGTATAGTACGTTGTTTTATTTTTGAAAGAAGATAAAAGTATGTAACATTTTGTATTTTGGAGAGAAGGAGAAACAGTGTTTGCCAAACGTATCTATAAATTTTATGAGGTAAGTTGACACAGGTAGATTGATCAATGTACCTTGTTCTTACACAATATGAGAGATGCAGGAGTTCTTTCTCACGGTCTCTGGACAACACAGCCAGGTTACACGCTCAAGACTTACACGTGACACGGGTGTCTGCCTCTCTGTGCCAATCCCATCAGGCAAGATTAATCCTTGTAAAATCACGTCTGCGTGCTTTTAAAAAAGAGGCCGACAAACAAAGCATTGGAGCATAGAGCGTAAATAGACAGTGCATCCACTCACTAGCAATCAGAGACAGGTTCCAGCCAGATATACCAGTCACTTTTATATAGAGTTATAATGTCACAGATGGAAGAACGTTACATTACAGGTTTTCCCCCATATCTGTAAACAGAGATCTTAAATTAGAATTGCCATTGCAAAACTTGTTTCATAGGGAGATGTGTTTGAAACCACAATCTTTCCTCGTCAGTTTGACAGGAGTCAGGCATTTTCTGTGCCATTTTTAACATTTTTGACAGCATGCAGGAGTTTGTCTACCTGTAATATTTATTTCTGTTGTTAACATTTTAATGTACTAATTGGATACAGTTTGCTCTAGCCCCAACCACTTCATTGACTACTCATCCGTGTGTGTCCAGTTTTAAAGTTCACTCAGCCGCACCCCAATTTCATCAAGATCACACTCCCAAATTAGTAAGCCCTACCCCCTTTTTGTCCACAAATTGGGAGTTTTAGGGGTATGGATAAAGTTTTGTTTTTGTCTCTGAAAAGTACAGCTCTCTAATTCCTAAGTTATATTTCCAACAGTGTACCAACAACTTTACGGACTGTGTCTACCGCAATTTTTCCAGTGGGATTCAAGCCATTGGTGAATGGTACCTGCTACAGTTTTCCAGCATCTTCTCCAAAATACCTTTAAATGAGAAGATTGAAATGGGGTTCAAGGCAGAAGACATGATTCTCACCTGCATGTTTGGAGGACAGGCCTGCAGTTACAGGTATGTAAACTGATATGAGAGGACGGGAGTGTACATGTCCGCTGTTAATAAAGTTATCTAACCCAGCTCCTCCAGTCAGAAGATGCAAAGTTTTGTTCCACCATCTTTGATCACCATCATTGGCCCACAGACCAATGCATACACAATAATATAAGTGCATATTGCATGCGCATCACGGGAAGTACAATTTCCCAAATGACCTTCACAGGCTGATTTTTCTACTATGCCCATAAGTGGCATTGGAAGATATCTGCACACACTGGCTTATGGCAGTCATCTTCTGTCTGCTTTTTCCAGAATGCCCTATAAGAATCTAAATGGTTTCACTCAGATTGTGATTGGACACCCAGCATGGGGCCAATTTATACCTCCCATTTTTAATCCTAATTTTGCACTGGGATGCATCTTGACGGTGACCTGCTATTTTAAGGAGACGCTGCCTGTACAATGTATTAGGCTTTCTAAGTAATATTGTACAGACGACGCCTTCTTAAAATAGCAGGTTAACAACAGCAAACATAATGTGCAGCTTCAAAGTGACGTCATCGCTACCTCTCGGCCTCTTCATTCGACGACAGGGTTTCCGGTCAATGTGTTTCCAGGTGTCAGTATTACCAGTCTGCCGGGAAATACACCGAAGGTGTATTACTGTCGGGGGTATCTGTTATCAGGTTATCGATATTCATAAAAAGGTTCCCCACCCCATTTTGATGTGACACAAATGCCCAGGGTAAATCAAATAATAATAATAATAATAATAATAATAATAATAATAAAGATGATTATAATGCTGGGAAAAGGGAGGGTGGTGGGAATCATTTGCCAAATTAGGTTTTGCTATAAAAATCTAAATATAATTATAACCCTATGGGCTGCGAACGAAAATCCACGTTATTGCGGTAACGTGGATTAAGTTTGCGGCCCGTTCCGGCGCAATCCCGCGAACCGTAACCCTAAGTGAATATGCCCCTTTGCATCATGTGCACCAAAAACTTACATAACTTCTGCTCTGAATCTTTAGTATATTTACTGAAACACAGATTTAATTTTAACTAAACCTAGCCCCTGTTTGCATGTGGGGTTGTGTATGTGCGTATACTGGTCACCCACCTCTGAGGGGGTCTCTGGAACTTGCAATCCAGGACTAGCTCAGTGCCCTTAACCTCAGGATACAATAGGTGTTCAGTGCAAACAGACGACTCGGCACACGCAGGTGTGACTGCAAAAAAATAAATGTACAGATGCGGGTATGGGCAGCACACTCTCCGGGAGTTAGATTAATGGGTGCCAGACTTAAATAAGCAAATCAAGTTTAATAGTATATATTTAATCTCCAGCACATTTCTTGGTTTCAGTAATCACATTAGAGGCATCAAGTAATTAATCTTCAGAGCTGACACTTTATCTGGGTTGGACTGCCACTCTGTCTCTACATTGCAATGGTCCCACCATCGGCCCTGCCCACATACCGCTACAGGGTGTCTCATACTGCTCTGTCTACACACAGCGCTGGTGGGTGTATAAACTCGCGGAGCTGGAGCTACAATTGGACAAACCTAGGCGGTTGTTGACATGATGTCACTCAGCGATTTGAATGCCCCCACGGTGCCCCTCCATAGAGCCCGTTGACATGATGTCACTCAGCGATTTGAATGCCCCTACGGTGCCCCTCCACAGAGCGCTGCCCGTTGACATGATGTCACTCAGCGATTTGAATGCCCCTGCGTTGCCCCTCCACAGAGCGCTGCCCGTTGACATGAAGGAGAAGCATCCAGCTAATTGCAATCTTCTCTCTTGCAGAAATTTCACCCACATTTATGATCAGGACTATGGAAACTGTTACATCTTCAACTGGGGCCAGGAATATCAGGAACTAATGGAGTCTGCAAATCCCGGAGCTGAATTTGGTAGGCGCGCTGCTAGAGTTAAGGCATATATCAAACAGAGGAATTATTGAACAGTGCTAGAAGGTAGCGTGCAAATGCCAGTACATATGCTCCTTACTGATCTCACATCTTCTAAATTGCGGGTCCTTCAGCTGTGAGACTGTCCTCATTGACACATCTGTTTTAGCTGAAAGCCAACTCAGCCTGAATAGGGAGAGGTATGAAAAATACATATTGAGCGAATAGCAGATATAACACATGGTTTGGAATGACCATTGGTGCAGCCGGTGCTGTGGACCGGGCCCCTGGGAGTTAATGGGACCCGCTGCATGGCAGAGGGTTGGGGTCATGGTTCCATCCTCCCCGCACCGGGGGCACACAGCTCACTAATTCCACCTCTGTTTGGAACCATAGTACATGGTCAGCTGGTGTGTTGATCACTCCATGAGTTCTACTAATTAGCAAAACAATGGCGCAGAGATGCAACACTACACGTAAGATAATATTAGTTATTAGTGCTGGTTACTCCTGTAATTAGAAGGAACTCAAGGTAGCAGCTATTATGACAATGTGAAGTGCCATGACAGCACCAGATGGTGGCCTTGTAACCACAGCACAGCAGGATTGAGCTGTGACTTCAAGTCCTTGTATGGATTCCGCCCTCCTCTGGCACCCATAGGTCTGTACCACAGCAAAGCACACTGCTAAAAACAGCAAATAGTGAGTATTTTAAGGAAAAGCCCCACCGAATTACTAGTTGGTTTAAAAAAGTGACTTTAAAATGGAAAGCCCATCTCAGTATCTTTTAGTGTGATCATTGGCACAAGGCTGAATTACATTATAAGGACACAGATTAATACAAATAAGTCTCCTTACATTTATAAATAAAAAAATCAGGACACAATAAGTGAGGTTCTCAATCTTTTCAACTCATGTCCCCAGTCCAACAAACTGCTCCATCATTTTACTGATGCCAGGCCCACATCCTGATAGGCCATGCCACTTTTGGGTTTGTAAAATCAGTACAGTCCTGGGTAAAAAAAAACAGGACTTTTGGAAGGTATAATTCCCTCACCATAGTCCTGAGGCATTGTTGAGATCCAGTAGACAAAGAAGACATCATTATAAACTATAAGGGGTAAATGTATTAAGTACCGGATTCTGCAAGTCGCTGATATTCCGTCCGATATTCCGTGACTGTGCAGAGCAAATTTAAAACAACAATCTCTTTCAAAGCAAAACATGCCACAAAAGCGATTGCCGTTTTAAATTTCCTCTGCAAAGTCGTCGAATATCGATTTGCAGAATCCGCTACTTAATACATTAACCCCTAATTGATGTGTGCTCGGTTATGACAACAAAGCATTTTAAAAATTAAAATGAAGCTGTTGTTGCACATTTTGCTGGGTACATTTTTGTTTGATTTATTTTGACAACCACTTTATGGTATCGGAATAGTACTAACAGTGATCTATAAAATCCTTGATTACTGAAAGATAAACATAGACTATAAACGATTCCGGTTGTCCATTGAGTGACCTGCAGGTTTTTTTTAGCACTGCTAACTTTAGTACACACTGTGCAAGTAATAGCACGTTTATTTTTTGACTTGTTGTGTAATATAATTATGACGTCCATTACTCTGGGTTAAGCAATAGAGGAGGCCGTGCAGATCAATACATAGATTTTAACAGGTCTCAAATTGTGAAATAATAATATTAATAATTTTAAGTTGTTATATTGTCCTGAAGATAATATAATACATAGGGTAATAATTGGTTGATAGCATGGGAGATATATATTTATAAATGGATTCCATTGACATGCACAGTACTGCTGGACATATTGGCACAACATAAATAATGGATCATAATGGTAGTGTTATGTCATTTTTTTCATGCTTCAGTTTTTTGCTCATAATAAACACTCTGATAAATGACCTGACCAGCAAAGTAATGTCTCAAGCTAGATATCTGAGCTAATATCTCAAATATCTCAAGCTGTTGCATTGTATTCTGCCCTCATCTGGTGCCCATAGGTCTGTACCACAGCAAAGCACCCTGCTAGAAACAGCAAATAGTATTTTAAGGAAAACTCCTACCAAATTACTAGTTTGGGAAAGAGGGTTGGTTTAAAAAAAAGTGACTTTAAAATGGAAATCCCCTTTAAGTATCTTGGGCCTGATTCATTAAGGATCTTAACTTAAGAAACTTCTTATTTAAGTCTCCTGGACAAAACCATGTTACAATGCAAGGGGTGCAAATTAGTATTCTGTTTTGCACATAAGTTAAATACTGGCTGTTTTTTCATGTAGCACACAAATACTTGATAGCTTATTTGTACACTGAAATGTAAAGTTGATATTTGTGTGCTACATGAAAAAACAGTCAGTATTTAACTTATGTGCAAAACAGAATACTAATTTGCACCCCTTGCATTGTAACATGGTTTTGTCCAGGAGACTTAAATAAGAAGTTTCTTAAGTTAAGATCCTTAATGAATCAGGCCCCTTGTGTTGTGATTATTAGCACAAGTCTGGATTGCATTTTAAGGACACAGATTAGTACAAATAAGTCTCCTTACATTTATAAATAAAAAAATCAGGACACAATAAGTGAGGCCCCCAGTCTTTTCAAGTCATGTTCCCAGTCCAACAAACTGCTCCATCATTTTAATGACGGCAGACCCAGATCCTGATAGGCCCTTTGGGGACTGCCCTCACCATAAGCATTGTTGACATCCGAGACCAAACCTTCACTGGGCTGGGCTTTCCCAGAGTTATCAAATCCCCCATAGGTCTGTACAAGTATACCAATTTCTGCCTAATATTTCCATAGCCCATTGTGTAGATAAATGCTTCCCAACTACTCCTTTTCAAACGAAATGTTCCTACATATAATGTACAAATCTGACATTATTAGGGCAAACTTATCCTGCCCCTCTAAACAAATGTACAAATCACAACGTCATGCCCAAAAAAACAGTTCTAGCATGGAGGGTAATTCTAGACATATATACTTCCTTGCCTTGTGCTTTATTATGCCTTTATGTGTATAGATTTTACTAATTATACCAATTTGATGTTTTTAAATTGGCATTTTCATTGTTCATAATGTAAACCAGCGATGTAAATTAAATAATAAATTAACAGGCTGAAATTACACTACTCTGTTCAACACACCACTAAGATGACACATACCGAGAAGCCACAACTAAGTTCTTTCAGTTAACATCAAGAACTATATTTACTAAACGGCGGGTATTGAAAAAGTGGAGATGTTGCCTATAGCAACCAATCAGATTCTAGCTGTCATTTTTTAGAATGTACTAAATAAATGACAGCTAGAATCTGATTGGTTGCTATAGGCAACATCTCCACTTTTTCAAACCCACAGTGTAGTAAATCTAGCCCTAAGGGTGCATAAGGGCATTTGCTGTATTCTATAGTCCTGTGTCTATGGCTATGTTTCTAGTCAGTGTCTGTTCTGCTCAACAACCAACTTCTGTTTTTCATTTTGGATCTTGATGTGTTTGTTCTTTCTACCAATCCAATGTTCCAGTCTAGCTCAGAGATATGTTGTTGATAAGGTGCTTTCTCAATGTCTTAAAATTTGGGAATAAAATATGCGGACTGAACAGAATCCAGAAATAGTTGTCCATAAAAACAAGGTTTTATCTCTCTCCCGCTGCCTGCGTTCAGAACCAGTGCCCAGCACAACATCAATGTCCTCACTGTTTGTGATTTAACAAACAGAATCTCAGGTAACCTACAAGGGAAACTACATCTTTGTACAGAGCTTCTAGCGTGTTTTTTTTCTCCTGTTCTGATATCAATACATCAACAATTACCCCCCTTTCCCCCAAGAAAAAATATTATAAAAATAGAAAATATTTTTCGGTCCTCCAAAATAATTGATTTCGGTAAGTGTTTATATCCATTTCAGCCCATAATACAGTTTGTTTGTAGTTTACACAGTGAGATGTCTCTTTTTGTTATTAAATAATTATATTAAATTACCATTAAGTATATGTTTTACACTGACGCGCCTTCTAGGGAAAGAAACACCAAGGTTTTGACAGTTTCCTTGTTCTAAACATTGAGTTTGTTTTGGAAATAAATGTCTTGTAAGAGGTAATGCTACATTATACTTGAAGGTTTCTTTAAGTGGAGTTCCTTTAAGTTATTTCATAACAAATATTTATAGCGGTGACTGGGTAGGGGGGCCCGATACCATCTCCTGGGGTAGGTGTTTATAGCAGCCGAGAGATATCACGCAAAGTCCACAGGTTTCATGCAACTGGCCTCAGCTAGTTTTATTCAGTAAGAAAGCTTCAAAATAAACACCTTGGCTCTAACTAAACAATGTTCACTCCTGACTAACAAACTAAAATAAAACATAAGCAGTTTCAGCAACAGTTCATTTAGAGGCAGATATTGGGCTGTATCTCACAGAGACTCTGCAGCTCCTGTGCCCAGGCAGTGAGAGACTGCCTGAGTTGTCTTACAGCCTTTTACTAGTACCACTCAGGTGCAGCTCCTGATTAGCAGCAGGATCACTGGTAACTTCGAAGACCCAGTTTATAGGCCTAATGGATGGAGCCCGCCCTCTCTCTCCATCCATAACCCCAGGACCCTTTTCCAGCTTTTCAATCAAGCCTACAGCCCTTCAGCAAGCAGCTTACACAAACAGACATGTTCCTATATATATATATATATATATATATATATATGTATATATAGTTTTTAATTTATAAATATTGGTACAATTATTTTGTATTTCAAGTATTTTGCTGCTGTTCAAGCTGCAGTATCATACATGCATGGAGATGCATGTATGATACCATTTCAAAATAATTTTGCAACAATTTAATTTTCCTTTAATAAAGGATAAAGTAAACATTTGTGTATACATGAGGGTTTTTTCATAATTTTTTTATTAAGTTCTTATGATGTAAATGTGATAAACTTATACCTATCTGTCATTTAAAAGAAAACTGGCATTATATTTTGGATAAAACAGAAATTCACAACTTTACAATTGCAACAACAATTCTCAACTGTGCCTTACTTTAAATGCCATGCATCGCTTCCACAAATGTCTATAGTTCAATAGAAATAACTGCAATTTGTATTCCTTAATGTTGCCTATAACACTATTTAAGTTTTAGAATTATGATGGTATTTGCAATGCAAACAAAGCAAACGTAAATTAAAAAGAAAACAATAAAATAAAAGAAACATTCAAGAAAAAGAGGAAAAGTAAAGACAAAAATGATCGTTCAGTAATTATATATTTTCTGCATGTTTCTTCACACATTCGTGCTGTAATAATCCGCTCCATGGGGGGAATTCAATTCTTTCCGTCTCTCACCACAATATGTAGCTGCATACGGTTACTATGGTAGAGGTATCTCGGCTCAACAAAACTGGGTGAAGATTTCAGGCTGGATATCTTTGCCGTATGTTCCGCCGGTTCGTCTCTAAGAATTGAATTCCCCCTCCTAGGTTAGTGCTTGTCTTCTCTGGTTTAAGCTGGACCAAATGTATGCTTAATGTTGTGGTAGTGTAGTTCCATTTGCACACTTGTGCTACACCCCATTCTCTGGGCAGTTATATCAATTACCACTTTTGATATTTCCACCCAGGAGGGTAACATCTACTGCATGGTGTGCACAATGGAAAAAAAAATCACAACCCCAACAATCGTGTGTCTGATTTACATCCCCATGTATGGCCCCTTTGCCAAAATACATTCAGGTGGTGATGAGCTGTTTGAATCACCATACCCGCCTATCTTGGATGCCTCCTACTTGATGAATGGGTAGCTGAAAAATCCACATGCCGTGATGCCACCCTGGCACCCAAAACTCTTGTTAGAGAGCGGCGGACACTCAGTACTTTATATAGATCTAAGTAAGAGTGGATTGGCTGGAAGAATATTAAAACAAGATGGCATTGGCCTTCTACAAAGAGAGCCGAGATTGTCTCATTGGGAACTCACCCAGATTTGCTATAAGCAAAACAGGATAGGAACAGCAGAAATTGCCTATGTTTCACGGATATTAACTCTATTACAGTTAGCAGTCAGTGGGTGGAAATGTTCTCCGGCTCTTTAAAAGGTTCCAGGTTCCTAAATTTGACTGACCCTTGAACTCTGTATTAAGTTGTCTGTCAGTCGTACTAGAACGACAACACAAATGGTGATATATCGGTTGTACGGTGAGGGTAGCAGCGTGTGCATTGTAGGTACAAGGTTGAAAATCTACTTTGTTTATCCACAGGACTGAAGATGGTTCTTAACATTGATCAGGAGGAATATATCCCCTTTCTCCAGACTACAGCTGCTGCCAGACTGCTCTTGCACCAGCAGAGGAGCTTCCCATTCCTGAAGGATCTAGGGATCTATGCCATGCCTGGGACAGAGACCTCCATAGCTGTCCTTGTGGTATGTGGTTGGGAAAGTACACACAGAACAATGCTATCTGATGGGACGGCGGCCAGCTCCTGGGTTGGTTAAAACTGGGTGAATCCACATTGAGACAGTCTCATAATAGTTTTTCAAACATGTTTGCGGCTGTTATTTTAACAATGTCCTATACTTGAAAGTGGATGTTATCTCATGTTTTAACTTTTAACTTCTCAACCTCCTGGAGAGTGGAGGTGAAGAAGGAGGAAGGGGGGTAAGGGCTCTTGTGTTTTTACATTTATCTACCAGCAAATGAAGGGGTTAGACAAGAAATATATTGTTGAGCTTATTCACCGGCCAGATTTTAAGGATTGCACTGGTTAAATGTATTTATTTTTTAACCTGGCAAATAAATGAGTCTTTCGTATTGGAGTTGTGACCTTCTTCAATTACTATTTTACATTACTTAAATTATTCCTATTATTTACGAGGCTTGAACATTGATTTGTTTATTTCCATGTATTTTACTTTTGAGATTGTATCAACCTGCATTGAGGTCGCTTTAATGCAGTACAGTGTAACCTTTTCGGCAACTGGAACAGATGAACAATTAAAAAGTAAATAAATAAATTACACATTCTAAAAACAAACATTAAACAGCATCAAAGTTCCATGAAATCTAACAACATGTCGCAGCCATAAAGATCGAGAAAAGCATCATAGAAAACTGTGGCAAAAAATCATAACATTTTGTGAACATAAATTTGTTTATACATTTTTTTAAAGTGTAATTATTTTCATAATTGAAAATTCTGTTTATTATTGTCATTGTACTATTTTATTGTTACTGCAAAAAACTGATGTAGCAAGAAACAGTTGGAGCTAGTACTTGGGGTCAAGTCCACATATACTCTGTCAACATATGTGCAGATTTGTTTGGCCAACTTGGTTGTTTGCAACCAAATTGGGCAGACGTTATACTGTGTGTATAAGACCAAATGCCCATTCTAAATGATCAAATTGGATCAGATTTGATCACTCACAATAGAAAATCTGACTGGCTAATGATCTTTATCAGCGCATCTGTGAGATAATAGGATGTTCCAGGAAAGGCATTATATAATAATTAAATAAAACAGTTTTGGCTAACCTGTGACACTCCAGGTGTTGTGAAACTACAAGTCCCAGCATACCCTTCCAGCAATAAGCTGCTATATATTGGCAAAGCATGCTGGGACTTGTAGTTTCATAACACCTGGGGGTAAATGTATCAAGCTGAGAGTTTTCCGGCGGGTTTGAAAAGTGGAGATGTTGCCTATAGCAACCAATCAGATTCTAGCTATCATTTTGTAGAATGTACTAAATAAATGGTAGCTAGAATCTGATTGGTTTTTCAGCTTGATACATTTACCCCCTGGAGTGTCACAGGTTAGCCAACACTGATATAAAATGTCCAATTTGTGTGTGATCCAACTGGTTACGTACCAAACCACCAGACCGCGTACAATCACTTTTCGTATGATTATTTTTGAATGGTGAATTCCATTAACTACAGCAAAATATTCTGTAATCAATATGGATCAAAATATCAAATGAAAGTCTGAAAGATTTGTTTCATGGTAAAAACATAATAACACAGCTGCAAAGGAACAAACTTTTTGTTATTTTCTCTATTTAGATACATAATCTTAAAAAGAGAAACTTCAGATCCTGACAATGCTCCTCTTGTTGCCGTATGATATTGTAGCATACTATCAGCAGACCTTTAAAAAATATATCCAGTCAAAACATTTCAGTTATTGTCCATAACAGAACTGGGAGCAGTGTCTGCAGTTCTTTAACAGGTTAGAGTGGTGGTTCAAACATGTCACTTCACCTATTGTATTCATCATTACAGGACCAAACACAACATTTAGAGGCTCCGTACTCCTCATGCACAATGGATGGCTCTGATATTCCTGTGGCAAATCTCTATGCGAAATATAACAGCTCATATTCAATTCAGGTACTGACATGAGTTTTAAGATATTTCATTATATTTATTTATAAGTGCAGTTAGTGGTACATATATGCATTTTATTTAAAAGTGTGTTATTATTTCACAAATGCTATTTTTCTATCAGACGTTTCTCAGAACAGATCTTATTTCACAACATTCTATTTTCTAACAATCAGAAGAGCAGTCCTATATATATTTTTTATTATCATTAACATCTATTTATATAGCGCCAGCATACACAGTAGCACTGGGCAATCAGGAACAAAATACTGTAATGAAACAAGACTGGGTATTAACAAACGCAGACAGCGGTAAGAAGGCTCTGTCCACAAGGATGCAATACTCTGCTGCTTGGCAGATTCATTCCGGCGGTTGGGCATTGTTTGAATAAAGGTAAAAGGTTTTAAAAAAAAAAAAAAAAATTAAATAAACTAAATTTATTTTTAAACTTTTATTCAATTTATTATTACTATTTTACCGCACTAGTGGAACTGATAGCCAGAATCTGATCTTTCCGTTCCACTGGCCCGGCAAAGCACCAAGTTAACCCTTACCATCCTACACGAGTGTCGTCAGGGCAACAGAGTATTAAGTGATCTTATATATCATTGCAATAAGCAGCAGTAGAGTGCTGCATATCACTGGGATTGGGGACCTCTTGATAAATTGGCCTCTTAATCTCCTCTCTGTCTTCAGTATTAAATCATCTTCTAAGAAGTGTGTGGGTGTGTGTATATATATATATATATATATATATATATATATATATATATATATATATATGTTCACAGTATTAGCTTACTGTATGTAATGTCACTGATGTACATGGCTGTTGATTACCTCATGTTCTAAAGATCTTTTAAAAAAGACTATTAGGGATATACAGAAATAACCTTAAAGTTCCCTTCTGTACAGCCAACCATCTGGAAAAAAAGGACAGATTAGAAAATAATATCTGACCAGCAATTAAACGTTCTGCCACACAATAGTGCCCCAGTTCACATCATGCCTCATAATTGTGCCCCCAATTCATAATATGCCACATAGTTATGCCCTTAATTCATATCATGCCTCATAGTTGTGTCCTCAATTCATATCATGACACAAGTTGTGCCCCCAATTCATATCATAACACAAGTTGTGCCCCCAATTCATAGAATGCCACATAGTTGTCCCCCCTAGTCATAGTATGCCTCAGTTGTCCCCCTACTAATAGTATGCCACAGTTGTCCCCATTTATAGAATGCCACATAGTTGTCCCCCTAGTCATAGTATGCCTCAGTTGTCCCCCTACTAATAGTATGCCACAGTTGTCCCCCATATTCATAGAATGCCACGTAGTTGTCCCATAGTCAAGGTTTTCCACATAGTTGTCCCCCCTAGTCATAGTATGCTACAGTTGTCCCCCCTACTAATAGTATGCCACCGTTGTCCCCCATATTCATAGAATGCCACATAGTTGTCCCACATATTCAAAGTATGCCACATAGTTGCCACCCCTAGTCATGGTATGCCACATAGTTGCCCCCCTAGTCATAGTATGCCACACAGTTGTCTCCCATAGTCATAGTATTCCACACAGTTGTCTCTCATAGTCATAGTATGCCACACAGTTGTCTCCCCATGTCATGGTATGCCATACAGTTGTCCCCCCTATTGATAGAATGCCACATAGTTGCCCCCCCTAGTCATAGTATGCCACACAGTTGTCTCCCCTATTAGTAGAATGCCACACAATTGTCCCCCCTATTGATAGAATGCCACATAGTTGTCCCCCCTAGTCATAGTATGCCACACAGTTGTCTCCCCTATTGGTAGAATGCCACACAGTTGCCTCCCCTATTGGTAGAATGCCACACAGTTGTCTCCCCTATTGGTAGAATGCCACACAGTTGTCTCCCCTATTGATAGTATGCCACACAGTTGTCTCCCCTATTGATAGTATGCCACACAGTTGTCTGCCCTATTGATAGTATGCTACATAGATGTGCCCCTCAATTTTTAGTGCTGCTCTTACTTACCTTTGGGGACACGCATCTTTCTCTCCAGAAACCCGGGAGCACCTTCAGTAAAGCAGCCATTTCGGTCATCAATGGCTGCTTTAGTGAGACAGCTGGTGTGCCGGCGTGCCAGACAGAAGTGGTCCACGTGCCACGTCTGGCACGCATGCCGGGGGTTGCTGATCCCTGTTATAGAGCCACTGCATTTACACAGAGCTGGTTATTTTCCATTATAATAAATCCCCTTTAATTAGAGGAACACATTATCATGTTATGTAATCAGTTCTCCTTTAGAGCAATACTATAATGTTACATGAGGAATACACAAACATTTCATGGCTCCGGGCTCCTGGCATTCACGGCTGATCGGATAGTACAAAGCTGAACCAGTAGAGAACATCTTGGACTGCCCAATATTTTCTATTATGTCTCAAACAGCTGCTGAAAGTCTTGTTCTTTTCTATCTTATCTGTACCCATCCAGCAAATCACATTTAATCTCTTGGGTTACATTGGCTTTTATATTCATTAAATATATCTAATGCCAAGAAAATGTGAGCTCACACTCGCAAGAAACAAATACATCCACCTTCATAACTATTATGAGAATCAGAGGACAATATTGATTCTGTGCTGCAATAACATAGACAGCACAAAAAAAATAATACAGCTAATATACCAATGCTTAATTAGGTAGGATTATCCATTAATTCTTGTTCTTTGTAGTGGAAATTATATGATAATTAACAAAGGGATTCAAGGTATGCTCAGTTATTTATATCACAATAATTCAAAGTTATTTTTTTAATTAAACACAAATACAATCTCCAAATATAAAGAGGCTATGAGACTGTAAGTGCACTACATGAAAAGAATTCAGTCCTTCTAAACCTATATATTGTATCACATATGCCAAAGACTAAGAAAATTTCATTAAAAAAAAACAAATTCCACAATGATGTAATACTGTGACATAATCAGCGATGTCATGCAGAGCAAAAAGCATAAACAAACTCTGGCAAGATCACTGGGTATTTAACTGAAATGTAGCAATTTCTTATTCCATTTTTAAAACCACTTTCTTTTTATTTTAAAGACATATATTTGATTTTGAATACGGTTCGATCTACAAGTTCTTGCAGTCAACTATGCAGTCTTAAACTGAACTCAAATTTCAGAAACTATTTGAATGTTGCATAATGATAGCTACCATATTTCTGGCTAAGTCAGTTCCACTTCCATAGCCACCAATTTGAGTTGACTAACAAAATTGTCATGTCTCATGATGTACAGGTTTGAGCTCAGAAAGGGTTGAGATTGTAGGATTCCTGTAAGCCAGTACAAATGCCTACAAATGTTTAATTTATCAGTTTTCAAAAGATATTTTATATATGTAGCAGGGGCAAACGCAGGATCTGTAGAGGGGGGTTTCCACACCACGCCGCCAGTGGACGTGACCAGCATGCATGGGGGCGTGGTTATAATTTTAGACAGTGCTTGGCTGCTCTCAAACTCTTCCTATCCCCATAATATACATGGGCAATGCCGCGTGCACTACTATTATGTGCACGCAGCTCTCCCTTTTCAAGCAGAGCTGTGTGAAGCGGGAGCAGGGTCCAGCCACCTCAATTATACAGTGCTACAGGCTTGGTGGGGGGTTTCCAGGCACTACGAACCCCCCCCCCCCCCCTTCCTCCCTGGGTTGCCTATGTGTAGTTTTGTAAAGGTATTTCAGTGTTTTGCATTTATGCCCACTTTACCCTGGTTTTGCTTGCCCACCTGTTACATGCAGCGATAGGTTTGGTTTATCAGGAATACTTGTTGCTGTGCTTGCCAATACTGTGCTGTGTAATAGTGAGGAGCCAGTTCACTGAAAACGTCTTGGTAACTGCCCTTGTGTTGAAAAGACGTAATCAGAATAATGAGACACAGAAGTGCTTGTCAAGCCACGGGGGATCTGCATTAGAACACAATGTACATTAATCCTGGCACAACATAACTTAATCCAGAGTAGTTAAATTATGTGTTCAAACCTGGCAAACCGCGCAGACAAATATTTGTGATGACGCCCATTTTACTCTGTGATCGCTCTTCCGTTCCATCCAAATTATAGTGCTGCCAGAGGCAGTAGACCTGGGAAGTTTATTAAAGAGACACCAACATTTAAACATGAAAAGTCACCTAATGCCTTTATATTGTATAACTTTAAGGGAGAGAACCCTATAATTAGAACATTCTTAGCCAAGAAGAATCATAAAAAAAATTAACAAGAAATTGTGACTAAAGACTAGGAAACAGATATAGAGGTAGATTTACTAAAACATACTAGAAAGGAACTGGAGGTGTTTCTCATAGCAACCAATCAGGTTCTAGCTACCATTTATCTAGTATATTCTAGAATCTGATTGGTTGCTATACCTCCCCTTTTCCTTTTTAGACGGTTTAGTAAATCTAGCCCATAGTCAGGAAGGGGCTCTTAAATATGTTTCTCAGATAGCCTTCTATAGAGAAGCCTTAAGCTCAAATAAGCTACACAATCCTTTATTTAAAAAGTGATACAATATTTATTTTCTGTTTAATTAGAATTAAGTAAACTAAAAACATTTTTTTTTACTTGGAGTGAAATGGTGAAAATGAGATAGGTGATAAATACTTTATGTATTTATGTTTATTAGTAAGATCGTTTTTAACCATTTTTTTATACTTTTAGAGCTGTTTTTGTATCGTGAACATGTCCAGTTCAGTCAGTCACTTTGTATATCCTAATCTGGCTGAAAAGTGAAAATTATAAAGCTGGATGCAGCACGTGCAAATGGTCCTGACACTATAGTTGATTAAATGATTGGATTGCGGGATCAAAGCATGATTTCTTTCGTGAGGTCAGAAAACAGAGGAAGCTAAAGAATGCAAAGTCAGCATTTTGCCAACAGCTGCACCAACTGACATCGTTTTAGAGTCAGTGGTGATTGACACAGAGACGCAGATGACTGACACAATATGCTGATGATTGACACAGAGACGCAGATGACTGACACAATATGCTGATGATTGACACAGAGACGCAGATGACTGACACAATATGCTGATGATTGACACAGAGATGCAGATGTTGGACAGAGACGCAGATAACTGACACAGAGACGGAGATGTTTGACAGAAATACAGATGATTGACACAGAGACGGAGATGTTTGACAGAAATACAGAGGATTGACACAGAGACGCTGATGATTGACAGAAATACAGATGATTGACACAGAGACGCTGATGACTGACACAGAGACGCAGATGTTGGACAGAGACGCAGATGTTTGACAGAGACGCTGATGACTGACACAGAGATGGAGATGTTTGACAGAAACGCAGATGATTGATACAGAGACGCTGATGAATGACACAGAGATGCAGATGTTTGACCTAAATATTTTCTAATGGCACTTTTTAGTTCTATATATCTCAATGGGTGGTTCCTTTCACTGGCTCTTAAAAGGCCCGTGCCTCAAAGACAACAAAATGATTGATACAGAGACACAGATGACTGACACAGACGCAGATGTTTGACAGAAACGCAGATGACTGACACAGAGACGCTGACGACTGACACATAAATACAAGTGATTGACACAGAGATCCATGTTCAGAGAGACAAAATGGAAAATCAACTGGGCAAAGAGAGCTGCAACACATGAAAATTTAAACTGGTATTGGTTTGCGGGGAGGTAATATTTCTAGTGAAATGCTGAGCTACTGGCTAGTAAAAAGTTAGAAAGACTGCTGACATTGGAATGTAGACTTTGAACACATGAACCCAATGCACCCAAAGACCAAGGGAATTTCAGAGCAAACATGCCTGTGCTAGTGACATTTCAAAGGCAACTCATATTATTTTCCCTGTAAATTGTAGTGTAGAAATAAATGTAGACTGTTTAAACAAAGTTTTGATGATTGGAAGCATGGAGAGAATCACAATTTATATCAGGGGAATAGTGATCTGGTTGTGCCGACAGCCCCATTGTCTGCCAAATAGAACATTATACGGGTGCAGGGTACTAACGCGAGCTGGTATTGTCATACCGTGTCTCTGTGGGTCTTCCACTGACAGGCATATGTCACAGGGGGGTTCATGGTAATAGCTCAGCAGCTACAAGGGGCTCCTGTGGCTTTCTCTATCCCCAATGTGTCATGTGACCAGCACCAGTCACATGTGACAGCTGCCAGAGTGTAGGTGAGTGAGCACAAGAGTGTATGAGAATGTTTATGTGTAGTGTGCGTATGGGTGGGGAACAGGCTGTTTGGGAGAGAAGAGATGGACAGACCTTGCGCCAAGGGACCCCCATTTATGCCTGGTGAATGGTAGAAAGAAGGTGCATAGCGTGGCATGCCACGTGATGTATGTCTGACGTGTGGTCAAGATTCGCGTGTGGCAGCCCGTGTGTGGGGCCCATGTTGTATGTACAGCCCAGGCCCCAAATCATGTAAATCCACTACTAACTGCATGGTGATGTACTATCACCAGCAAGACTATTCAACTATATGTTATCATCATCATCACCATTTATTTATATAGCGCCACCGATTCCGCAGCGCTGTACAGAGAACTCACTCACATCAGTCCCTGCCCCATTGGAGCTTACAGTCTAAATTCCCTAACATACACACAGACACATACAGACAGAGAGACTAGGGTCAGTTTTGATAGCAGCCAATTAACCTACTAGTATATTTTTGGAGTGTGGGAGGAAACCGGAGCACCCGGAGGAAACTCACACAAACACGGAGGGAACATACAAACTCCACACAGATAAGGCCATGGTCGGGAATCAAACTCATGACCACAGGGCTGTGAGGCAGAAATGCTGACCACTAGGCCACTGTGCTTCAACTGTATGGGCTGAGCGGGTATTCCATGCTGATGTCCTGATCGCAAAGGTAATATGCAGCCACCATGTGGGAGGAAGGACCATTTCTTAGGCCCCATGATGCTGTACACCTTCCAGTAGAGCTTGTGCTCTAATGCCAAGGTTCCTATCATGATGCTGCAACACAACTGACACCTGATCATGGCTCAGCAGAAATAACGCAATAAATACAATCAGAATCATCAAAAAAGGAAAGCCATTCCTATGCAGTTCTTTTTGTTTTAGTTATACATCAGTCTAGATCCTCTTTGCCCTATTTGAAGCTCACATTTATTACCACAGTATACTGGTGACACATTCAGACTACTGGTGGACAATCACTGCTGTAGAGACTATCTATGAATCAGCTCCAAATTGTAATCATTGTGATTACTGTGCACTTACGGTAACGGTGCCTGTGAACACGGTCTTCTGGGACCGGAGTTCTCAATTTCATGCTGTGCTCTGTCTGCCAGGAATTGTCACCTAACTGCTGGGTGTGAATTGTAAATGCAATCAGGATATTCTATATTTTGGTTCACTTTACTAAAGGCTGTCTGAGAAGTTATTTTACTTTGTATATTGTGCACAGAATATAGCATTGCACTAATTTATTGATATATTGATATATTTATTAATATACACAAAAACACTACAGCTGTGGACTGTGTCAAAGTATAGTTCTTGGTTTTCCATTAAGAAAGAGATTCTTATATCTTGGCCAAACAGATTTATTTGAATCTGTTAAAACGAATGGCACTCAATGGCAATATCCTGAGCTATGCACAATTAATCTAATCAGAGGTCGGTCACAAACTAGCTCCTACTTTCCACGTATTTATCTGCCGAGGGCAGGGCCATCTTAACAACATTATGGGCCCCTTGGCAAAGCAGTGCACCGGGGCCCCTAGATATAGATATAGATATATAGTTGTATACAGATACAGATATAGATATAGATATATAGAGATAGAGATAGATAGATGTACTTGCTCAGTGACCCTTGTAGGTTTTTTTTTGCAGGTTTTTTTCTTTTGCAGGATTATTTATTCTCATTAAGAGCTGTGCCTATGGGGCCCCCTTGCCCGTGGGGCCCCCGGGCAGCTGCCCATTGTGCCCAATGGAAAAGATGGCCCTGGCCGAGGGGCACCGTTCACTGTACACAGACAACGCTTTCATTTTAATAAGTAGTTTAGAAAAGATAACCATCAATAATTTGATAATGGCTAATTTCATTTGTTGTCTTTGAGGCCTTTTAAAGAGCCAGTGAAAGGATCCACCCATTGAGATATATAGAACTAAAAAGTTAGGTGCCATCAGAAAATATTAAGGTGCTTTGGCTACCTGATCCTTTGGACTTGTCTGGTCCTATAGTAAGACAACCTATTGCATTGGTATTCGTTATGATCGCTTCTCTGCCTTTTGGTTAAGATCGAGGGTAGTATCTGTTCAGAGCAGACCACCTTGGTCCATTGGCCTGGAGGCCCGGGCTGCAGAGAAAGCCTGGCACAATGTGTGCCCCTATGAAGTGGTGACCCATGGGGTGCCAGAGAATCATGATGCACCAGTACATTAGTACATTTTTATCAGTTTCTTTGCACAACCGCCTCCTTCTGCCCTGGGCGGGAGAATCTTTACAACTGCTCGGCCATTATACTGGGGTCATACCCATAGAGCAATATTTATTTAACACCTTGTTTGTCACCTTCACTTTTATGTAGTTTTTCTTTCACAGGATCTAGGGGGTGCTGACAGGCCCGGCGCTCCCATTAGGCAAGGTTAGGCACCTGCCTAGGGCGCCCTCCAGAATGAAAATTACTTTAAAACTGTGCGGCGACCGCTGACCATACCTGTCACGGCCGCCGCACAGCATTCAGATGCACGGGGGAGGGGGGAAGAGG
Organism: Mixophyes fleayi; assembly: GCF_038048845.1. NCBI lineage: Eukaryota > Metazoa > Chordata > Amphibia > Anura > Limnodynastidae > Mixophyes > Mixophyes fleayi. The sequence goes on along the minus strand of NC_134408.1, from coordinate 26,968,139 downwards.
CTATTGCTCACCACCGCCGCCTCTCTGCTCCGTCTCCTCCCCTCCACTCACTAGTGTCAGTGAGTGGAGGGGAGGAGACGGAGCAGAGAGGCGGCGGTGGTGAGGTAAGGAAATACGGGGTGAGGAGGGAGGAGGGCGCCGTTTTTGCGGGGGGGGGGGGGGGGCGCAGCCGATTTTTGCGGGGGGGAGGGTGCCGATTTCAAAATGCCTAGGGCGCCATGGACCCTAGCACCGGCCCTGGGTGCTGATTATCTAGGGTGAGGGGCAGTGTGGACCTGAGGCTCCCATCCCTCTGAAAATCTTCTATGCCCTCCCTTCTGTGGGTGGGCAAGTCTTCAAACCCTGGGTGAAGCCTCAGTGCATCCCAGGGTAAAACAACCCCCCTAGCCTTGCAGCCAAGGGGGGGTCTGAATAGCCTTTCCCACTAAGGATAGGCCAGGGATAGAGGGGCCCTTTCTCTTTTGAGAAGGGCCTGAGCTACTGCAGTCTTTTGCATATTTTGGTTCTGCTCCTTGTTTTGCATTTTGGGCATAAAAGCACCGATCCCAGGCTTTCAATAATATAGATAGATAGATAGATAGATAGATAGATAGATAGATAGATATTATTATAGTACATGTTCCCAATGCTCTCTAGTGATGTCACCAGCAAGGACAGATTATGAATGATGATAGCGCTAAGCGACGTCGTTACAGGTTTTATTATCTTACACTTCCATTAACGTCACTTGTACCATATAATATATATATATATATATATAACTTATCTTTCTCTCTCCCAGTCCTGTCTGCGATCCTGTTTCCAAGAAGGCATGGTAAAACAGTGTAACTGTGCCCATTACTTGTACCCACTCCCGGATGATGCCCATTACTGCAATAATCAGGAAGATCTGGACTGGGGTAGGTAACTGTGTCATACATCTGGGTTAATATAGAACAGGTCCAGTGACCGGATCACATTAGGTCCAGTTCTGTTCACTGATGTCCACATACACATAATTTTCTAGACAGTCTCTATTGACTCTGCACACGTGTTAGTCGCTTTGGACTCACGTGACGATTTGGGTCCGAAATAACCAAATAGTCTGTCCTAATCACTGCTTATATACGCACCTCTAAAGCTAACTGAAATGGAAATAAAAATAATCAACTGTTGAAGTATTCCTTTTTTGAGGGGAAAATGGTGTCATACACACATGAAGAAAATGAATACAGTGCATAGCAGTAATGCACCAAAATATACTCCAGATGCCAATGCTCTGTTTGTTATCTCTGTTTCCAGAACGGCTAATAGTTCTTTTATGTCTTTATTCACAGTGACCTGTTATTACCAGATGAGGGACTCTATAAGTGTGAGGGAAAGCTGCATTGACCTGTGTAGACAGCCATGCAAGTAAGTGTGCTAAATTGCCTGAAACCATTTTTATATGTAGTGTGTCAGAGACAAGCACCAGCGTAGGTGCTCGCCTTATTGGTCTGTGTTTTGCATGTGCTAATATTAGACTCCACCTGACAAGCTCATGTGTTCTATAGAGGAGTGTATAAAGGTCGCTGGAATTAAAGCATTCCATTGCCTTAAGTATAGGTCATTTAGCAAATCATATAGGTTTAGACACACCCACTGTTCCCCCTTCTAAAGCTTTTACTTTGAGCACCACCAAATCCTAAACATTCAGGGTCTCATGTAGAGTTGGATACGTAGCATAAAACACATCTATCACTACTGCCTACAGCCTACTCTCCTGGAATTTCCGGGAGGCTCACGAATTTCTGGGAGTCCGGAGGAGCAGGCATCCTCCTGGGCCTTGGTGGAGGCGGGACTTAATAATGTGATTGTGTCGTTAAGCCCTGTCCCAATATTTAATGCCGTATCTGCATTTAATAGCGGGGGCAGGGCCATGGTGACACGACACACCCCTTCCTGCTCTGGGATCACCCAGAGGGGAGGTTTTAAAAGTTAGCAAGTTTGCTCTACTGTGTATGCTTGTAAAATAAGACTTAAGCTTGGATCTGTATGTAGAGTCAGTCATATCTTGCATATATGACTCCTTGTGCTTATAGAGGCAGACGGAGGGTAAGGGTCGTGCACGCAAGCAGAATAAGGGCGTGTTCAAGTAGGTTTGATGTAGACCTGGACACAGACACAACTCTCTGGAAAGTTATCTGTTCTCTACCCCCGATGTAAGACACAAACTCATAATGGTGAAGATCAGCTGAGATGCGTCTGACTCCATACGCCACGTAGAACGTGTCTGTGCCTGCGTCTTAGACAAAAATTGCGTTCAACTCTACATAAGGCCCTAAATCTGCAATAAAGCTTTCCTTTCTGTCTGCAAAACGTGCTAATCTTAGTGACGCATGTAATTACACAAAAGTACCTATAGCATTCATTCTACCAAACAGAAAAACGCACAAACATTATATGTAGCAGGAGGGGTTAACCTGTGTGTCCAGGCAAGTTTAGAGTGGGAGAGACTATGGTTTAAGAAATTAAGAAATACAAATAGAAGACCAAATTTTAAGGCTATGCACCAAGATAATTGTTTACAGAATACAATCTGATGCATTCAGAATCTGTACAAAAACCTGTCATGTAAGATGTCAGTATGTAATAACAGGTTGAGCAGATAAGTAACATACCGCTTTCTACCTCTCTATTTTTATTACAGTGATAGCAACTATAAAATGACCATCTCCATGGCTGACTGGCCGTCTGCTGCAGCAGAGGTAAGTGCCGCAGTTCAAAATGCTGCCCTCTAGTGGTGAACATGTTCACGTGGCGGTGGCTAATAATGTGAGCATGTTGTCAGCAAAGGCGATGTATTAGCGCCAAAATGTGTACATGTAATTCTCAGTCCCCATGCTGACAATATCTGACATTATTCTATACCTAAAGTCAGCGATTCACGTTTGTGACTTAACTGATGTGCTCCAGCCCTATACTGATAATTAGGACATTCCACAGTCATTCACTCATTTGGTTAACCCCAGATGCCTTCTCTCCTGGAATGCCCGGGAGGCTCCCAGATTAGGGTGACATTTAGAGCAGGAAGTTCTCCTGGAGGGTGCAAGGTGGACGGGGATGTGTTGTGAGGACACAAATCACTTAGTCATACACCTTGCCCCAACCACTTGATGAGGCAAATGACATGATCAAGCCCCACCCACCTCTATGAACACTGAGTGGGCAGGGATGGGATGACGCAATTAGCATCCTCTTACCCTTTGCCACTCCCATGTAGTGATGCAAACGGCATCAACAAGTTCCGCCCACTTTTTCTTTTTATATCTCCCGACGGGGTATGACAAGGGTATGACAAGTATGCTAACACTTTTGCGGCTGAGATAGACTGATATGCATTGCGAGTGCTTATCCACTTATAAATGGGAGATGCATTCTCTGTTAGGCTGGGTGCACACTCCAGAAATGTTCTTCCGATGTGTTATCTATAGCGATTATACCAACGACGGATTAAGAAAAAAAAAAAAGCAAAGTCCTGATCAGCAGCCGATTCATGTGTACACACTATATACGTTTTACAAGATGTACCTTCCGATTTGGCTCTTCAGCTGTCATAACCCCCAGCTGAAAAGATCATGGCTTTGTAAACTCTATGGAGATCCTGATCGTGCGTGCATACGCACTGCAGAATCGGCACGACAGATTTTTAGCTCAGATTAAAAATCAAATGAAACGATACAATGAGCTTTCGACAAATAACCGTTCATCATTGCATTGTACACCCCAATGCAATATCGGGCCGAACAGTCACTTATCAGGTGATTGGCCCTATAATCTGCCGAAAACCCTGTAGTGTGTTTCCAGCCTTAACAGTATAGCCTGTCCTTACCTCTCCATCAACTTATACCCATTTTTCTGTTTCCTTAGAATTTAAACTGGCCGGCTGGTGCTTATAATGACAACATTAAGACAGATCTTTGGTTTTGAGAGGCTGCAAAAGTTACGAAAATTTATTTTCTAAAATACAAATTTTCTCACCGCAGAAATGTCTGTCCTGTACTGTGTAAGCAGGTTTCATTTAAAATCCAATCCTATTGCCACATAAGCCAACCCCAGAGCCGCAGATGCCTCTTCTAGCAAAGTTCATGCGACATGCTTCTTGCATACGATACATTGCGTGTGGCAGGTGTATAGTTTGGTAGACTGCTTCGAATGTGATAAAAAATAGGTTTTAAAATATTTTACCTTTCAGGACTGGATTTTTCATGTTCTGTCTTATGAGAAAGATTCCAGCCTAGACATCACTGTTAACAGGTATGTATGCAAGTTAATATGCGATGTGTGTACAAAGCTGAATAAGTTCAGACAGTGTTTTGTTTTTTTAGAAAAGATTTATCCACCTCTCTCAAATATTAGTACTGTGGGTGTGTTCTCATACTTGCCAGTAATCCAAAATGTTAAGGGGCTGTCCTGATTTCCGAAGCCCGAATGGGTGCCACTTACATATTTGGGACACTAGCCTTGTCAAATGAGGGTGTGGCTTCAGTGGGCTAGGGGTGTGGCTTATTCCATAGCAGATTATTGTCACATCAATTCTCAACAAACTGACCCCTGCCAACTCTAGCCACTTCTCCAGTGCCACATATGAATGCATGCACTGATCAGTGAAACTGGGCTGACAAATCTGATTGGACAGCAGCAATTGTCCATTTAAAATTGTAGCATGTATACTGTGCTCCTTCTCTAGTCATTTAAATAATTGCCTGTGTTGAGAACAAAGAACTTAAGTAGATAAGGAAACCATACAACACAATGCCACCAATAAATGGAAATGGTAAAAAGTTTTAACTTTTCAATGTCTTTATCTTTAGAAATGGCATGATTATGCTGAACATCTACTTCCAAGAATTTAATTACCGCACTATTTCAGAGTCGGCCACCACCAACGTGAGTGTTCACCTGTTGTGGGGAGGAGAGGGAGGGAGCAGTGGAGCCGGGAATATAGAATAATGAATAAGAAGAACATGCAGACTGATATCTCTGTGATACAAACACCTTTAGTGGAAGCTACTGAACTTTCTGTTGGTGTTAAAACAATATTGATTTTACTTAGGAAAGGAGATATAACAGAAGTATTTATCACCTTTTTATTACTTTGTAATCTCTCTGCCGATACCACAGTCCATAAAAGTACATTCCTCTACATATTTCTGTCCACTTTCAGTCTGCTTTTAGTATGAAGACTACGATGAGCCCTGGGTAATACTAAAGTCATTATGGGTTCTTTTGTGATAGCATAAGGACTGGCGGAGACCATGGTAAGCGTGGCAGAGGGGTGCCATGCTTAACGCGACACCCACCCAGTAAAAAAATGTTTTTTTTGCTGTGGGTGTCTACCCCCTTAGCATCCGAGTCCCCGCTCTGAACAGAACAGGGATCGAAATAAACGCTAGGGTACGGGGGAAGTCCAGCAAGGTGGCTCTGTACATGCCAGCGCCGGCCCTGGATGCCATGTGCCTAGTTAGGTTTCAAATGCCCCTAATTTTATGTGAAGTGCGGAGGTACAAAACTTAGCATCTAACGGGAGGGGCTGTTGCATATTGAGACCGTACTAGCTGGGCTGACGGAAGCGCCCGGATATCTGTATGGATTTCTATATAAAATTTGAGTCCTGGACAAGTATCTTGCCCAAGTTACTTTAGACTGTACATATCCCATGTTATGAATTTTACTGTAAATAGTAAATCCAGGAACCAATGTTATTTAGAATACACATAAAACCCAGTACTCACTTTCTATACACATCATGGACCTCTCCTTAAGTTCATTCAATACGGTGCAAGCACATACTCCAAATACCTTACTGCAAGGAGAAAGCCTACACAATCAGTACAGTATACAACATCATCATCATCACCATTTATTTAGATAGTGCCACTAATTCCACAGCGCTGTACAGAGAACTCACTCACATCAGTCCCTGCCCCATTGGAGCTTACAGTCTAAATTCTCTAACAGACACACAGACTAGGGTCAATTTGGTAGCAGCCAATTAACCTACCAGTATGTTTCTGGAGTGTGGGAGGAAACCGGAGAACCCGGAGGAAACCCACGCAAACACTAGGAGAGCATACAAACTCCTCACAGATAAGGCCATGGTCGAGAATTGAACTCATGACCTTAGTGCTGTAAGGCAGAAGTGCTAACCACTTAGCCACCGTGCTGCTCCTCTCCCGAAGTTCATATGAATACAGATGTTCCATACCATATGTGTTTTACTGTAAATAGCCCAGAACCCAAGTTCATTAAAATAGACAGCAAACCCCATTACTGTTAAGGAGAATGACCACTCTTTCACCAGAATACACAAGATCCCTAAAACCACATGTTCTTTAAAGTAGACAACAAACCGCATACTACAGATAATGTATTTTACAGTATATAGTAAGATTTTCCCAAGTTTACTAGAATAATATCACAAGCTGTTTAATACACACTGTAGCCATTGGGTTTAAATAAGGAACTTCTAGGTTCTCGACAGTCCTCTAGCTTAGGAACTAGCCCCTTTGTTCCCTATTACAGTCACTGTTTGGCTTCCACCCATCATATGTCTTATTCTACAGGTCGTGTGGCTACTGTCAAACTTGGGAGGTCAATTTGGGTTCTGGATGGGCGGCTCGGTCCTGTGCATCATTGAATTTGGGGAGATCATCATAGACTGCATTTGGATCACCATACTTAAATTCCTTGGCTGGAACAGAAAGAGAAGAGAGAAGAGACGCCGCCCTGAGTATGCGGATCCACCACCCACAGTATCCGAGCTGGTAGAAGCCTACTCTAATCCAGGCTTCCATCACGAAGATGCAAACCAAACCGATATGCCAATACCAGGCACCCCACCTCCAAAGTACGACTCCCTACGGGTGAAAGACATGGATGCGATTGAAGCAATATCGACTGATGAGGAATAGAAAAAACTTTAAGATGATCTAATTATCACAACTAACACCCATTATTAATCTATGAATCAGTTACTATTCTAATTAACACCTTCAGGAACTATTAACCTTATGTTATAAGCTTAAAATATTAGGGAGAAATAAAGTAATGTCAATATTTTTTGAGAAAAACCCTCAGTACTGGACATTTCCATTATTAACTTACTTGACGGGTTAGAATATAAAATAAAAGGCTATTTTAAATACTTTACATTTATCTTACCGCTTATTTTAATGAGGGTCCGTATATTCCTGATGGGAGAAAACTGGGACAACCATAAATATTTAATCGGCCAACAGCTGCCGCCACTTGCTTGTTTTGGGTGCCTAATATAGTCAAAACAATTATTTCTGTATTTTGACCACTAATTCTGTATATCCTGATACATCAAACGTATTAATTCTTGGAAAATAGGCAATACAATTTATGGATTTCCTCAAGTGGCAGTAAACCAGGTCTTCCTAGGACAGTCAGAAAAGTGGCACATAGAGGTATAGTTTAATTTTAGTTTAAAATGTAAAAATAACAGGATTTATGGAGATACAGTTATCACTTCTGTCACAAGATGATTTTACCACTCAATGTACGGAGCCTTGCACTGTACAGAGGAAGTGTGGGCAGATTTCTATTTATGACCAATCGTATTTTTCATTTCTTAGCGCACTGATAAGAAATTATGTAACGTATTTATTTATTAAAATTGTTCAGCAAGGACAGCAGAGCAGAGCCCTTGGCAAACACAGATTGGCTGCAGTTGACTAAAGGAAGTGTACTGTACCCAATGACTGCACTAAGGTTGGAATCCTGTTAGATTCCGTTTTCCCTTTTTCACATCACTGTTTTCACAGTGAAACCATGTGAGTTGGTAGCCATGTAGGACCAGAAAAGGGTTGGCAAATTTTAGCCCGGGGGGCAAGACTTGACTTTTAATGGAAAAAAATGCAGATGGAGCAGTGTCCCAGCCCAAAGAAGCCCACTTTAGGACCGGCCCAGGGGGGGGGGGGGGGGGAGGGAGATGCCCCCCTGCCCAGGGCACTGAAAAAAGTGTATACTGTACAATAGCCACAAAATGTGGAGGTCTGCTCTATATTAGCAACCAGATTGTATGGTCTTATATACTAGCAACCACATTGTGAGATCTGCTCTATACTGCCAACCACATTGTGAGACCTGTTTTAGAAACTAGATACCAGATTTAGTTACCAGATTGGAGGTCTGTTATGTGTTTACTAACCGTCAAATCGGAGGTCTGCTTCATATATTAGGCTGGGAACACACTACAGGTTTTTCACCCGATTATCTTGCCAATCACAAGATAAACAACCGATAGGTCCGATATCGCATTAGTGTGTACGCTCCCACGATCATGTTTTATTGATCCAAAGCACATTATATCGTTTCATTTGATTTTATAAACGTACTAAAAATCTGCACCTGCAGCGTGTATGTACTCACGATCAGCAGTGTAGGCAGATCTCCATAGAGTGTACAGAGTCACAATCTTTTCAGTCGATGCTTATGACAGATGAAGAGCACAGATCTAAAGGTCAATCTTGTAAAACATGTACACATGACTTAGCAGGCTGATCGCGACCTTCTGTCATTGGTAAAATCGTTACAGATATCGCATCGGGAGAGATTTTCAGCCTTAGCCATTGCATTGGATATGAGCCAACAGAGAGTAATCTGTATTGTACTTTCTAGTTTGAGGGTAGGTGGAGGACCTGTTTATCAGATTGTAGAGACCCAAAGATATTTCACAGCGACGCTTTGCGCCAGAAATATTCTGCATTCACTGAATTAGCCTTAAAATCATCCAAATCAGATCATTTATGAGACAAATCATAAACAATTACAGAATAGGACAACCTACTGATTAATGGCACAACAGAAACTATTTAATTTGTGAGGTTTTACACGACACCTAAAACAGCTGCTGGATCAATTAAATATAGTCAACACCGCCACTATGCTCAAGAAGTGATGTGTGCAAGATAAAATGGTGCCCCCACTGAGCCCTGATCAATATTGTGTCTCGCAATCTCCACAAAATCACTACACAGATTATTGACCTTAACCTCCCCCATGTGTCATCTGTATATTAAAAAAGTTCCATCAGGTTCTAACTATCATTTATCTAGAATGTACTAGATAAATGATAGCTACAACCTGATTGGTTGCTATGGGCAACACTTTTCCTCTTTAGAAGCTTTGATGAGCTTTGTTAAGTCTACACCTAGGTTTACTGAATCATTATCAGGCATATCTGAAATTTGTTCATCTTCCAGCACTATAATCCCCAAACAGACAGATTTAGTTAATTTTAGCTATGTGTGTGGTCAAATAAGACAGCGATAATGTCACTGAAGCCTGGGTTGGCATGTGTTTGGCCAGCTTAAGGCACACAAATAAGTCTATTTATTTAGCCATTGATCTTTACAATTTCCCCCCTCCAAAGATAAAATCCTTAAATATTTAGTAATACCAAAATGTAATGTCAATTATATTATTGCTAACATTCCTCTAACTGTTCAAATGGCTTTTCTTGGAACGTCTTAGTGTGCAGAATGTGGCTTTATACAGCCTGGAAACTTCTTCCCTCATTTAGAGTAGAACTTACTTCCAGCTTTCAAGCGCAAGCTCTGATTGGTTACTTGCAGACAGTTCCCTGGCTTGTCATTCGCAGTGCAGCTGTGCTAGCAGTAAGCTCTGCATCATCTAGCAGGATGTTTTATTTGTAACCACTGGATTGCCAAAGAAGAAAGAAGAAGAGAAGAAAGAAGAAGATCCTTTAAGATTTAGGTACGCAATAAGAAATGAGGAATTGGAAGAGTCTTAATACAGTGTGTGTGTTTGTTTGTTTTTTAGTACTTTACAATGTGGCACTAAAGGTCCCAACAGGCATGCTGTCATTTGTAGTTCTACCAGTGCCAGAATGCGCTGACAGCCATGTGCATGCTGACACTTGTAGTTGTACAGGTACCAGAGCATACCCAAGTAGGTTATGGCTGGGATAAGTAGTGGCATATATTAAAATACTACCTTGTAAGACAATTTCCCTCTATATTAACATGCAACAGCAAAAAGGCCAACGATACCCATTTAAACTGTACAAGTGACCAATACATTCTAGAGGCTGGCTGAACCAACATTCATGAGAATGCAGCCCATCTATTGGCTAGAAACCTGTTACAACACTGAGACATGGACCAATAGGAACCAGTGTCATCTTTAGAGGTATGAGATAAGAAGTGAGCTCTCTAGCTCCCCATACGGATGTCTCAACCAACAGTATAACTGCCTTGTACAACGTGGTATTCTAAATGTCAGTTTAAAAATACATCTGAATGTGTGTCTGTGTCTATGAGAATGTCATTCCGTACCCATTGCCTGGCTGTAGTAGAAGTACTAAGCATGGCGATTGTGTGGGAAAACCTGTTCGAATTGCTTGTAAATCTATTCATAAGTGACCCCACCACCCCCTTCCTCGCTGTGCAAATAAAACATTTGTCTGAGGCCCTGCTCCTCATATTTCCTCACCCGGTGCTAAAGAACATGTAAATGGCCACTCCTATCTCTCCTTCTGTGCAGGCAGAGTGTGGAAAGGTTATTCATTCTTCCAACGGTTCAGTTTAATGGCGTATCCTTAGCAGCTTGTAAAGAGGAAGAAGAATGCTTAACAGTGTCTTTATAACCAAATATCATGTCACGGTATTTACTTCGTTAAATCCCGGACCATCACTTAGTGTAACAGATAGTTAAAAGTTAACACTTGTATACATTTTCCCATTTCGGCAAAAAAACAAACCCTCTAATTTAGCTCATTGCCATAAATGAAATAGAAAGAACCAATAAATTATTAAAAAAACGTTGTAAATCCTTAGCCAGGCTACAGACAGTTAACACCAGTCTTAACTCCACACGTGCAAAAAAAAATATATCATTTAATGTAGTGTTGTAAGTAAAGGCAGCTCCAGAGAAATCACTAAGTTGGTTTGTGTAGTATTTCTATGAGCCATTTCCTCTCCAGGGGGGCTGCTCTGTTGAGACTGAGGCCTTCTCGGATTCTGGATTGATAGAGAATTTTATAGACTTGGTCCCAAACAATGGAACTAACTCTGGTTCCTAAAAACAGGCAAATGGCCACAGATGCTGTAGATGGACGACCCATAATCCTTGGCAACCCACGATGCCATCCAGGTGCTGAGGTGTTCCGGTTACGGTAGCTGATCAGAGGAGACTGGCTGGCGTTCTCAGTGGGCGATAAAGTGTGGCTCTCCACACTAAACCACCAAATGAAGATGCCCTCATTCAAACTGGAGCCTAGGTGCACCGGTCTGTACCCAATCAGCAGTTATATTACTCCAGTGGAGTACAAGCTACGGCTACCAACTCCTTTTCAGATCCATTCAGTGTTTCACATTTCCCTTCTGAAACTGGTGAGTGATCCATTTCCTAGATGAGTGGTGGATCTTCCTCCCGCAGTGAACATAGAGGTCCACCAAGAATATCGACATTCGATCCTTGGATCTCGCAGATTTGGGAGAGGAGAGCAGTACCTGGTGTACTGGAAGGGCTGAAGAATGCTCTTGGATTAAATCAACCAATATTTACACATCTGCATTGCTTGCCAGGCTGAATCCAGCAAGCCTAGAGTGTCGTCATCCAGAGTCTGCTCTTAAAGTGAGGGGGGCACTGTGAGAATTCAAAACACTAGTTCTACATGATGTTGAGATACTGCAACAGATTCTGACTTAATATTGCATGAGTGATTACACTGGAGGGACTGCAGGTGGCACTGTTCCTAAATGTGTTATTGTGTTGTCACTCTGTATAATAAAGAAATGGAAGTTGCTCAATCAACTCTGTATAATAGTAATGTACTCTGTTGTACACGGAATCTTCTGGTGTCTACTCATGTTGATGTTGCATGCAAAATGTGTTCCGTCTGTATGCTGACATAACCACACAGTTTAAGATAAAGTTAAGGGATTTCCTCTGTGTCCCGGTGGGCCACTGGGTCACTGGATACAAGCATAAAGAAGCCCAGACACATGCACTAGGAGCCCAGACATACAAGCAACAGGAATCCAGTCACAAGCACCTAGGCACAAGAAACATCTCTGAAAGAACCTGCACAGCAAATATGAGTAACCCAGTATCATACCTCAGGAGGGAATAAAAATATACAAAAAGGAAGATAATGGCAAGCAACACTATCAGTAACCAAATTAATGATAACTATCAACTGTGGAAATTCAAAGTTGAAATGCTGCTATCTAAAGAGGACTTGTGGGAAGTTATAATCACACACAGACTAGAGATTAATAATAAAGACAAGAAAAAGCAGACAGGAATGTGCAACTATAAGCATATTAGTTGAGGATGATCAGCTAATTCATATAAGACATGAGAATATTGCTGTGTGGGATGCGCTAAAGAATTCCTACTAAGAAAAATGTACCAAATAAGACTTTGCAAGTGAAATACTATGAAATAATATGCAATAGCATATACATGGACTGATGGAAATTGTATCACAGCTCAGATCTATAGGAGAATATATAAAATACAACCATATAGTAGTCATACTCTTGTGCAGTTTACCCGACACATACAGTGCACTGAGAACAAGGCCTGAAACAGAAGACTAGATTTCGTGAAAACCAGACTCATAGATGAATATCAGCACAGAAAAGATATTACACATGATAACATGGAAAGTCACACAGAAAAAGCACTTATTATACAGTTGGGATCTGTAACTGTAAGGAAACAAGAGCATGTTTTAGATGTAAGAAAATTGAATATTTAAAGAAAAATTGCTCAATATTGAAAGCAGAACAGCAGAAACTAATTTGAAAAGGGTCCAAGCAGAGACTTAAAACTACAGAAAGTACTGGAAAAGTTACATGATTATGCAACAATGGCTAGACATAGGGGGGTATTCAAGGGAGCTGCGAGCTGAAATTCAGCGAGTAATTACTGTATTAACGGTAATAGTTTTAGAGCGCGAGTTTTTCGTCCGTCAAGCCGAACAATTGAATACCCCCCATAGACTTCAAAGAAATCCACTTCAATTTCATAGACACAATAGTGGTTAATAGAAGACTTCCTAAGACAACTTAGCGTAGAGCAGCACAACACTGTACCTGTGGGGATTCAAAACACTAGTTCAAGAGGACAGCTGCCAGAAAACAATTACTGTGAGGACTCATAACACTAGCTCCAGATAACACCTGTCCCCCAGCAGTGTCCCCCAGATAGGATGAAATAGAAATAGCCAAATACTGTTTTTCAAATATTTATAAAATTAAATTATGTTATTATAACATCAAGAAATAGTTACTGCAAATTTAAGAACCCAGCCTCCACATGCGAAATAATTCATATTGTTGCATTCGCACATACCCCTTTCTGCTGATTAGGGGGGGGTTCTTCCCTCTGTTAATTCTTGTAGCATTATGCATCATCATCATCATAATTTATTTATATAGCGCCACTGATTCCGCAGCTCTGTACAGAGAACTCACTCACATCAGTCCCTGCCCCATTGGAGCTTACAGTCTAAATTCCTTAACATACACACACACACAGAGAGAAGCTAAAGTCAATTTTGATAGCAGCCAATTAACCTACCAGTATGTTTTTGGAGTGTAGGAGGAAACCGGAGCACCCGGAGGAAACCCACGCAAACACGGGGAGAACATACAAACTCCACACAGATAAGGCCATGGTTGGGAATTGAACTCATGACCTCAGTGCTGTGAGGCAGAAGTGCTAACCACTTAGACACCGTGCTGCATCAAACTGATCCCTCTTGACAAAGTCCTGGATGATGAAACACGGAGGGCACATGGTTTTGGCACAAGTCTTCTCTGCACAAAGGTCCTTGGAATGTGATCTATTTCAGCCAACATATTAGGCAGACATTAGTTATCAGATCATAGGATGTGGAAGTGCTTTCTAACCTGTATCTAATATATTTTTAATCAATTGTGTTATGCTATATAAATGTTATTACACCTTGGTTCTTACCGAGACTGGTTATCAAAAAACAGTACTTGACAGGCTTCAGATTCATAGATGCAAAACCCACACTTCACTTTTGCGTGTTTCCTGGCCTGACTGGAAATGCAGATGGTGAAAACAGTAAAACCGTGACTTCAAAGTCCTGCTTACTAAGACTTAAGGACACTCTTCTTTAAAAAAAAGTGAAATTAATCTTGGAATTCAGAAGATATCAGGTCTGTCTTTCGTAAGGAGTAAGAGACTCTACAGCCAGACGTAAACCAGGGAATGCCACTGTGAATTGCATCTCTCCACTCCTTAAATCTTGTTTAAATATCTTTTTCCACAAAAATGTCTCTTGATTTTGCATGTGGGCACAAATCTAGGTAATCCGCAACTCCAAGCACCTTCACGTACTGGGCTTACCTCCACCAGGTGCTAATATCTTCATGTGGAGGTCCACATGCTTCCATACAGTCTCTTCAGCTGCTATTTCTGGTCTATTTTTTAGCGTAGGGCCATTTCGGGGATATATACAGTATATATATTTATTTATTTTGCCAGTTGAGGCCATTTAGTGCCTCAACTGAAAAAAATATCCACGACACGAGGGTGTTGCACACTTTTAGATGACCCTCACTATCCTTTTAGCCACTGCTAGATTGATGAGAAGTTCACTTTAACCTTTTTTAACAGCTAGACAACTTTTCTAGGATGTCTGGGCTTCATATTAACATTAATAAACCTGGGCATACCCCCTAAATGTAAAAAAAAAAAAAGTTGATCTTCTTGAATTTTGGATTCTACCGACATCATTCACATTCATGCTTATAGGCTAAATTACCAGATTTTTGGATGCTAATTACACCTTTCCTTTGTGGTTAGACAAGTGGTCATCATACCACATTTCCTGACTAGGCCGGGTACAAGCCACCATGTTTTAATCTTGCAAGTCAACCTAAAACCCTTGTAGGTTTCGATTTCTTATGCCATGTAGAGAGAAAATCAGAAGGGATATCAAAAGCTTCTGAGAGCAAGGGACTGGCAAGGACAAAGGCTGACGTAGTAGAAGAGAGGGCAAGAATCCAAGAGAGCATGTTTCTGCCAGGATACAGACACAGTTTGTGAGAGTCCTCCCCCCTCCCGCCAGAGGTTTAATGCTTCTTGTCTCACACTGACAATTGGGAGCATTTCAAATTCAAGCAGTGCTGTGTCAATCTCAGTCCAAGGCTGTTTGAACCTGGCCTAGTCTCACTAGGAGCTTAAAAAAAAACCTGAGAAATACAAATTGGATGTAGTACATATGTAAACAATGGAATACATAAAATATAAGCAGATTTTTGGACCTGATGAACAAACAGTGGATAAAGGCCCTGCCTCCTAAAGGCCTCATTAAGAGCTGCACAAAAGAGCATTTGCATGATGTAAATGCATCAAGGTGCAAAGATGATGCACTTCCCACATGCACACCTGGCATCCATATTTAGTGTTGCACATATCTTGTGCTTGTGGCTCTTGTGCTTAGACAGATGAATCAGCAGAGCTCACATGGAAGTGAAGTGAACGGCTGCAGACGTAAAATACATTTGCTTAGAGACGTAAATTTTGCTCCTACATAAACCGAGTGCAAAGTTCAGAGTTGATGATATGATAATCGATACATCTTTGCTCACCCATTAATCTATAAGCTAGATTTAAGAACCGCACAACTCAAACTACAGAGGCGGTAATACAAGTGTGCAGATGAACTCTAAATCATGCTCCAAGAAATAAAACGTTGGCTCTTCCTCCTGCAGGTCATACAATCCCAAGCATGACACCAGCTATCCTGTTATCTGGGCCTGTTTTGTCTTTACGTTTTTTATTGCTTTATTTGCTTTCGCTTTAGCAGCCCCTATAGCACCTAATATGAAACCTTAATGCTGTACCACAGAGACAACCTCCCATACCCAGGCACCACGGGGTCAACTGTACCTCCTGAACTCATCAGAGCCAGACTCCCAGGGTAACAAGAATGGGAGGTATTAGGGTGTGACACCCTAGCCAGACCCCCATTTGGGATTTTCCCATATTCGCATTGGGGTGTTCGCTGTACTTACTGGAATCATGCACGGTACAGGTGAGATAATGCACAATAAAACAAGGGGATACCATAGATACCAGTACAAATAAACAATATATAATTACAGACAAAGCAGGCTCAGAGGACTGGATAGCTAGGGTAGCTGGATAGCAGCCTCCAGGTGGCAGGGCCTATACCAGCTGTTCCTCTATCCGTCAGTGCAGTACGTGAGAAAATATAAATAAAATAGTAGAAAGCGCTCGGTTTGTGGGACAATTAAAAAGGTATGGGAAAACAATATTTGCATAATAATAAAAATCACCATAAATGGAACCTGCATAAAAATAAGAAAGTCAATAATAGACAGAATATTCAGGAACAAAACAGTCCTAAAAGATCACAATAAAGGTCTGAGATAAATAATACCATATCAGTATTTCCTCTCATGGCCGATAATTATTTTTGGAGGTTTGAAGGGGTGGAGAGTATTATATATCAATATTTGCAGTTGGGAGATTGGGAGATAGCGTGGGTATGGAAAGATGCCGCTAAGTAGTAAAACCTCCTTTATATTCATGTCTTGCAAGACTTCAGAAGATAATAAACACAAAAACAGTCCCCAAAAAATCAACAGCACATAAAAAGCCTGACGCGTTTCGATACTACAGATACTTACAAATACTCCTCAAAAACATAATATAGCTACAAGACAGAAAATGAACACCACAACGTATCTATAAATAAAAATATTTATTTCAATTGGCAGTAAAGTTTACAGTATTTGGGACCGGCAGATCAAACAACTTACACAGCCCTTTGAGTGCTTGGCTAAGTTGTATATTTGGTACTACCTGAACACAGATACACAATCCATTAGCTTGCAATAGAACATTTATGATTAGATTGATTTGGTAACTGTGGAGCAATGTTAGGTCAGTACTCAATGCTTCTCATTGCTGCTATAGACGAGGACAGTTTCCTAGGCAAGGCTTTTGCGGCTTGTTTGTATTCTTCAGGTTTGGTCTTGAGCAGAGTGACGATGTTCGTCAAGGTACGGGTGGGATGCAAGCCCAATGCATCCATGACATTAATCAGATAATCTAGCAACACACCATGGGAGAAAGTTAGGGGCTGCATTAATACTACAGAAGTGGGTACACAATAAAGCGGAAATTCAATTTAAACCTAGATTATTTATTACTTTAGAAGTTATCTATCATTTGTAGTTAGTAATATTTACATTTTTTTACCCAGTATTGTATAGCTGAGTGTAGATATCTAATTAACATAGATGAAGAGATAGATCACACTTTTTTGCTTTAAATAAACTCTCCCACATGTTGAGGTTCTGCAACTCTTTTTGTCTTTAATGTAAGACGATTCTGTTAGTAGTGAAAACTACAGGTCCTGAAAAACCTTTAAAAAACAAAACCAATAATTATATATTTTTGTCACTATGTTTTTTTCCACTAAAGAAAACCGATTTGGTTGAGCTTGTTTCAAAATAAGTGACAATTGAGGATTCCATCACTTAAAATGAGTTTAAAGAAGTAAAGACCCAGCATAGGCTAAGCATGTTGGTGTTAGCTCAGTGTAACAGGAAAAACAACCTCTCACCTAGATCGGTTGACAGCTGTTTGCTGGAGTGCGGTGTGAGCATGGGGATCTGCAGGATGACATCACAGTACGTCTGCATGGTGGCTCTCGCTAGTGATCCCAGCCAGTAATCGGCCATGTTGTCCAGTTCCGGGGTCTCTTCCCCTGCAATGTACAACACTTGGTCACTACGGCACTTTGCATTTTATTTATTTATCTTTATTTATAGCACCTTCATATTACACAGCACTTTACAGGGAATATTTAATATGAGAAAAATGATGCGCGTATGTATCTATGTAATCAATCTAGGATTCTGCATCTTACTGTCAGAGCCTGTAATTAATGCACCTTAGAGGACATTGACGAGCAGGGAGATTCTGGTTGGTCTGTAAAGTGTTAATATTTGGCTAGGTGTTGCACGTTTGTATGTGCTCTGGGAGCCAGTATGTTTATCTGGTTTACAAATAACTTGGCAGCTGAAAGTCAATAAGAAGTGAATAGACGCAGGTGTAGTTCCCCTATAAATCATCCAGCTAAGTGACCTAATTTACCTGCTTAGCTACAAAGTCACAGGTGCAATATACAGTGCACTCACCTTGCTCAGGAGGGTAAGGTAGTTTCCCAGCATGCAAAGCTAGTTCCAGAGTTGAGTCTTCTGGGGTTACAAAGGGCTCCAGGTGTAGAGGAAGGGACATAAGGTATTGGCCAATCTAAAAATACAAGGGCAGCATTGTACACTGGGCATATACAACGTAGCCAGCATGTTCTGGCAGCAATATATAGGGCAAGATTAAGCAACCTGTGGCTCTCCAGGTGTAATGGAACTACAAAACCCAGCATGCTTGGCTGACCAGAAGCAAGGATTCTAGGACAGTTGGACTCAAGTTGCTTAATTCTGATATTCCAAATAAAATGCAAATGGTCTCTCTCCAATGCTTAGGATATTGGTTTATACATTCATGGTAATTATGGTTCTATTGGTAATATTTGCTAATGTACCATACACTGAGCTAATACACCTGATTACGTAACTGGGGAGAGAGATGCACCAACATATATCCTAGAAGTGTGGCAGCGTGTAGCGCGGCTCCATCACATACTTACGTTACTGATGTATTCAAGTGGGGTGAGGCTGAATGTGGGCAAATCTTCCGTCAGAGTTTCCCCTGATTCTTCGTAGCCCCAGCTCTGGTAAACAACAAGACAGAAAACAGCGACCACCAATCAGATTGCTGCATTATTCAAAGTAATTAAACTGAAATGATGGTTCTATACATAGCATATCATATAGGTAATAAAATGTCATACTGTAAATACTGATATTAGCAGTCACTGAGGAGTTTTGTAGGTAACTAAGTATCCATAATAATATAGTAGGGAATGTACTATTCCCTATAATACACAAGTTGTCCTAATGAACACTGAGGTGATGACATCACAACTCACTGTTTATATGGATATTATTTATAGGAGATTATAAAATATATTAACAGCATGTATATAATATATAACTACGTCCCTGGATCTCATCTGTCAGTACAGAAATATGAGATTGTGCTTTTATTTTCTCACTAACCTGCCTGACTGACATTTGTTACATAATGGTAATATCTGCCCAATATTAATTAGTCATTTATTCATCTATCAATAAGCACTTAGAGCGATGTTCATGGTCACATAAAAGACACAAAGGTGTAATGCACGTGCAAGTATGTGCCTCCTTCCTCAGCGTACAAAGCAGTCTAACAACGTGCGGATCAAACTTCTTTTATGTAATAAAATTGTAAGTAAAAATGTCTACGACATAACACATCCTCCATACTATATACTAAAACCTAAAAAAAGAAAACAGAGCTGATCTGAAGTAGCGCACTGACAGAAAGACAATATATAGAATCTAACTAATCTCAAGTTAAAGCCTAAAACTTTATTGTTAATTCATTCAAATCCTCTAAAATAAAGGAAACGGCAAAACATTAAAATCTTTTAAAGAGCTTAGTGAAAATATAAACCGTGAAATTAAAAGCTCGCCCAGGGCCAGTTCAAATATATATCTGAGATCTACTGATTAGGACTACTAAAATAATAAAGGAAGATCGAGTGTATTCGCTTTACTACTTAACAGTTTTCACGGATTGTTCAGGGGAAGTGAAGATTGTGTTTCAGTGGGAGTTTATTTTAATTATTCTTTTGGTAACATTTTTTTTTAAAGACTATAAGGATTTGAACGAATTAACAATACAGTTTTATGTTTCAACTTGAAGAAATGAATTAGATTCCATAAAACCTCTGGCTGTCAGTGCACTACTTCAGATAAACTCTGGTTTCTTTTTCTATGTTTCTAACAGTTTTGCAGTAGCACCTCTCTATGTAATTTATTAATAATACAGATTTAACTTCCAGTAAGACAGAGAACAGCGCTGAATTTATTTTACCGGGTGCGGTAGTTTCCTTTTCTTTCTCTTCCTTTGTATATATAAAACTTACCACCTACGTCTAACTGAGTTACCATAAACATCATCTCGCCCTGATAAAAACACTCCCAAGTTGTCAATCATAACAGGTACAATTCTCTAAGAGACTCCAGATTTTACAGCTGTTACTCAGACTTATTTAATCTAGTTGCAGTAGAGAATGATTTGAGTGTTTATATCTAGTGCTCTGTATGATAGATAAAGCAATCAAACCATTAAACAAATAGAGATGGATGACTTCAAGGTTGCAGGCTGTTAGGATGAATTTATCTCACATCAACAGAAACCCCTATCCTCTAATAACAGGCCGAAAATATCTAGTTAGGGTTCTCCTTATATTCCCAGGGAAATGACAATTTTACAATGTATGTTCAATATACGGAACATGAAAAGAAAACTTGCTGTGAATTGTCTTTGGGATTATATTGAATATGTGTTTTGATGCTAAAATTAATTATTTAAGAATTGTCACTTATTTCTTATGCTGATCATACATGTTTGCCAAAGATATTAGGCCACCTGTCATCGCATTGTCTGTGGAATCCAAAGGACTATGATGCCCGATGACCTGTTCAACTTTTGACTGGTCTATTACGGAGCATGTTGGTAAATGCAGACGACCGCTATAGTCCTGTGTGAGCAATTATTCTCCTCCTGCATTAACAGTGATGCCAGAAGTGTTCTGACTACAATATGTGTGGTCAGACTGCTGTTAGCAGCCAGGCTGAGTGCCAGGAGTGGCTGAGTGTGGCCAACTTATCACAAGCCTGCACCAATGAAACACAAATGCAACAGTGCTGATGTGAATGGGGTGTAGAATTTAGTCAGCAATTACCTCCATCTTGGGCACCAGCAGAAGTTGCTGTTTTATCTTCAGGAAGACGGAGTCGAACGCCAGTTGATGAGCTACCTGGTTCTGGCGTGTGAGAGCAGAGCGGGCGGTGGAAAGAAGACTAGTGTTGACTGCTCCTTTCTCCTGAAAGAGGTGTATACAAAGCATTGGTGAATAGGACGCTCTATAAATAATGAATTCTGAGATATTCTGAGTCTTTTTGGAAATACGAGACTGATGATTTTCCAAAAACATGCATAGATGACGGATTTCCATTAAATACTTCTTCCCCACAAAGAAAGATGGAATGTAATGACAACTGAACTGAGAAAGGCTACTAAGAAATAAGCGACCATCTCACTATCATCATCTATACACAGTGGAGACAGACGTGTGGCTGATTATATCAATCTATATATGTAGAAAGAGCCAGTGATGTAAACGAGGCATGAGATGCTAACTCCTAGACAATTGATAGGCTGTATTCTCACATATATTATCAGAGACCATAAAATGACATAATGACTGCCTAGACCATACTGAGGCCACAGGTAAATTTAAAACAACAACTAAAGACACTGTTTGACAATAATGCATATCAATGGCTGTCTTTTACTGAGCTGAATGATTAAATGAAATGTTTTAACTTATCTAAATATGTCCCTGATGCTCTCTTGAACTACAATTTGAAATGCACTGTGTGGATTCGATTTTTAAACAGGTCAAATGATGTCACAGCAGCTCAACTGACTGCAGCCTCAAATGTTTGACCTGGATGAGATCCCACTAGTTCCCAGTCCTAAAGTGGTTTCAGGTAGCCACACTAAATACAGTATTTTGCCTTCATCACTCATATCGGAAACTTCCATTTTTGGGGTTTTGTCCTTTAAGACAGTATATAAACAGATGGACTCACCTTTATAGATGCTAATTAATATAAGCATAGCTACAAACATCACAAAACACATTTGGAAGCAATTGATAGAATGTTTCCTTACATATCTATAAATCAGTGTCAAGGGACAGAATCTGGATGTGGAGAAGGAAAGAGTGTTTTGTCCAAGGATTGGTGGGACATATAGTCACATACTAAAATGAACACTGCATGTCATACTGTACCCAGGGACATATTTATCAAGCTTGGGTCAACACAAACGCACCCAAATCCTTTATTTTACATTATGATTGGGCTTAAATGTCCTATTTGAACCTGGAAGCGCTATACTACAGCTGTGTGTTATGTGTTCCACCGTAAGCATTTTTTGTGCTTAATCCTTTAAGTACACAAGAGAAAACGGTTGCAGTGATCGTACTGAGTGATAAGAAGACACCCTGGGAACATTCTCCCACTGAACAGAGACGAGGAGTCAAGGACAGACACAGCTGAAGCATGGAATGAACGCAAACTGCAGAAAAATATATATATATTATATATAAAGCCCGACGTGTCACTTCCCAGAGTTGTGCAATAGCTAAATGAGGATCAAACCGCATTTACAATCTGCATTGACAGCTCAAACCGTCTCCACAGATGGCGCATGAGAGTGAATCTAGTTTTGTGCCCTATTTATTTTTAGTGTTATAAATAACATTGTACTTTAAATGTTGCGCCATTTGGGAGCGACACTGTTCCTGGCAGTGGAAAGAGCATCTAAGGCAATGTTTAATGAAAGAAGATACGTCTCAATAACAAATAATAGAGGAATGAAGCGTTTCATAACATGTAATATGTAACAAATATAAATGATTGCTCACTCTGATCAGTGAAATATTATCCTACCAATGGTGATTACATAGCAAGCAAGAAAGGTTATGTTGTGTACAAAGCCTGGTACATAGAGATCACCTTCAACATGTACAATGTCTCCATCAGACTGCCGTACTCTGCTGGGTCGCCCTTCTGGAGGTAGTTGTACTCCTGCCAGGGGTTCCTGCTGGTCTTCCGCTCAGTGGTACTGGTCTCCTGCATTCCGGTAAGGGTGCGGGGACTGTAAGACTCAGACAGGTGCTTACCGGCTGTGGACAGGATCCTAGAACAGGTGAGAAGCGCACAAAGGTTTTCAGGATACAAAATAACACCACACAAAGCCTGCTGTTATTCTTACAAATAACATTATTTATGCAAAGTCAGTCTAATGACCTAATTGTTTAAAATAATAAAAAATAAATAAAGATATTTTCATATAGTAAGAGATTTAGGTTGTAAACGTAGCTTGCAAACCGGCGCCAAAGTAAATGTGTCCTCTTTTAAAAGGACAAATAATCCTAAAATCCAAGTTACATATATAAAAGGGCAAGGTGTACAGCGGATTCCATTGACCGAAAGTGAAAATGACATTAAGAGGCCAAGTTCTAAAATGTCAAACCTCCATACGCCTTTCCAAATTTGATGGATTATATTGCACAATGGTGTCTGACAAATAAGAACATAAAACCTCAGAAACAAACAGTACAGGTACACAAAACACTAGTAGAAAGAACAGCACTAGATTGCGTAGAGAATATATTGACTAAACTAAACCACATTGTGACATTGATATAACTGGAAACACTGATATGAGAGTAGTCTGTGTCATGGTACATTACAGAAATATAGAATAGTTTTTAATCACGAATTGCTGCCTTAACATCTTCATAACCTGGGTATGTTTTCTCTTTGTGACCAGACCACTTGCTGAAGAATAATTTTGTAACTACAATGTGAACAATGAATATCACGGCAGACAGGACTTTCTTTTAATAGCATGTAACGTTGGAGCGCTAGAAACTTACCCCAAAACTTAATCTTCCAAGTACAGGAATACTAAATAAGAATACTTTATGAAAGGTTGAATGTTTTAAGGGCCCAGAAAAACATTTGTACATTCGTTTTATTTTTCTTTAACAAGAGGAGTCTGTGTCAGTTCCCCCATATTGCAGACATTGGTAGTACGGTGTACCCTGCGTGGAACAGCAGCTGACATTACAACCATTGTTAAATCCAGGTTACACTGGATCTATAGGTGCTGAAAGGCAGGGGAGATCTAAAGCATAATTCCTCTGGGGTTCTCTGGCCCGGCTTATACTCCGGTAAATCCTTGGTGACATTAGTCTTGTCTGTGCTTCCCGTACTGAGCTGTACGGCAGTATTTACATAAAAAGCATCAGTGTAAAACAAAAATACTAATATAAAGGCTCCCTATCGCTACATATTTTTACAACTTGATTGAAATCAGGAATTCATTTGGAAAAACAATTCATTAAAACGTAATACATTAAAGTTCAGAACACACACACGGGACCTCACTCACTAAAGCCTATAAAAATGTCAAAACTGAAATATAAACAACATACTAATACAGAAATAAATCAATAAACAGAGAAAGCTATGACTGCTAGGAATCTCTATACATTACCAAGCCACACAGTTCAAGGTGCACATGATCAATATGAAATTACCAAAGGATCTTAGAAAGTTATTGTGGAGCTATGAACTATGCACTAGTGCAGGTTGTATTGACCTCCTACTCATTATTACTACATCACTCCCGAAGTCTCATTATGAAAGTAATCAATGACATGAGTCAATTGGAGATTGCCAGACTGAACATTAAACATAATATTCACCTCCTCACCCCTCCATGGTGGTTTTATGCCTACACTTCAATGTATGGCATGTTTTTATGCAATTGATATTTTGTAAACCAAATTTAGAAGTAATCTCTGCTATAATCTAACTTTCTGAAAGGACAGCTGCACTGGACCATGAGACGGTGGTATATGTTATGATCAAATACTGAGTGTGCACTCAATAGTTACATAATACAATTATTACTTCTAACCTTCCATTACCTCTATACATGTGATTTAACCCTATATAAAGCAAAAGTGTTCTTTTCCTGTATCCTTAGCAATGACATTTTCCCGGATTAGACAACGTCTACAATCATGAACCCTGCTTACCAGCTTGCCAGCTGTTGCTCAAAGTCTCCGCATTGCCGTAACAGCTCTCCGCAAGTGGCTATGATCCTAGGAGGCAACAGAGAGGAAAGTGAGCACAGCGATACTGGTGGAAAGCTCCCAGTACATTGCTTACAAAACTTAGACTAGTTTTACGGCCACAGAGTAATGGCTATTAAAACTAATGCTCCAATGAAGCTAAATCCTAAATGGCATCGTACGAAAATGTTGTCTAATAATCAGGTGTAAGTAGCATGCGCATGCTGCCTCCAGTCAGTTATCTGCTGTCATTAGTCTGACTTCCGCTAGGCTGACCAAAGCGCTATAACACCCCGCGGGACTGTTTAGGTTGAAATCTCTGCTCACTTTTGCTTGCAACTCATAGAGATGTGAGCAAAAAAGAGCAGAGATTTCTCTACTGTACTAACCGCTAATGTGCAGAGCCGCATCTCACGCAAGGCTACTTACAGAGGTGGCTTATTTAAACCCTCTCCCCGAAAGTAAAATTAAATGATATGTCTGCCTAAAGGTAAGAGAATGTTTCCACATTCAATGCCGATTTTGACTTTTTTTAGTCACTACAGGCCATGGTTATACACAAGATAAATGTACGCAGTGCTAGGGCAATATGCCAATGTTCCAGGACAGTTGTGTGAACACAAGAAGGTCTAGGATAGTGTCGGCTAACCTGTGACACTCCAGGTGTTGTGGAACTACAAGTCCCAGCATACCAGTCCAGCAATAAGCTGCTATATATTGGCAAAGCATGCTGGGACGTGTAGTTTCACAACACCTGGAGTGTCACAGGTTAGCCAACACTGGTCTAGGACATATTTCTACAGATCCTGTGTGTACAAGGAGAAGTCTTGTCTTACATCATAATGCAGTGGAGTTAAGTATTTACAAGGGCCCCTCGATTACACAACTGAATCAAATAACTCTTAACAAGCCAAAAGTGTTTGCCCAGGCCAGTGGGCGGGGGTTACAACTTGCCGATGCCATGACACTTTGCCAACTGCAGGCTAGAAGTAGAGCAAATGATTTCAGACAAAAGATATTACAAGTACAGTCTGGGTGAAAACAGTACACAGTCCTCTGTCCCCAGGATATTTACCTTACTGAGTTCTGGAAGGCCGTCCAATCTTCCAGGAATAAGGAATCAGTAGGGACATTGTACAACTTGTACTTCTTCCTTATTGACTGTAGCGTGTTTGTGAAATCTGACACATATCTGGGAAATAAAAGCACAACAAGGTGTTGGAGCAGAGCAGCAGGGTAACAGTTCTCTCACACCTGCAAGCGGCACTGAAGCTGCCAGGTAGCGAGCACTAAGCAAGCAAAGCTGGGCTTTGCCTTTGTTTGACAACAGCCGTGCCAGTAAGTGCTAATGATACCCACAAACTTTCCCCTGGTAAATCAGCCGCAGATGAACGATCTTGGCTCCATGCCCGTATTGTAAAGGGGCCAATTATTACCAGGCCTGGGACATAGCGCGAGTACAAAAATGATGACGTTAAATGTCGAAGACAAAAATCACATACGTGAATCACGCATTTCACGTTGAAGGGTTATCAATTATTATTAATGTAGTTTATTGATATAGCGTCCATCATATTACACAGCGCTGTACAAAGAATATATAATCCTGCCCCGCCGGCGCTAAAATTCTCAACATTACCATACTCACTTTTTAAATAGGGACTGTAGCGCCTGCAGCAGACCACACACCCCCAGTCCATCCGTTAACTTCATACATCGCTCCACTGCGCCAGAAGCCAGGCTGAACAGCCGGGACACCGAGTGTGAGAGCTCCTGGACACAATCTAGAACCTCACCATGTTCCTGAGAGGCAGTAACAGAGAAAGGGATGAGTAAGGGATGAGTGCTGCTAAACATTCACGTGGCTGCTCAATGACTAAAGCAGAGGGTGCTAAAAAAAATTCAAGACAATCAATATCTCTAAGCTGCTAAACCAGTGTATACAATATCTAGTCCTAAGTCTGACCTGGTGGGAGGCAAATCACATTTACCATGACGTGCCAGTCCTAAACTCAACAGATAACCAAATAACATAGAAAAGGACTTAAAGCACCTATTCTCATCATTACTTCTTATACAGTAACTGCTATTCCTGTACAAAAGCAACAACATATATAAATTAATATTAATAACGGCAATATTCACAATCTATTAATCACAATAAAACAGCATCACTGTATTGCTCACTTGACAGTACAGAATATATGATCGTGTTAACAACAAGTCGTAGGGGGTAAATGTATCATGCTGCGGATTTGAAAAGTGGAGATGTTGCTTATAGCAACCAAACAGATTATAGCTGACATTTTGTAGAATATGCTAAATAAATGTTAACTAGACTCTGATTGGTTGCTATAAGCAATATTTCCACTTTTCAAACCCACCGGAAACTTACAGCTGGATACATTTGCCCCTTAGTGTCTTTTCTAAATGAATGTGCTAAATAAATTCAGTCTGAGGGTGCGTATCACTATCATGGTGAAGTTGTGTTGGGCTGAACCCAGACACTTAGGTACAAGGGCTTAGGGAGGATTAATAAGAATATATTTAAATATTAGCAGTCATGAAACTGAGATTACAGTTTACTACAAACTAGTTACAAACACAATGATGTGCTAAAACTCAGAAAAGGTGGAGTAACCCATAGTATCTAAACAACTTTCCCCTTCAAAACTGTGTTATAAGACGACAGAATCTCGTTGTAAAGGAATCATCTTACCTAATTCAAAGAGGTTTGAAATTTACTGGATAGTGTGCGGAAGTTATAACGTATGTCTGTGGAACCTCATCTGATTTTGCACTCTGGCAGGTATATACAATCAGAGCAGGGCAGAAGAACGATGCTGCAGGGCACACAAATACTTGTGCGCTCCTAAACACATTACTTGGGTAATACAGAAGCTATGCCCCTTTATCAAACTTTTAGAGCGATACAAGTAGCATGTACATAATGGAAACATAGTAATGTGGTGTATATAGTATTCTAAGTAAATATAAAAAGACATGGACCTAACTATCAAGGCAGTGGACTTCATTCAAATGGACCAGGATTAGGATTTAGGGGCTGAGTCTATGGGCAGAAACGATGCGATCTGAAACGGCCACAGTACCATCTATCTATCGTAATGTATAGTATCATTACTAGGCATGATGTAAACTGAACACTATTGACCTGTGTACACGGGCATATCTCTACCACCCTAACAGGCTGTGATGAAGCCAGAAGTTGTCTGTCTGGTCACCTAAGAGAGGAATGACTGGATCTCATCCACCTTGTTTCCTTGGTTCACTTGTCAAGTACACCCATAATCCTACTGCTTGACTCTTGGGTATAGTGGCAGGGCAGGCACATCTGTGGTCACCTCCATCATGTTATAGAGACAACATAGGTCTTTTCTGCAATTTCAGGGATACTGCCCATACTCCAGGCATCATGTTACAATGTAAACACCATGCCCCTGCTCCTAGCACTCTCCTCACTCTCGCTTATTCAATAAACAGGACCATTCAAGACACATATCTAAAGTCCAAGTAATGGGCTGAGGAGCTGTCTTTATGCTGAGCAATGTTAAACGTGAAGACAGCATTCGGCATTCCGGTACTCACAGCTACTTTCTGCATGTCAGGAGTTCCAATCAAAGAAAGAATGAACAATAGAATATATAAACAGAAAAACCATTGTTCAGAGCCCTCCTGCTGCTGCCCTAGGAACATTCCTTCTGTGTCTATATAGATAATACAGCTCATCGCCAGTCTCCAATACAAGGTGGGGGCAGGCATTCTGCGGGCTGATCCAATATTCATACAAATGCAGCCTATCAATGGACTAGGAACCAGTAACATCGATGTGGCATTTCATCCCCACCAGAGGGCGCCACTAGTTCCGCTTCCAAGCATTGATATCATGTACAATCTACCAGGTACTTACCAGAGGCATGGCGCTAATCTGTATCAGAAGGTGAGATTCCTCCAGGTCCCCATACTGCAGCTGGAAAGGTTTGTATGCACAGAACACAGCGTCCACCAGCTCGGTCACCTTCACCAAATTGTGCTCCCCTGTCATGGAGATCATCATACAGTTTGAGTACGCATGAATAAACCATGCAGCTACATGACACAAAAGCATTGTGTTGACACAATGACATCTTACATGAGGTCTGCTTTCAGTACAGAGGATTCTAATATAAGATTTATACTGCTGGGCTGCTTTATACATACATATCAGTAAAACACCAGAACAGGCGTGTGCGGATTCATCACCTGCAGCAGAACTCACAGAATACAAACATGTAAATCAGACAGAAAAAGTAAAAATATGTTTCTCTATATTGATGATCTGTGACCGTGATGAGAACACAGATACAGATATGGATGCCTTGAGCAGGATAAGTCATACGGTCACAATGCAGGAATTAAAACCAGAATTTGTAGTTTCAAGCCTACTCTTTGTTTATATAAGGACATAGAGCGCTGTCAAAGCCTGATAAAACATACATTAGCTTCAAAGTCAGTCATCTGTCTGTATAGTGTTTATTTAATCTGTAGCACAAAATAATGTATAATTGCAACTTATTCATGGTCTATTTACTTATAGGAGAAATAAAAACACTCTCTAAAATTAAAAACAGTTACCAGTGCCCTCCACAACTCAGTGAAATCCTTTACTAAAACATGGGAGTCCTTGACAACACATTTTAAATGTCTTCCTCTATTTTCCTACAGTGATTGGAGCCATCAATTCAGTAGTCTCCGCTTCTGCTGGACTGAAAGCTGCTATGATAATCTCATAATCTCTCTGAGTGAGGAACATTGAGGTGGACTTTAATTAAGAAAATATCAGCTCTTGGCTAAGATTCCAGCATCTGTTAGAGCTGAACTGTGAAACAGGCCGAGAGGACCTATCCTGCGCTACAATGCATGCTTCCGCACAGGTCAGTAATGTGCAGCAGCTGCGGAGTTAACTTCAGACGCACAAGAGAAGGGAGCAGAGTGAAGCAGAGTAGCTTTCACAGTGGATTTCAGCCAGGACTATAGAACTGCTTCCTATGCTGATGTCTGACAGCCAAGAACAAGAAGCATTAAGGAGAAACAGAGCATGAAACCAACTGAACAAGACCCAACGGCATTATGGTAATAAAGCAAAACTCTCTCCTCCATCTGACTGGAGAACACTAGAAGAGAAACTGTGAGGATTTGCTATTATGTCAGATCAGCAACTTCAATCAGCAATGTGTGGGGTTATTAAATACTGTATATGTTTTATGTACATTTTGTTACTTAATTAGGCCACACATTGTCATCATGGGCTAAATGTAACTCGGCCAGTTAGTATTATGTTAGCATTATGTTTGGTTAAACAGTGTTTTATGAACTTTGTTATAGTAGGTGCCCTCTCCCCCTTTCCCCAATTTGTCTATTCTCCCACTGGTGACCCTCACCTCCAACGCACCCAATCCCTCCCCACGCTGTGCTCTTCATGTACCTGGTACGTAGGACATAGCAGCTGGCTTGGTAAGTGTTTGTGCTGTGAACATTCTAACACTTCGATTAGATACAACCTGGTCATTCCATGCTCTATTCAAACTAGCTCAACACAGACGCGCAAGAGAGAGAAAAAATATTTACTTACACCCTTATGGAATGAGCCTACAAATTGTTAAAATTCCATTCTGGAGGCATTTATTCAATTAGCAATGCTAACCGGCACAATGCTGCAATGCCAGCCTTTACATGATTATTCTCAGTGTAGAAATTCCTGTGCTGCCTGTTTGAAGACCAGGGCAATGGAAACTTTAACTATGATTTCACAAATGTGTGTGAATAGACGTGACATGTGCAGGTGAAACGGACGGCTCATCTTACCAATATTGGGCATAACAGCAGCCTCCAGAGCCTTAGAAAAGTGACTGGTGGTCTGGTAGAGCTCCAGCAAAGTGCTGAGCTTGTGCTCCGGATTTGCCCGCTCCATGGCTGTGCTCAGACACACGGGGATGGATGGCACCATGGCAGCTAGAGTCTGGATCAGCAGGACGGTCACCACCTCGTGAGGTTTCTTAAATACCTGTAAAATCAGTACAGCATGTCAGGTGTATATAACGCATGGGTGATGTTCATAAATGTATAAAAACATGTAAATATGTGGGTGCAATGATGTCATCAGTAATCATTAGGAACATGCTCATATCATCATCAGTTACGGTATTTATATGGCACCACTAATTCTGCAACGCTGTACAGAGAACTCATTCACATCAGTCCCTGCCCCATTGGAGCTTACAGTCTAAATACACACACACACGTCAATTTTGATAGCAGTCAATTAACCTACCAGTATGTTTTTGGAGTGTGGGAGGAAACCGGAGCACCCGGAGGAAACCCACCCAAACACGGGGGAAACCATACAAACTCCACACAGATAAGGCCATGGTCGGGAATTGAACTCATGACCCCAGCGCTGTGATGCAGAAGTGCTAACCACTAGGCCACTGTGCTGCCCCATAAGAAATAATAGACACTAAAACCATAAACATGAATGTCAGCACTCCATTTTCTTTAAGCCGCATGTGGTTGTGTGTTGTGCCATGGACGGAGGTAATTATACAGATTATTGATCTGTACGGTAAACGCGGAGTTAGTACAGACACGCGCTGACCATGAATGTTCCTAGTTCTATCTTTGCTGCAATCAGCATTAACCATACAGAGCAATGGTCTCTTAGATTGTTTCAGTCAACGCTGCACTCCCCGGGCACCCACATGGAACACAATACAACCATATCCTTATAACTCATGCACCATCCGTACTAGTAACAGCACAAAAAGTGGCATGAATAGATGTAACAAATTATGTAAAAAAAATATATAAAAAGCGCTATTAGTGTAGTAGAAAGAATAATGCACCTTTGCTGTGAGGCCTTATACTAAAGGTACATAATATAATACACTTCTTACACTACTATTCTGTGAGGATAGCTGAGAACTTGCAGCACACACTAATTAAAAGTTTCTGACACGTGGCTCTACAGGAATTGTATAAATTAAAAAAAAAAAAAAAAAAAAGGAGCAGCGTTAATGAAATGTGATTATTCACCAAGGAACTTTAACTGTGACTTGTACTGCCTCTGTCTGACCATGTGTTATGTCTGGCAATGCCGGCTTGGCATTGCACGCTCAGTTGACTATTGCAGTTTCTATGGTTTCTGGATCTCAGTTGTTGTGGCATATTAACCCTTTCAAATGCCTTGTTTCAGCAGTGAAAAGGTGCAAAAGATGTGTGTGTGGGATCACAACTTTTTTTTATTTATTTTTTTATAGTGCATTTACAACTACACAATTACACACAATAGGCAACAATTTCAAAACACTTACTAAAACGTTCAGAATGTAAAAATCGCTAAACCGTCATTTGCAAAACCTAGCCTGTAAAATATATAAGACTTGAATGGGAAGCTAGTGCCATCCCTGGTAACAAGTGGTACTGCAGCTGAATTCCTTTTTCTGCAGCAACGATTATAGGCACTTGGGGATACCAGATACGTTATCCGGGGCTAAGCACTTACAGACTAAATGAAAGCAGGTAACACCACTGTAAATACAGCCTCTCCAACCCTTTATCTTATTTAAATAATCGTTTCTGCAAAACAAAATCTAATTTTTGCATATTCTTTTCCAGCCCCACAGAGGTCACCATTCTTAGCCCATGTTCTTCCATGTAAAACCACATAATTAATCATTAGTGTTTTTGGCTCATTATTGTGACAGCTAACAGGGACATCACAGCACTGTGTGCAATATCTGTGGTAAGAAACTACAACTCCCATCGGCAGTTACATACATGCATCCAAAAGCAGCACTAAGCAGTATCTGTCTCTCTTCTGTTACATCGACACCAAGCTGCTGGTAGTCTGGCTGCATGAACGGCTGTCTGAATATAAAACACAGTTGCAGAGAAGGTAACACAAAATGGAGTTTAATGGAGGAACGGGTTGGCCAGACATACCCAAATATGCATAGAAGTGTCTGATATACAGAGCAACCAAACGTAACAATATTACTTCACAAAAGTACAGGCACTGCTGCATTTTTACATCCAATTGTAAGCGTCCATCATCTACATTTAATTGTTTAATGCGTATATGTCCGCATAAGAGTGACAGCCGTTTTGTGGGCTGCACCAATATTCATGAGAGTAAAGTGCATCTACTAGAAACTGCGGACATTACTGACACATACATGACTTTGTTCCTCACTGCGTCCAGCAGACAGGAGCACTTTAAGACAAGTAACCCGGTGCACAGCCCACTTGCGGTTACAATGTTATTGACAAGACCAGCTTGAGGACGTGCCAACATTCTCCCTTCCAGACAACAAACGTGATATTGACCTAGTCTCTGAAGTTGGAGGCCACCTGTGCCTTATAAAATTGCTGAAGGACAAAGGAGATGTATATCTGCCTTACATTCTTTCAATGCAAATAGCAATCTTTTAGAAAAGAAAAAGACATTTTCATACAAAGTAACGTGACCATAAACATGAATTGTGGTGCTGCCCGACAGACATTTATCAGTAAAAAAAAAAAAAAGAGCTCTAACTTTACAGTGTATGAGGTTTAAATACTGTAGTCCTTTTCCCTTTAAGTGGTGATGTAAAGTAATGAGATGCAGAACGAGTGGGTCATGGGAACATAACAATCAATTAGAGCAGTTGGATCAAACGGCCGGAGCCCAGAGGCCAGGTCATAAAACTTATCAATTGGTCCCATCAAGAAGTACTGGGATAAGTTGAGCAGTGAAGCAAGACTCATGACGGCTGCATGTACATTTCCATCATAATCCACTTCCCGCAAGACTAACCTCAAAATTCTTTTTCTATTTGCTTACAGTTTATTTGCTCTAATAACTTTTTGTGGCTTTTGGTTTTGCAAACATTTTACCTAGCACCAAATTCGATTGACCTTTACATAGGATGAAAGTTAAAACAGAGCCACCTAGACATGTTGATTTTACATTTAACCCTTTCCCAAAGTAGCAGAACCCTGTTCTCAAACTCTTCACTAGTACCTCTCGTCTTAGCAGGCACCAAATGAACTTTATTTGACCCTCACAGGCCACTCTTGAACTCGACCCCCTACCTCCTCCAAATCACAGTAACCCCCTACCTCCTCCAAATCACAGTAACCCCCTACCTCCTCCAAATCACAGTAACCCCCTACCTCCTCCAAATCACAGTAACCCCCTACCACCTCCAAATCACAGTAACGTGTCATAGCAACAAGCAGCTGGTGAAAGAGAGAACTTTCCTGGTGTCACACTGTTGGCACAATGTAAAAGGACAAAATGCACCGGACAGTGATACACACATGAATACACGGTGCTAATATATGTTCAGGCATCAATTTAATAATGTCTGGTCCTCTTTAAAAACAATATATGTTTATAGAACATTCTTGCTGTGTGAAACAAGATTTGTTCTATTGTTCATGTTAAATTGGCCACTAAAAAGTACTGTACCATTGGGGGCAAAATGCCATATAGTTCAGTTAATCAGCCAATATGGCAGCTTTCACTCACATTAATGAAAGGTGATTATACAGATAAATTAAGATTATTTGTATTGTACTGACCACTGAGTACTACCTGTGAACACAATGTGTCTGATCTGAATAAGGACTGGGTTGACCAGTGGTGGTGTTGCTGTTCATTCTATAAAGAGCATGTGTGTGTGAGGACTGACGCTGTAGGTACCTGGGAGACCCACTGCAGCTGTGTGTGCCACGCGCTCAGCAAGGTGTCATAGAACTCCGTCAGCTGCCGGTCCAGGGACATCTCACTCTGGCAAAGTTCCTGCCACACCGACACCAGCTGCACCTAATGGTAAGGACAGAAATGACAACCAAGTTAGGATATAACAGAAATCTAAACCAGATCTATTATTAAAAGATAACTACACCCCATAGCCATATTTCCCAGCAACTCCCTTCTTCTACTCTAAGGTCCAAAGTTCAAAACCTATTCACCTGGTCCCTGCAACTCCTCCTGGCTAACGGCCGGGATAGGTCTCAAAGAGGCAAGTAATAGGTTGGTAGATGTTAAATGGAAGCTGCTGGGCCATCTAAACAGCTCCATCGGCATCCAAACAACCAATACCCTGCGCGTTTGCTTTCCAAATCCTCCGGCTGTAAGCTAGGAAGGGAGTTACAAGTTACCAACTCCTCTGGCTGTAAGCTAGGAAGGAGTTACGAGTTACCAACTCCTCCGGCTGTAAGCTAGTAAGGGAGTAACGAGTTACCAACTCCTCCGGCTGTAAGCTAGGAAGGAGATACGAAGTTACCAACTCCTCTGGCTGTAAGCTAGGAAGGAGATACGAGTTACCAACTCCTCCGGCTGTAAGCTAGGAAGGAGATACGAGTTACCAACTCCTCTGGCTGTAAGCTAGGAAGGAGATACGAGTTACCAACTCCTCTGGCTGTAAGCTAGGAAGGAGATACGAGTTACCAACTCCTCTGGCTGTAAGCTAGGAAGGGAGTTACTAGTTACCAACTCCTCTGGCTGTAAGCTAGGAAGGAGATACGAGTTACCAACTCCTGCGGCTGTAAGCTAGGAAGGGAGTTACTAGTTACCAACTCCTCTGGCTGTAAGCTAGGAAGGGAGTTACTAGTTACCAACTCCTCTGGCTGTAAGCTAGGAAGGAGATACGAGTTACCAACTCCTTTGGCTGTAAGCTAGGAAGGGAGTTACTAGTTACCAACTCCTCTGGCTGTAAGCTAGGAAGGAGATACGAGTTACCAACTCCTGCGGCTGTAAGCTAGGAAGGGAGTTACTAGTTACCAACTCCTCTGGCTGTAAGCTAGGAAGGAGATACGAGTTACCAACTCCTCTGGCTGTAAGCTAGGAAGGGAGTTACTAGTTACCAACTCCTCTGGCTGTAAGCTAGGAAGGAGATACGAGTTACCAACTCCTCTGGCTGTAAGCTAGGAAGGAGATACGAGTTACCAACTCCTCCGGCTGTAAGCTAGGAAGGAAGTTACTAGTTACCAACTCCTCTGGCTGTAAGCTAGGAAGGAGATACGAGTTACCAACTCGTCCGGCTGTAAGCTAGGAAGGGAGTTACTAGTTACCAACGCCTCTGGCTGTAAGCTAGGAAGGAGATACGAGTTACCAACTCGTCCGGCTGTAAGCTAGGAAGGGAGTTACTAGTTACCAACGCCTCCGGCTGTAAGCTAGGAAGGAGATACGAGTTACCAGTACTAATGGGGACCTCCTGAACTGCACAGGTCCTGTGTATGGGACCTTCCCAGTTCTTCTAGTTTGGGGACTGTGAAGGTGAAGTTCTCCTTTAAACTAAGCACACTTTCATAACAGGTAGGATATAGGGGGAATTAAATGGTTTAAGCATATACATTAAATGGGGTAGGAGCACCAAATAAATAGATGGTGCAATGTGGCCTATAATGGGACAAGGGCGCAATGTAATAGGACTCTAAACCCCACAGACCAGCAGTGCAGTCCTTGTTATTGTGGAAGGGTATACTACAGCAGTCCTGTACAAGACCTTTCCATCAACACGTTACTGCTAGCAAACACACCGACAGGGCTTTTTGTTATATTACATTGTTCTGTACAGTACAGATGTTTACAGCCGTATCTTCTGCTCCTGCTACAGGGCAGGTGTAAATGCCGTATGATAGTGATGACCAACATGGCATTGTCAGTTTATTACCCTTCACGCATGTGTATCCGTAGCCAGCACATACCACCTGTACGCTTTGAAGACTTATTTTCAATAATCACTGTATGGACTATACCCATTGAAGATTTATTTATTTATATTAAAATAATAGATGAAATTTAAAAACAAACCTCAAATATATGGATTATTTAAAAAAATAATTATATTCAAATAGGAGTCATGTCAATGTTTTTTTGCTTAGTTAGTTGGTTTGTTTTTATTTTGTTACCAGTTGTTGTTTTAAGTTTTGATCATATAAAAGTTATATGCGTTCTGATGAATTAAGTGTAAATGTAATAAATATAGTGCTATTGCTCCTAAAAAAAATAGTTCACCCTGTGTGTGTCTGCCCTTACGGAAAGTCTGCCCTCTTTAGACAGAGCGTATTTCTACCCCGATAATAACGTATCTTAGGAAGTGTGTGAATTTGAATACGATTGGAACTACGCAAAAGTTGGTACTCTTTTTAAACACGGAAATCATGTGATTTCGCGTTCTGATTTGAATCCAGTGTTTTTGGACTGTGATAAAAAAAAATTATAATGGCAATTCGATTCAATGGACATTCTTCTGCTTTATAATGAAAGAGGTTTCAAATTACCGGCAATAAATGAAATAATAATGAATTTGTTTTGAGTGGAATAAAAAAGGGGAAATTATTCTTCCGATTAATGATGGGTGTTGGCTCTACGGCCAGAGGGTTCAATTCTGCACAATTCTGATACAATAGAAGTAAGATTTGAAACTGTGCAAATACATTTTTAAATGGTGAAATATCTGAACATAACACAAACTACTCTTATTATTATTATTGACTATTAATTATTAGTAGGTTTCTGCTATACTGCACTCATATTGGAATGCCTACATGTTCTATCTTGGCTGTTACGGAATTCTTCACCCTATTGGACTGCATTCAAGAGCGTTAGGTCATGTTCTTACCACACAGGAAAGGAAATGTACCCAGTGTTTTATAGAGAATCTTGGTTGTGAAACATGGATAAGAGGAGCTTTCAGAGTTACCGGCAATGGTATGAAACCCTTTTAAATGATGTCCACCTTAGCAATGAAACGGTCACAGTAACAGCACACACCTCTGCATTTGGCACGGAGGTGAGATGCGTCACCGAGGCTTCCTTTGCTATGGTACTGTACAGTTGTACTGAAGACTTAGAGGTTACACCACACCTCCAAAAAACTGGGCCACTTTCCTAGTCGAGCAAAAGAACACTGCATGTCACTGCTGATAAGGGTAACCAGCAAGAGCCAGTTATCCCACACTGCGCAGGGCTGATGACCATTCTTTGTTGCAGTAATCTTAATCAAATTATGATGCAACTGTTAGTAATAGGTAGATGGAATAGGTGTTGTCCAAGATCTGACTTTTTGTTACAATTAGGCAACACAGCCATGATAATAAGGGACATACTACTAAGAAATGACATATGTATAGGACTAAAGTATATTCATGTCTAAGAGATGCCTACAAGTTTTGGTTTGGTAATGTCAAGCAAGTTTCACTTTTCACAATAAATTGGCCTCAGTTCTATTTAAAGTGTAATTGTCACCAACACACTGGAGGCAGCCATTTTTCTGGTGGAACCTAGCATACTGAGAAGCCTATTAATTGACTACGAACCAATGACATCAATGAGGTCCATTCAATCCACAGAACAGCTTAAAGGGTTCAATATTAATAAACTAGGAACACAGAGGTGAACGAAAATTTCAAGAGACAAATCATCAATGCCATGAAATATCCTAGGGAACTACGTACAGCTGGCAACTCTGTACATTAAAATGTTCCTACAACTTGGCATAAGTTAAGTGATATTATATTTGTGCTGCAACTAAATGCAAGCTATAGTCCTCTGTTATCATCCATTCCAGACCCGTCACTCTGCAGTGTCCTTCAATAGGCAATATGTATTTTCAATTTAGTAGTTCTTTAAGCCTAAGAGGGAGATGTACTAAAGCTTTTAAAAAGGAAAAGCGGAGCAGCCAATGAGATTATCTAGTGCATTCTAGACAATGAAAACTAGAATCTACATCAACTTTTCCTTTTTAGAAATCTATCAAAAAGTTTTCAAAGCCTGCAGTAGTGTTAGTCTATCATAAAATATCTATCTCTGTAGATAGAGTGATTTTACTACATAAACACTGTGCTATTGTGTAAAACATAATATCAAAGCCCAGGAACATATTTGTAACTATGTCTGCAGACTCTAATCAGTCTTTGGTGAAATAAAAATGTAAGTAAAGCTAAGTGTATTGGAACATAGAGTTCAACCACTAAAAGATGAAGATGGTTGGTGATATCATTCAACATTAAACAATACATTTAATTATCATCATCATCATCAACATTTATTTATATAGCGCCAGCAAACTCCGTAGCGCTTTACAATTACCAGTAGTCTTTAAGGGCTGGTTCTTTTTAATCTGTTTTACAAGCGGTGCATTAGGAAACACTGACCATAAGCCTACCATTTGTATGGTGGAGGATAACTAGGGATAATTGATACCTATACCGTGCCTCCCAAGCTCACACTAACACACGCTAGAGACCACTGAGGCAGCAACACAACATCTCTATCTTACAGAGTGATCGGGGGGAGAGGGGGGCACAATCATCAAGGGGGTCAGTTAATCCTAGGGAATTATCTTATGGCTTTGCTGCAGATTGTTAATGTGAAGTATTGTAAGAAGCTACTTTATGTCAGGATGCCAAAGCAAATACCAGATGGCATATCTGCAGTTACCGACAGTTAAAGGGTGGAGGGTGGTTAAATGATTGATTTATTACTATTGTTTACATATTTCTATAGCGTCAATCAGAGAAAACAGAGAACACTCAACCACGGACATCAGCCCCTGCCCCACTGGAGCGTACGGTCTATATTCCCTAACACACACACGGGTCCATTCTGTCACAGCCAATTAACCTACCAGTGTGATTTGGACTAACGGAGAAAACCGGAGCGCCCGGAGGAAACCCACACAAACACAGGGAGAGCATACAAACTCCATGCAGATAGGGCCCTGGTTGGAATCTAACCCATGACCCCAGCGCTGAGAAGCAGCAATGCTAACCAGTCTGCTGCTCCAGATGAAGAAGAATAGAAATCTAGGTGAAGATGGATGCAGGAAGAAAGTAAATCATTTCATTTCGTATTTGTACCTTGTGACATTTGTAATAGTACGCCAGCAACTGCGGCATCCTGTCAATTTCGCTGAATACCTTCACGAACATTTTAGCCTGGTCTGTGAGAGTAAGAGAGACAGTGGGAGAAACAAGAGTACAGTTATCATCAACATGTAGACACTTTGATTGTGAATAATAAGATAATAAACAAATTAAACAGGTAACAAAACTGGAGGAAAAACATTTGTTGTATTTTTGGATACTTTGGGGCATATTCAATTAGCCGCGATGCGGAGGAACATCACGGCTGCGCACGTTGTAAGTTTTATGAACTGTACAAAGTGTCATTTTTTTGTCATAAGGTTATATTTGTAATACATTCACAAGCGGATTTCAGGTTTTACAATATAACAGTTTCACATTACTAGATGACATATCTCCTTGAAGTGGGAAGGGGAACATTGTCCTTTGATACTATTTAAACAATGAGTCTTGGTGAGGAGGGGGGGAAGGCTAAATGCACTGTTCCCAAGCTGCTAGCGAGTTATCCCCTGAATCTAACTAGACAAACAGGCTCCTTCAGATTTCAGTGGTCCTCATACATAAAGAATGTGTCATTTGACTTATGTGCAGTAATTGTGTACACAATACACAGCTTAACATAAAAGATCATGAAGAAGTAAAGCAAAAAAATTAAATACATTTCAGAACTGAAAACATCATAAAGATCTTTGGCTAAAGTCACTTCTGCACATGAAGAAAAGTGCTCAAGTGTCAATTTTATTAAGTGCAACAGCACCCCCTAGTGCACAAACAGTGAGATACACTAGGATTGCCCTGATACTCAATAGGAAACATAACACGTGCTACAGTTGCATGCATTCCTCCCATATGCTAAATAATAAGTGTCATACAACAAAGCTGGAGAAGTACTCCCTACAGCTGGGAAATGAGTATTTGCGGCCAGTGGGTGACTATCTGAACAACAACAAAAAGTAAATTATAGCTATAAATAAAATGCAATGACTACTCAACATACTAGGGGGCGATCCCTAAGGCTAATTTACATTGAGATAGGTCCTCGGAGACATAATCATTCCCAATTTTAACAAAAAGGCTATTGCAGTTCCTATTGCATTCATTTGGCACATTCACCAGTGTTTATTGCTTATTTATACGATGTTTATTAGATGGTGGGCTTTATATGCAATTAATGTTAACAGTAAATAAATTATTATATTGTATTTTTTCTACCTTCGGTGTTTGAATGGCTGTGTAAGTGTCAAACTGAACTA
The DNA here is from genome assembly GCF_038048845.1 of Mixophyes fleayi. Taxonomy (NCBI): domain Eukaryota; kingdom Metazoa; phylum Chordata; class Amphibia; order Anura; family Limnodynastidae; genus Mixophyes; species Mixophyes fleayi. The sequence goes on along the minus strand of NC_134408.1, from coordinate 26,927,057 downwards.
CATTTGCGCTTCTTCTCTTGAATAATATTCATATAAAATGCTGCATTCCCTAGGTGTTCAAGACACTGTCCTATTCTGGTTCTCATCTTCCTTATCAAACCGCTCCTTCGGGATTCGTTTCTCTGGATCCACTTCCTCTGCGCACTCTCCAACAGCTGGAGTCACACAAGGCTCAGCCCTAAGCACTCAGCTCTTCTCTATCTAGATTTCTCTTGGAAAACTAATAAGTTCCTTTGGATTTCAGTATCACCTCTATATGGATGACGCCCAAATATATCTGTCTGGACCTGTGTTGGGCTGCGTTTCTGAATATCTTTCTCCCATTTCATCCTAAACTCCCTTTCGCCCCCGCAAACTCAATATTCAAAAACTGAGCTAATAATCTTCCCACCAGTCAACAGAAGCTACGTACCAGACATCTCTATTTCTGTTGCTGAGAAACTCGCTGCCTGTCATCCTTGACTCAGAACTGTTACCCAATTCCAATCTATATGCATAGCCTGTAACATACACCGCCAGAATAAGCAGGTATCTCATACAAGACACTGCAAAAACAATATTTATCCAGTTCCCGAACTACCTTCTCAATCTTTCTAGGTTATTTTACACGGGTACCGCCCCTCTACACAATTCACTCAAAGGGCTAGATTTACTAAGCGGGTTTGAAAAAGAGGAGATGTTGCCTATTGCAACCAATCAGATTCTAGCTGTCATTTATTTAGTATATTCCGCATAATGACAGCTAGAATCTAATCGGTTGCTATAGGCAACATCTCAACTTTTTAAACCCGCAGTTTAGTAAATATACCCCAAAATGTCTATGTATTCTCTTTCTATGCTCATACAACCACCCAACCCAAAGGACAATACTGCTGTGTGACTGGATCATAAAGCCCACTAAGCACTTTTTCTTATTGCAATCTGGCTGGACGAAAATGCAATATGTGTCGATTAACCTTGTGTATTAAACTCCTATTTTCCTGTAAATTTTAAACAGGGCCCCCTTACCTCTATGTTAGTGCCCATGTCTTGTTTTATCGCTGTTTGTTCCTAGTTATGATATGCTGCATGCTGGTGTTATATAAGGCAATGGTAATAAATATATAGGATGAATGCACATAATATGAGGAGTCAATGTGTGAAAGGAAAATTGACACTATGTTTGCCATGGGTTTATAAACAGAGAAAACTGTAATCCATTCCCCTTTTAATTCAAGACATAAAACAGGCCATTACTCTCCAACAATCTGTACAACCTATATCCTCCTTAACTCCTATAAATCCAGTGTCAACGGAATACACTCAAACTCTGCACCCAACTGAGGACCTCCTGTGATATCACTACCGCCTCTGTCTTATAATGTAGAGGTTGGAGCAGTAGGAGGACAAGAGCCATCATTCAGCGCTGCACAAACTATCACATTACAAATACAATAAGTCCAGACACCCCAACTGTATCTACCTAATCTACCATACAACAACCACAACACAAACAATGTCACTAGATTCCTCCTTTGCCCGCTCACTTTGGTACTAGAATTCACATTTGTTCACCTCCCTCATTAGTGAAAAATGTGGTGTGTACAGACCCTAAAACAGTGATATACTTCAGGAGCCCCCATGGACTGTCAAAAGGGCCACACATTACCCTTAATCTCAGTAATAACAATGCATTTAATCAATTACCATTATTATTATTACCATTTATTTATATAGCGCCACTAATGCCGCAGTACTGTACAGAGAACTCACTCACATCAGTCCCTGCCCCATTGGAGCTTACAGTCTAAATTCCCTAACACACACACACACACATACAGACACACACACACACACACACACACACAGACTAGGGTCAATTTGTTAGCATCCAATTAACCTACCAGTATGTTTTTGGAGTGTGGGAGGAAACCGGAGCACCCGGCGGAAACCCACCCAAACACGGGATGAACATAAAAACTCCACACAGATAAGGTCATGGTCGGGAATTGAACTCATGTGCCCAGTTCTGCTAGGCAGAAGTGCTAACCACTGAGCCACTGTGCTGCCCTATGAAAGAGATACCTATCTGTAATAACATGACAGCAGGCACGTTAAAAAAGGGATACAAGCTATAAAACAAATTTGGCTATAAAACAAGAATGAGGTTGGGGACGCAAGAGAAGACTCTGAGGGTTGCCCATCACTGCCCTAAAATCTCATGTCCTCAAAATAACAACTTTTCACATGTAAGCGGGCAATCTAACAATAGAGAGGTTCAAACATACAATTTTCACCCCCTAGGAGGTGATCAGCCTCAAATAGTTCACATCCCGTGGTCAGCAACTGATCTTATGCACATAGTTAAAGGGCTGTCACACAGAAAACAGAAAAGTGTGCAGTGAAAGTGGACTTTATATTTGGGTTTTACAACCCCCAGACATTTTTGAATTGCCAAGAACAGCCTTTCCATCCAAGGCTAATGAAAAATTGTGTAGAAGGGTAGATTGGCCACGAACAGGTACAGAGATAAATTGTCTGTCTGCAGCGTTTATGCTCTTAACAGCAGTAAAGCAAATCATTCTTGCAATGGCAAACTGATCCAAGATAAATGCTTGTAAAGAAGACAAGGCAGATTTAGTAGCGGATTATTTTGAGAGATTGAGAGAAATCTTTTTGAGAAACTTGAAACTGAAGATTCGATGCCTTGTGGCTTTCAGGCTATAGCTGTAAAGTGCTACGGAATCTGCTGGCGCTATATAAATAGATGTTGATGGTAGTTGTGGATTTTGTGAATGGTCTTTCATTCCCTGTCCAGGCCCAATTTAAAACTATTGCTGTAGGTTGGCAGGAGATGTTCCTTAATGAGTTGTAAATACAGCCACACATTGCACGAATATTCAAAATCTGAAAAGGCAGCTGCTAAATGACGCTCATGGCTATGCAAATGCAAAGTCTTTCCATGCAGAGTAGAGGAGAAAGAGGAAGGTGTAGACACACAGCAGAGGGGGGGGGGGGGGGCAGATTTTGCAACAGATTTTAGAGTATGCCATTTCAGAAGAGAAGCGGGCAATTGGAAATGACCTCATCTTCAGACATAACAGACTGATTATTATCCTAACACTTTCCCACCCTGTCCACAACAACAGTATTTGTTTTATATTATAACAGTTATATAGTGCCCTACAAATTAAAAAGCACTGTACTGAGAATATTTAATCCTTCACATTAGATCTTGTCCCATTGGATCTTGCAATCTATAATTGCTACCATACGGACACACACTAAGGTTAATTTCTACAGAAGCCAATTAACCTACCATATATGTCTTTACAGTAAGGGAGGAAACCAGAGCACCTGTAGGAAGCCCACACAAGCATGGGGAGAACATACAAATTCCACACGGATAGGGCCCTGGTCGGAAATTGAACCCATGACCCAACAGTACTAACTAGATCCTGAGAATCAGAAGCTCCTCACTGTTCTACGAGTTCCCACACCAAATACCTGTAACTCACATATTCTTCCAACTAAGAAGCCAGGTAAGAGCCCCTACAGGATTGTCCAAGCTATCAATAATGTGGTAGCAGCTAACCTAGTAACCATTATTTCCAGCATTCCCTCAGTAGCTAAATATTTTACGCTTGTGGACCTCTAATTTATTTAGTATTCTAGCTAACCCCAACAGTTTTTTTTTTTTTTTTTATCATCAATTGTTTTTATTGAGATTTTTTAAGTAAATGGAGGGTACAGAAAAAAAAGAGGGAGGGGGAAGGGGGGGGTGGAGTTCGAACACACCAATACAGCATTTGCAAGTTACAGACAGTGTACAATATATAGTATTCAGTCTACTGTGGAACTTTAAACTAACTCACCAGACCTGGTCTAGGTCTTGGAAGACCCAACTTAAACACTCAATCAGGGCGCAACTATTGACAAAGAACCACCATCAGCAGGGGGAGGTGAAGAAGGATTATTTACTGGAGCCCCACCCCCGTCAGTCACGTAGACATGCCATTCAAACCATTTCATCAAAGGGGAAGATGGTCTCATTGAATAAGGGACATCTAGTGTTTCCATTTCAAACGCATACTGGACTTTGGTAATTACCTTTGACAGAGAGGGGGGGAGCGGTGCTCTCCATGCCTGGGCTATGGCGGCTCTGGCGGCAATAAGTATATGATTAAACACATAACAGGCCTGTCTCGGGACATGAGACGGATATACCTGGAGAAGGGCAATCTCGGGGGTCTGAGGAAGATCTAATCTGGTCACTCTCTTAGCTAAGTCAAATACCTGAGCCCAGAAAGAGGGCAAAACCGGGCATGTCCAAAAGATATGAAGCAAATCCCCGACCAACGAGCATTGTCTCCAGCACAGCTTAGACTGGGAGGGCTACATTTTATGAATTCTAGAGGGGGTCAGGTAAAGTCTATTAACTAGCTTGATGAACATTTCAGTGTGGTTTAAACATTTGGACATGCGAAAAGCATTTACATAGACTGCCTGCCACTGGTCCTCTGTGAGGGTTATCTGGAGATCTGATTCCCACTGGAGTTGATTAGAACTCTTGGCTATTGGCTCCGGGGAGGAGAATCCGTACCAGAAGGTGATCCCAGCTCTATTGTTTCCTTTCGTAAGTTTCGAGAGGAGTGGGGCTGGGAGGGCCTGTAGAGTGAGATTATATCTCGAGAGGGAGGATATCCAATGCCTGATTTGTAGATATTTGTAAAAATCTCTCGCAGGTATATGGAATTGGTGTTGAATTTGCGTGAAAGACATCAACCCCTGGTCATCAAATAATGATCCTAGGACTACCATGCCATTCGCTATCCACAGGGACAGATTTACATCCGGGATCAATTTAGCCAAAGCTCTCAATGACAGGTTCTTAGTGGGAAGAGATATGGTAGGTGAGTTCTCAATCAACTTATCCCAGGCCCTCAACGAGTCACTGGCTAGCCGGGACAGGGACCCACAAGGAGGGCGCCACCGTCTAGGCAGCCAGAGTAGATCCTGCAAGGGGAAATGGGGATTGCGAGCCCTTTCCAAATCTACCCATGGCTTTGTATTGGGGGGGGGAGAGACCAGTCTCTAAGCTGGGCCAGAAGGCAAGCCATATGGTATCTAGCCAGGTCTGGGAGAGCAAGATCGCCTCTTTGTCTAGTTAAAGACATACGAACACTAGCTATGCGTGGAGGTTTGTTCTTCCAAATGTATGAGCACATGATAGAGTGTAACTTGTCAAGTATAGGTTTTGGTAAGTGCAATGGTAACGTACAGAACAGATACATTAGCTTCGGCAAAATCATCATCTTAAAGGCCGCCAGCCTACCTAGCCAGGAGACCTCGCCGCACATCCATGACTTAGTCAAGGTAAGTATTAGGGAAATCAGAGACACAAAGTTAAGGTCTACAATGTTGTTTATCGAGGGAGTAATCTGAATACCCAAATAATGGAGCGCCTCAGACTTCCAAGAGTAAGGGAAGAGAGCCCTAAGACTCGACACTTTAGATGGCAGAAGATTGATAGGTAACGCATCAGATTTAGTGGTATTCAATTTATAGTAAGATGCCCCACTAAATTTATCAAGTATAACATGGACGGGCGGCAGCGAGGTCTCCGGGTCAGTTACAAATAGTAAGATGTCATCTGCAAAAAAGACACAGCTTGTGGACCGTCTGGTTGACTGTAACCCCAGGAAAGGACTTGGCCTGTCTAATAGCTTGGGCTAGAGGCTCTATTGCTAAAATGAAAATTAGGGGCGAAAGGGGGCACCCTTGTCTGGTGCCATTCGAATTCTTAAAATGATCAGAGAGAAAACCATTACGGAGTACTCTAGCCGTGGGGTCACTATAAAGGGCCATGATCCCGTTCAAAAATCTATCTTTCAGCCCAAAGCGGAGAAGGACCTGCTGCATAAACCCCCAGTGCAACCTATCGAAGGCCTTTTCTGCGTCGAGAGAGAGAATTACTAGCTCACCCTAACAGTTTTTATGCATTCACATACAGTCAACAATACACCTAGAGCAGGGGCATATATCTAAATTTTGCTTTGAGGGGGGGGGGCAGTTTATCTCTATTGGGGCACTCTGATTGGTGTATAGCTCCAACCATTCACCAATCAGGAGTGTGTGGACCTTTACTACACCGACAGGTGAATGGACGGTGTCATACCTAGTAACTCTGCAGCCAGATACTGCATGACCACGCTGAGAAGTAGAGGATGCTGCCCAGCCGCCCCTGTCCCTGGAGTAGAATACCACAGAACTATTGTGAAAGTCCTGCCCTCTTTTTCCAGATCTTGTAGAAAGATGTGGATGATTTTGTCAATTCCAAAGGATTTGTGCCCCACCCTACCTCACAGCTTCCTTCTCCAGTTGAGTAGAGTGGTTGTGAATGCATTCAAGTCACCTCTCACCTCACCACAGATGGATCCTAAAAACATACCACTACACAATACTAAAATTATTTTCTATGCTGATGGGTCTTGCCTAAGAAATGAAGGTGGTGTCCTTGTTTCTGGTTATGCCGTTTGTCCCCAGCACAAAGTAGTCAGGAGTGGCTACCTACCTCAATCTACTCAGCAGACGTGTCAGAGCGTAAGGTCTTCAGCTGTTTTAGAGTATGGTGAGCTCTAGAAACAATCAGACTACTTTACGTCTGGAGGCCTACTTACTGATTGAAATGGTCCTTTTGTAGACCAGTTACTAGATGCTATGGTCTAAGATAGCCATCATCAAAAGTGCAGCTCACACCTCTCTTACAAGAAAATAATTTGGCAGGCTAAGATTCTGCTAAGATAATGGCACTGTCTGGGGTCTTGTAATAGAACACACATTTGTTGGCAGTTCAGCCCAATTCTATTTAAGCTACTTTAGAGGATCTTGCAGTACAAAACCCCTTTAGTCTGGAAAGGCTACATTTCGGGCTTTAGGTTGTAAATTGCAACCTGACATTCTCTGGAAATCACCAGTCACCTGGTGGCTCCAAAGATCCTATTTCCGCAGTTTCCAACAATTTGCCTGTGTTCGCCCTGGGATGGCACACTTGTGCAAACGAAGGATGATTTATTCTATAAAGGCAGGACTGGTTTGTACGGGGATTCACATGTGGTATTGTCAGACGTATCCGATATGTCAGGCTAACCACGTTGGAAAGTCTCAAAAGACACAAGCGACACAATCTCCGCCTTGACGCCCATTTGTAAGTCTTCAAATTGATTTCATCCAAGTACCTTTGAATAGGTTTTGGTAATTGTTTGTATGTACTTAGCAGGCACAAGAGTTTATAGCTAGGTGCGGGATATTGTCAGGAATAAACATAGATAGGGGTAAGCAGTTCACAAGACTAGTAACAAGAGAAACATCTAAAGCTCTAGGAATATAGAAATAAGAAATATCTTGACATGTGCAAAAAGCAGGGTGCAAATTTCCTGATGCATAGTCTATGGGTCTAATGAGCATGTGATCGATCACTTACAGATAGACTGTACTGAACTCTCATGAAATATTAATGGGGAGACCTATGAGATTTCCATAATCTCCGCCAGTATCTTTGCCTGCTCGTAACTTGTTCTGGACTACTGTAATCTCTAATCAAAAGTGTCAAGTCTTTCCACGTACAGGTCAGTGAGACTAAAGGAAAGGAAACGTATCAGCTGTTTTACACAGAGCTTAGAGACGAACACAACTCATTTCACAAAGACTACAGCGCTTCACTCAAACAAGTCTTCTGTACCAAGTGTGTGATGAATCTAAACACTGGTGTTTTGACTCAGGGGTCTATCCAATTAACCCTTTCAGTGTTAAGGATGAGTGGGACTTGTCATGCACATGAAAAGTGCCAAGTAAATATAATTTGTCTAGCTTTGCAAAAGGAAAATGAAGAGTAATAACCACACTCTACACTTAAGAGTTCAAATAAGTGTAATGCTATAAAAAGAGAAGGGACCTATAAGTGTTAACGGAATGATAAGGGTTAAACTGAACAAGTACTATTTCTTTTAAAGGTAGAATGTAATACATGCATATGCATTCACCAACAATGACTGTGCTGACATCGTGACTCTTCCAAGACATAAATTGGTGCACATGCGATCAGCATGTCAGTGTTAACATCTGCATACACGCATTGATATTAAATAATAATTGATGAAACACCGTACAGTTATGGGCAACACGGTGGCTAAGTGGTTAGCTCTTCTGCCTTACAGCGCTGGGGTCAGGAGCTCAATTCCTGACCATGGCCTTATCTGTGTGGAGTTTGTATGTTCTCCCAGTGTTTGCTCCGGGTGCTCCGGTTTCCTCCCACACTCCAAAAACATACTGGTAGGTTAATTGTCTGCTATCAAATTGACCTTAGTCTCTCTGTCTGTCTGAGTGTGTATGTTAGGGAATTTAGACTGTAAGCTCCAATGGGGCAGGGACTGATGTGAATGAGTTCTCTGTACAGCGCTGCGGAATCAGTGGCGCTATATAAATAACTGATGATGATTGATATGTTGAGTGAGATCACATGTGCAATTACAACATAGCACACACATGAACATGTTAGGGATGCCTTTAGAAGCCAAAGCAAAGAGCTTCATCTCTCTCTGCACCTCTAACGACGATCAATGTGCTCTCTGTATTACAAACACAGAAAGCCACTTAACTACACACAGAAGCAGCTAAAGCAGCACACAAGTATTAACAACAAAGAAAAATTAGCATGCATAATAGCAACAGAGTGAGCAGACACGCAAGTAGTAGCAATGACAAAATAAAAAAAAACAGCAGCACAATGACAGAGAGAGGTGCCCTGACCGACTGTAGCAACTATGAAAAAACACAAGATTTGCAACATACATACAAGTAGTAAGAAGGACTGGAGTGTGTGTTGGTGAAAACCGCACATGGAGATGTGTGAAGAGTGTGTAAGTAACTAACAAGGCTATCCAGAAAGAGTACAACAAGTAGTGAGAGTATACAACACCATCATTTGTCTCTCACTTCAGTTCTCAAGAGAACAGATGTGTTGTGTTTAATACAAGTTCTGCAAGGTGTCATTTGTTTGTTCTTTGTATTTGTCCTGCAAAGTAATATTTTCGTGTACTGTGCATCTCTCTCTTTTTTTTTTTTCAATGCAGGCTAAAGTTTAAGACTGTACTACACAAGTCCATATTTGTTGTAAAGGTATATAACCCCTGCAATGAAGGTTTCAGAGGGAGAGTTATCTTAAAATGGCACGGGGTCTCTATGTCACAATGCTCTATGATGAATCCATCTGTACTTTGGCTTTTAATAAAGAAACCACTGATCACTCAACATTCTAAACGTCTCATGTGGTTCATTTTCACGGCAGCCTGCAAGTTATTGCTGACAGACCTGTACCAGTACCTGTAGGAGAGAGGCTTCTAAATCACTGCCATCCTTCTATGCTATTAATAAATGGCAGTTCAGGCTTCAATGAAGTCAGAGACGCCATTTAATATATAGTAAGCAGTCAGGGGTGGTTAAACATTTTTCTTTATCTTCATTCTTTAACCAATGAGTAACCTCCTCCAACTCATCTAAGAGTCATTATCTATTCAAGCAAGGAATAAATGGTTAATTTGCATTAGCAGTTTCTCAAGTTGTGTTCCAAAAAGAACACAGCTCAGAAAATGTATTTGGGAAATTACATAGCACACAGGTCCACTGATCTCTATCCTGCGCCCCCTCTGCAGCTCACCGTGATGCACACCCTACTTTCTTGCAGCAATCACTGAGCCATGAATATCGCTACAGGCCATGTGGGCAGCAGAAGCTGCGCGGCATATGAATCAAGTGAATCTCTGTTCTACTTCCCCAACGGGTTTCTAAAGTTGTTTACGATTTAGAACACAGCTAGAGAAACCGCTCGTGTGGGTGAGTTCTTAGGAGATGTCATCAGAGTAACATTACTAACTGCATAACCTAAACTAAGTTGTTACTAGCTGTATTGGAAAATCTGTAAAAACATAATTACAAAGACATTTAATTTGTCTAAATGAATATAAAGTGAAAAAATGTGTGTGCGTCTGGTCCATAAATTGTAGTTATTAACATAAGTTTTAGCCCTTAACATATGGTATTTTAATGGAAAAACATGTAAGCCACAATAAACATACTGTTTTCTTACCTGTAGATTGACTATTGAAAGCTGCAACTATCTGGGGGCTGCACATAGCTTCCAATCGATTCTTTAGAGCCTCCAGGTACACACATTTCTCTGAGTAATCTGGAGTATCCACCAGCATTGCAAGACTTACCTGCATGCTGGTCAGCTTCTCAGAAATTACAGTGATGTTCTGTTAAAGAGAAATCATTTAATATATCTGAAATTCTTAATTTCACCTCACACAAACGTCAAATTATATTATATGCTTCATAGAGGCATTTTCACAGACTGTTTAACCTGATATAGCAGCCAAGGACCAGATGTGTTCCAGGCTTCAATTAGAATCAAGTTGCTTGTATGCAGTAATACTTATATCCAAGTGTGTTTTGAGTTCATGGACAGTGTGTATTCCATCATGGAACACACACTAAAAGAACTATGTGACATATGTGGGCAGAGTGTTAGGGGCAGCACGGTGGCTAAGTGGTTAGCAATTCTGCCTCACAGTGCTGGAGTCATGAGTTCAATTCCTGACCATGGCCTTATCTGTGTGGAGTTTGTATGTTCTCCCCGTGTTTGCGTGGGTTTCCTCTGGTTTCCTCCCACACTCCAACATACTGATAGGTTAATTGGCTGCTATCAAAATTGACCCTAGTGAGTGTGTGTGTGTGTGTGTGTGTGTGTGTTAGGGAATTTAGACTGTAAGCTCCAATGGGGCAGGGACTGATGTGAATGAGTTCTCTGTACAGCGCTGCGGAATCAGTGGCGCTATATAAATGATGATGATGATGTACAAATATACAGAATCGGGCAAGCGCCAAGTGCAAAACATGATAATGACCCTACCTGTGATTTAAGGGTTTCCTCAATGTCTGCACTAAGCGTACTCCACTTATCAGCTTCCTGAAGGGACTCTGCAGCCAGCTGCATGCGAGACTTTACTTTATCCATCTCCACTAGGACCTGGACAGGGAACAGTCATGTCAGGAGAAACAAAAATAGTTTCTGCCTGAATCTGTATTTGTGACGTAGCTGCTCACCTGCATAGACTGCGCTGTATCCTGCTCAAACTTCTTGATGTCTTCTTTAACAAGAATCATTTGCTCCTTCAAAAAAGTGGCTTCCTGCTTCAGAGCCTCCACGTCACGGAGCACCCTCGGCATGTTCTGCAGGGCCTGGTGGCTACTCTCTGTGTGAAAACATGACTGTCACTCACGCACTTCCACACAAATAAGAAGGAGATTTCTTTGAGTAAAATCAAATCCTTAATACCTTCAACCGAGTTGTTCACCTCCTGGATAAATAACTGCAGTTTCATCACTAAGGTTGCAGCATGTGCATCCACTTTCCCTGGGGCATCTTTCTGCACAGACTTAAATGCAGTATTCACCCACTCCTTCACCTCAAAGTCATCCGCTAGAAACCTCGAGAAGTCCATTGTACATGAATGGCCTGTGGAGAAAGCAAGCACACATAACGTGCAAAAACAGGGAAGATTGCACCTCATAAATAACACAACATATTGAAATCAAATCTGGAAAGCGAAAAAAAACAAATCATTGTGTCAAGCAATGGCTTATTAAGTCAAGTGTCCAAAACAACACGAATATTGCTATACTTAAGCAGCTTTTTGAATCATGCTGTAATTCTCAAAACATTACCTGCAAGAGTCATTGCTTTAGGTAGCTTAACACAATATACTATACTTTGATCGAAACTGTCATTGACCTATAGCGCACTACTCTATATTTATATTTATATATATATATATATATATATATATATATATATCATAATTCTTATTTTTTTTACAATGAGATAAAGATGATTATCATTAAGTAGATAACATTATTACTGTATGTATTACTGTATAATTTATCAGTGCCAATATCTTATGTCGCACTGCAATTAATTGCACATCTCTAACTAACTAGCTTAAAATAATTACACCATGGAAGACTTACATTAGCCTAAATCACTGGTATACATAAAATTGGAACAATGTACGACTTGATTGCCATGTAGGCTTAAGCAACCTGTGGTGTGAAGGAGTTGTGAAACTACAAGTCCCAGCACACTCTGCTGGGACTTGTAGTTCTCAACAGTTGTTGAGCTACAAGGTGACAGGTATTATAAAATAATTATATTTGTCTGCACAGCGCCCTCTTCTGGATACCTACCGGCAGCGCAGGCCCGCACCGAACACTTCCCCCTACCCACCGGCTCTCAGTAACACAGCCACGGCTACAGTTCCGGGTTGGCCACGGGAACCATGGTGACACGACGCGTGACGTCACTTCTAGGTCCACTCGGTTTACGCGTCCCTCAGAAACATGGACTTGGAACTTTTCGTTCCGAGCTTTGTGTAAGTGGCAGCTGAAGCAGACTAGCTGCACCCTGCACCCATCTGGAGGGGTAGGTTACTTCTAACTAGGAGGTAGACTCTTGCACATTGAAGCAACACGTTTCCAATATCTTGCAACCTTGTTTTTCTATCAAGAAGTATCTTTATTCATCTATGCTGCATATGACTGCAGCGTACATGATCTTCTATTATATAATGTTATGTGTTCTGTGCATCATTCTTAGTAACTATGTAAAATGCAAAACAGGGACATGCTTAGTCATAGCGCAGTGTTCAGGGAACAGGGTTAAATTACCCCACAATGGGGTAAAAATGAAATTCCTGGGGGGTAATGCTGCCGATTCACATGCTGTCAGTTGGATTGTAGACCCCTTTAAATGTGAAATTGCTGTTGTACCAGAAGAGCCTCAAGGGTTGGCAGAGGCACTTCTTGAGCTTCGATGCAATAACGAAGCAGGTATTACATTTAAAAACAAAGCAGATCTGTCATATTTTTGGATGTCAAAAGCTGCAAAGGCATTCAAAATTGCACACGAGGAGGCAGTCAAATAGTTGCTGCCTTTTGCTACAACCTACCTTTGCGAACAAGGATTTTCCACTCTAACGAACATAAAAACAAAGCAGAGAAATCAATTGGACGCTTAAGACTGTATCCAAATTGCTCTGACATCAAAATGCCCCAATATTGATGCTCTCGTATCAACATGAAGCAACATCAGTTCTCCAAAACCTAAAGTTTTGAAGTTGAAGCTTTCAAAGAAATTTTGAATAGATTCAAAAAAAAATTGAATTCCAATAATTAATAATATATTATTTTCTTCCTCATAATCAAGGGGATAACATCGGCGTATCTAAATATATTTTGGGGTAAAAGGTAAAAAAGTTCCCTAACCCTTGTCATAGCGCCTCCTGTCCTGTTGGAGAGTATAAAGCTTGCTGTGGAAGCTGAACAATTAAAATTAGCATGTCAGCTGCTCAGAGTTGCAGCATTAGGCTTCCAGAGCTACTTTGCAAAACTAAAAAAATAAATAGTTTTGAATGGAGTTTGATAAAGGCAATAAAATAAAACATATAGTTACTTTCCACAACCTGTTCGCTAGTCCCAGACTATGCATGGGAGTATTGTTATGCTGATTAGAACCTTCCCCATACTGTTGTTACAAAGTTGGAAGCACACAATTCTCTAGAACGTCACTGTATGCTGTAGCATTAGGATTTACCTTCACTGGAACTAAGAGGCCCTGGCCAAGGCATGAAAACCAGCCCCAGATCATTATTTCTCCTCCACCAAACTTTATATTTGGCAGTACGTGTTCGGGTAGGAAGTGTACTCCTGGCATTCGCCAAACCCAGATTCACCCGTCAGACTGCCAGATGGTGAAGCGTGATTCATCACTCCAGAGAACGTGCTTCCACTGCTCCAGAGTAGATTAACAGTGTGCTTTACAACACTCCAGTCGACATTTGGCGTTGAGCATGGTTATTGGAGCCTTGTGTGCAGCTATTGGCTATGGAAAGCCAATCTATGAAGCTCCCGGCTAACAGTTCTTCTGCCGACGTTGCTTTGGAACTCGGCAGTGAGTGTTGCAACCAAGAACAGACGATTTTTAAGAGCTTCAGCACTCAGTGATCCAGTTCTGTGACCTACTGCTTTACCGCTGAGCTGTTGTTCTTAGACGTTTCCACTTCACAATAACAGCACTTTCAGTTGACCGGTAATAGCAAATTCCCAATGAACAATCAAAATATTTACTGTATATTGTAAAGAGATTTATTTTAAAAAATGGATTGTCCCAAATATCTCTAAGTAATACATATAGTGGAGGTATGCCATGTATTTACAAGACAAATTGGTCTATATACTAATTTGGTATTAAAGTTACTTTTGTAAGAAAAGCTCATTATTCTAATATAAATAGTCTTGTTTGGACTATTTGGAATTGCATATTTGGATACTCTACATTAATATCCCTGGCAGGAAACCAGCAAAATAGGTAAAATAATATTGTAGAATATTCCTCCATCAGCCCATTTGTTTTGAAATATTTTTAAAATGTTGCTTTTAATTATATGACTGATTTTATGTGTATTATAATAACAATTGTGTACATACATAAGGTGCCAATCTATGGTCTCAACGGAGATGGAACATCCTTACTTCAAACATGCATGTAGATAATTATACAAATCAACCATATACGTACATTTGGCATCAAATTGTATCCCAAAAGAGAGTGGAGCGCCCCTTCTTCGATATATCAGTATTAGGTCAGCTCATTCACATGGCTGAAACTTAAAGAGGTATGACATAGTGTAACATGTTTAAACGCCCACTCTCTAGTCACCACTAGTTTACTTCAAACACCGAGTGAATACTCAATTTAAAACACCCAAATAAAATGCAGGTCTGGGTGTTCCATCTCCGTTGAGACCATAGATTGGCACCTTATGTATGTACACAATTGTTATTATAATACTGTTGTTGTGTATAGGAGGAAGGGAACCTTTCCTAGTGTGTACATATTGGGTAGTAGATCTTTTTGGAGCGCTGACAGTACTCAATCAAACCACTATTGATTTTATGTGTATGTAATAAAAGTACATTTTTAAACGTCCAATTTTGTCCAGGTTGGTTATGAAGCTAAATGAGTAAATTTAGTGATGGGTCCCTAATATAACACCCCAAATTATTATTACCCTAGGATTGCCTCATACAAACAGTAATTTGTTCTCCACCCTTGTGGTACTTGACAATTACTGCTTTGAGAGCACCCGAGTATACATATAAAGAACTTTTATTGTAAATACAATATATATACTTAGAGGTTGATATATTAGTAATAACTTCTAGTGCAGAGGGTCTTCCTATACTCTCTTATATGTAATGTAAGCTTGGAGGGGGTAAGATGAAGATAGTTTGACAGCAGAATCTCTGTTTCATTATTCTGGCCAAATAAGCCCCGTTCATTAATTTCAAACTTCCATACCAGCACTTCTAATTTCCCACTTCCACTGAAAAAAATGGTTAATAACTGGGTCATATTTGTTGTGTATATAAATATACTTCATTGTCCTTACACTATATAACACTGTAAATGCAAAAGTAGATTCACCCAGGAAATCATTGGGCTTTTAAATAATAACATACTTTTTTCTGACAGGTGAATTAATGATAAGGATTTCCACCAAGAACAGAAGACAATTTGGAAAAGTACCTTGTTCCCTGAAGTTCTGAGTGTTCAAAAAACAAACACCTGAGAAGTCATATCAGCTACAGACACCAGTTGTTGTTTATAAAATTGGAGGGTTTTAATATTTTTTTGTTTTCTGAATAGGAGAACATTCTACAACTTGGTCATTACTCATCAAACACATGAGTCTAACAGGAGAGAAGCCATTTCCATGTGCTTAATGTAACAACTGTTTTAAAATGAAGTCACACCTTGTTATTCATCAGCAAATTCACACAGGAGAAAAAAACATTTCCATGTTCTGAATGTAGCAAATGTTTTACCCTGAAGTCAAATCTTGTAACACATCAGAGGATTCACACAGGAGAGAAACCATCTCCATGTTCTGAATGTAACAAATGTCTTAAAATGAAGTCACACTTAGTCAGGCATCAGAAGATTCACACAGGAGAGAAACCATTTAAATGTTCTGAAAGCAGCGTGTGTTTTACCCATTAATCAAGTGTTGTTGAACATCAGAAGATTCACACAGGAGATAAACCAATTATATGCTTTGAAAGTAGCAATTGTTTAACCCAGAAGTGAAATCTTGTAAAACATCAGAAGATTCACACAGGAGAGAAACCATTTAAATGCTCTTAATGTGAAAAGTGCTTTACTCAGAACTCTTTTTGAACATCGAGGTATAAATCATTTAAATGCTGTTAATGCAGCAAGTGGTTTGCCCAAAAGATAACACTTATTAGTCACCAGAGGATTCACACACGAGAGTCACTCTGAGGTTCCAAATGTGCATCTGTTTCAGCAGATTGAACTTGTTGTATCGTCATAATATTCATGCATGGGGAGAAGCATTTTGTATTGCCACCGTGTTGGCTAAGTGGTTAGCACTTCTAATAGTTGTGGTCAACTACAGCCTTTAGAATAATGGAATGCTAGCCTTTGTGGTTGCAGTAATCCACAGGGTTGTCAGTGAGAGCAATGATAGGGATGTTTGTCCATCTATGGCCCCAGCACACTGTGGATAGCTACGTCGCAGGATTCCAGTGATGGTGTCATCCAGTCGCTGTCCATCAGATAAGGAGATGAAGCGATGGTAAAGGTCCACCAGCAATGCCTTGGTGACTTCATGCACTAGAGTGCAAACCGTGGATATCCCCACTCCAAACAAGCAGGAGATTGTGCGGTATTCGCCAGGGGTAGCATACCACCACAACACCATTGCTAGCCTCCTACTTGGTGCAATGGGTTTTCTGCAGTTTGAGGTCTATCTAGAAAGTGCTGGGGTGATAAGGTCCAGCACATACTGAAATGTCCAACGTGACATACGAAAGTGTGCCATTCACTGCCCGTCCTTCAAAGCTTCCACAGTAGACCAGAAAGCTTCTCTGTGATTGCAGTGTCTGGACCACATTCTTCCGTTAGTGGCCTGCTGAATCTTAATATGGAGGAAATGCTGGCTCTGACAAAAGCTCTCCTGCACAAATAAAGACGTTGAGTATTCTCCCATTTTGCCATAAATTGCGCCTTTCTCCTTCTGAGATGACACTGTGCAAGGTAGCACAGTGTTAGCTGCTGCATCAAGCTCTCATTTGCTGTATGAAACAGCAAAATAGCGCAATTAATCGGGAACTCCTAGCTAAACAATAGTAACTCGTCAGCCATGATTAAAGCAATGCAGTGAATAGTCACCACCCACTTTGGCCTCATCTTTGTTTGCAAAAAAAAAAAAAGTCCCCTTAAATGACCATCTTTTTCATCCTATCAAAGCTCCTCTTGGGATGACTCACACTTGTTGCCAGCGCAGACCTGGGTTCGGTCTGAACTGGGTCGACCTGGGATTTTCCCGGGTCCAAGGTGCAATGTGAAGTTGAGTTGGGAGAGCTCTGTCACCCAGCAATATCGCGGGTTCATATACCCGTGATATTGCCGGGGTGGCAAAGTGAATGCAGTATTATTAAACTTTGATAGATTTTTGATATTTAAAGAATTTAGGACCAATTTGTCAAGCTCTATGAACGCTATAAAATAGGGCTATTTTTTTTACCTTGCGCTATTTATTCAACCAGTTTTCATAAGCAATTGGGCTGTCATGCTTCCGCATGTGAGACCTTATTATTTATCAAGGTGTGCAGTAGTAATTTAAGTGTTGTGCTGCTTGGTTATCTCTGGCGTTACCATAATGTTTACAGTAAAATAAAAATAATCTTTATTTCAACCCTGTTACACATACAGATTCTGGTGGCGTGCCACCCATACACAAACTGCGCACAAAACTATAGGTTCCAACTGGTGGCGCAAGAACGCTCCTGGGCGGTACTAGGTACTAGACACACCCACAGATAGAGCTAGACACGCCCTTTGGACAGAGCAGGACACACCCCCATTGACAGTACGACGTGCCTAGGGGCTACTTGCACAATCTCCCTGAAATTACTTTTTAAAAATAGTCCGAAGTATGAAGCATGTCTCAGATAAGCCTTCATTTACAGTTTATTTGATATGTATTCCCTTATCTGCATCCTCTTAGCACAAATTTTATTTATCTATGTTCTCCTATTTGGGAAAAATGTATTCTTTTTATTTTAATACAAATACATGTTTTTATATATGTTTATACATGTCTCTTTTGGACCTCAAATTCACCTGTCATTTTATAATTTATTACAGATTACATCCTTTATATGAGGATGATTGTTAATGTTTTTGAGTGTTACTAGCTGTATTTTATTGTAACTTGTATCCAAAGGTACGCGGAGAAGCATGGACATTTCTCTGATCATTAAAAAGTGCAATTTAAAAAAATTAAGTGTCCCTCAATAGACTATTGAAATGTTGGGAGGTTTGGTTTATACGTCAAATAAAAAAAACAAGCAAACATACAATAGAAACCATGGGCATTCACAAGAAAACATTGCACAGTCGCTATTAGAAGTTCTTTCTCCTATTATTTGTTTTTAAACCAATAACATGTAATGTACAAAACATTGAAAAATGTAAATGTTGTTGGGGCCATTTTAATTAGCAAATAATGGCTGCGAGGTCATCACCTGTGTATAACATCATTATGATGTCATGCTGCAAAATACTACTTTTTAGTCCCTCCAGACTGTTACAAGTCAGTACATAACCAGTAAAATGGCATGTTCAAATGCAGAAGATATTAAAGAAATGGTAAGTAACACTAAGCAGAAATTACTAGCAGTGTGATTAATAATTATTAGAATAATCGTGTATCAACTGTATGTAGCAGCAAGAAAGTAAATTTAAGGTTTGAAGCTGACCTCTATTACAGTATAAATTTTGTGCCAACACGAGTGTGATTAATGTACTGTTTGATAAGTAGAATGTTCGTGTTGGTACTGTAATGTTAAAGAAGGAGACAGAAGTTCCTTGGGGGTCCTTAATTAAAAACATTATTACTGCCAGGGATAAATCTACTCAAATGAAATGCATATTGGATCCTATTTACATATTGCAATGCCAAGATGTATTCATATGTATCATTATACTATTTTTAGGATCCTGAAGATGATATTGAAATATTATGGGTAGAGAAGTGGCCCGAACCCATAAACGGTAAGCAAAGTAGTTAATGCTCCAAAATTGTCTGAATATGTTTGCAAAGGGTTAGTGTATATAGTTCTAACTCCATGCTTTTATTTTTAAAAGTTTTACCAATCTCATCCATCACCTTCTCAAAATGTTCCATATTAAAACTTGACCAGTCCCTGATTTCTTCCCCTTTGGCATTTAATCTAAATGGACAGGGGCACACTTGAGTGGGGGGAAAAAAATCTCGAAAGGAATTTGTTAAATCTCCCCATCTAGGAAAGCAGCTGCACCCCTGAGAGGCATACCTCTACTGTACCCCTCAGACAGACATATCCTATATATTAGTCTAGTTGTGAGAGAATGTTTACATTGGAAGATCAGTCAATCATAGCAGTGGGGCCGGTATGCAGCAGTTATACACAAGTGTTTTAGACCCCAGGGGGTAAATGTATAAAGGAACGGTTTCTGCAAATTAAAAGCTGCGATGGCTTTTATAGGCAAACTTAGTACAAATACCTAATATATGATAAACACTAACTTATAGAGGTGTATAGTGTACAGAAATATTCTACAAGTCACAATGTCCATAAACAGGTAATTGGAGAATTCAAGACACCAGTATGACTGTTATTTTGTATTTTATCTACAGAAAAAAAAAACAGCTTCTGGAGGAGACTATTTAAAAGGAAGGTGCGTCAATAGAAATCTATAAACAAGATGAGGCCGTACCTATAACCTATACAGTGGAATTATTACTTCTTTCTTTCTGCTACTGATTCCTCTCCCTATGCATCCAAACATCTGACTTGCCTTCCTCATTGCTTTGTTACATTGCTTACCTGCCTTTAAGCCACCTGATATAGTGACTCCTAGATCCCTTTCCTCTTCAGTAGTCTCCATTATAGTGCCATTAACACTATACTTAGCTTTTGGGTTTTTGAGACCCAAGTGCATGATTTTGCATTTTTAGCATTAAACTGTAGTTGCCACTCGCTTGACCATTCCTCTAGTCTACCTAGATCATCGATCCTGCTGTCAGCCCTGTTGCATATCTGTGTGTCATCTGCAAAAAGGCATACTTTCCCTTTAATACCATTTGCAATGTCACCAATAAAGATATTAAAAAGCACTGGGCCAAGTATAGATCACTGGGGTTACTCCACTGGTAACCTTGAATGCACCCTATTTACTTTAACTCTCTGATTTCTTCCACCATAGGAGAGAAGTCCAGGATACCAGAAGCTGGAGGAGGCCGACATAACGTAGGTGACTTTCATAGCGCCTGAAAAATTACGCAATATGTATACATTTTAGTAAGATACGCATAAAACTTAACATACATCATACATTAAAAGCGCATGACATGCTTTAAGCGGACTATATCATATGCTAAGGGGATGTAAACCTAAGAAATACATTTATTTATTAAAAAAGGGACACAGGACACCCACCTCCCTCAAAACTGACTGTAGTGCTGTGAGCCTAGGCTGGTATTGGCAAAATCGGTGGCCAATAATACCAACCGACCCCAGGCCAGTCAGCACAGTTCTGAATTCCATAGGAAGATTGGCCCCACAAAAGGAAGTCAAGCCCCCCTTCCTTCCCAATACCAGCCAGCCTCCCGTGATGAGAGGGGTAATAAGTGATAAAAAAAAGAGTTCATATTTTCCCTGGTCCCATAATTCCCAGGCAGCCTTTAAGTGTTTGGGCATGCTGGTACATGTAATACTATAAGCACCACATATTTATGGCTTGAGGAACCACAAGTGCCACCTACCCTGGCATCTACGGCCCACTGGGATCTTTAGTACACCAGAGAAAAACGTACACACACAATTTTAAAATACAGCTCTGTTCAGAGCTTTGTCGCATATGAGCTCTTAGCGGCTTTGCAGAAATTTTTTTAACTGGAGAATTTTCCACAACCCGACCACAGAGAACGGGAAACTTCCTAGTAATCAAGTACAGGCCTGTAATATGTGAAGTACCTAATTTCCCACGTTCCTGGACACAGCAGCATGACAAAAATACCTAATATAGAGAAAAAAAACACCACAAAATAATATACATGATGGACATTATCATTTAGAATGTAGTTGATATACAGACACTTTTAAAAGCCAACCAAGAAGAGCCAACTCAGAATAAGACCAGGATTAAAGGAAAGACAGATATAAGCAGGCACAAATTTGTTACTCACCTGTATTTTACATTAGAGTTTCTTTCTTTAACATGGAAGGGAACTAGCGCCCAGCCCTGGCAATACAACAAAACCAACAAACAAATTCCATGTCACCAGGCACTCTTCCATGCACTCTAGAGGCCTTGTAAACCAACTTTTACATAAGCTGAATAAAGTGACAAGACAGCTTTCTATTACCAAGCTAAAATCCTCTGGAATGTTATAATACATAGGATAAACATCTAGGATACATGTAATCACTTACAAACCCTTTCCCAGTGTCTTTCCCTCACAGTGTATATATGGATGCCCTTCTAAAATGTTTGTATTGTGCACATGGCTCCCTTAACTGTTTCCATTTACCAGCTTTTTCTTCTCTTTTACAGACCCAAGCCAGAAAAGCGTAATAAGCTAAAAATTACTTTTTTTTGTTGCTTTTTCTCTGCCCAAATAGAGTAAAAGTATTATGCTAAATCCAGTGCTCCTGTCTTTTTTGTATCGGTAGGGGTTCCATCCTGGTGGAGTGAATTAGGTTGTGATTTCTGTGGAGAGAGTACCTGACTTTTCTAACAATTGCGTATGAGCCCTAAATGTGCTCAGTGATTGGTGGTGGTTTGAACTAATAACAGTGCAGGGAGGGTTGACAATGGGATCAGTAAAGTGGGGGCTGACAATGGCATAAGTGAAGGGGAGAGCTATTCCAAGGGTTTGCTGGTGATATACTAAGTGCAAAGGAGGCAGGAGTAATGATATTGTCAGTGCAATGGGGGCTGGCCATATGTTCAACAAAGTGATCTTAGAATGTGACCAGTGCAAGGTAGAAGGCAGGCAATGGAATCAATGCAAGAACCACTAAAGTATCACCAGAGTTGAAATAAGGCTCTGGGGGGGCCCGGGGCACTTAAGACAGGGAGGTAATTTTAGATACATTTTAGACAACTACACAGGCAAAACTGTGCACTACTGTTAGGTGCACGCCTTCACGAGCAGTACAGTGTGGAGCGGGACATACCTCCCAACTGTCCTTGTAGTCGGACCAAATCCTGACTAAAGCTGGGTACACTCAGTTTACCAGTTTATGAGCTCATCGGCCGGAGATAATAAAAGTCACTGCAAGTTCTGTGTGTGCAATTAGCTCTACTTTATTGTTTACAAATTCACATACGTATAGCACTCTAGTTACACAAAATCACGTACTTCAGCAAACTACGCCACTAACTGTCTTATTTTCGTCTTAACCACTCATTGTGCATGATTTCATGACACTGACCTTGCTACATTCTCACAGGAATTCTCCCAAGGGGGCTGGTGGTTTATCTCCTGTCTGCCATATCCAAGGTCATGGACATAGCTTCTTGCAAACAACAAAGTAATAATGAATAGCTTTTACAAACTAGCTGTCTTTAAGCTGTACAAGGACAAAATGGCTGACAGGTAACAAGATGGCGTCAACTCAGCAAAATCACATTTCTCAACTGCATAGTATAATTTGAACATAGTAGATAGATAGTTGTACGTGTGAAGGTCCCCTAGGATAGACGAAACAGGAAAGTGGTACTCACCAGGAAAACGGCCGCCTCCTCCTGATAGCAGACTGCACGCTGCTACTTGGAACGTAGAAACAGAGGCGATGTGACGCACAACCACCCCACAGAGCTAGCTACCTGATCAAATGTGCCTCCCACACTAGCGTCAACACGAACAATTACAACAAAACAAAGCAGCGCCCTAATCCTACCAACAAACTAATGTAATGCACTGCTCTAACTCACCCCACAGTTCCAAGGTGCAAATCACAAAATACAGACGTTACCAGATACCAAGAGCCTACCTTTAACAGGGGCCTGACTTCTGAATCCTATAAAGGGAGATTACTTGGACAAATACACAGCTAACAGTACCATACAAAGCATACAGTACAGTGTATAACCTGCAAGCGACCACCACACAAATGGCCACTTGATTACCATACAGGGGAAAAATACTACAAAACTGCACAGCTCAAGATAAATACAATGCAGTATACGCAATACGTTGCCTGGTGCTTCTACCTAACTAAGCCACTTACTTGACTCCAGGGGAACAGACCGGGTACGTGGTCTCAATAGATGGGTACCTCCTAACTGCTGCTGACCTAATGCGTGGGTAAAATTTGGCCCACAGGCTAATCCTGAATATTATAACTGGTGCCACAGGTTTAATGCCTAATTTTACTGGTCACACAGGCTAATCTTGGTCCTAATCTGAGGCCACACCTGAAGCCTGAATCTAAATTTGCTACACAGGCCTAACGTCTGATTCAATTTGCTCCACAGGCCTAAAGCCTGATTTACTGGTGACCAAAAAACAATGGAGACAGCTGGATCCGGGATTTTTGCCTGCTCTCTCGGGAGTCCGGGAGAACTCACAAAAATTCGGGAGTCTCCCAGACATTCCGGGAGAGTAGGCTACTATGATTTTACTTGTGGAACTACAAGACTCAGCCTGCCATTAACAGTCTGGGCATGCTGGTGCTTGTAGAACTACAAGCACCAGCATAGTCATGGCAACCAGGACATGCTGGCACTTGGAGAACCACAAGTGCCACCCTGCCCTGACCACCAGGCATGTAGCCACACAAACTAAAATTTAAATAAACCACACACCCCTCTGGAGAAAACAGCTGTTTTTTTGGATCATCACAGCTTAGTAAATAGACCCTTTAATGTGTCAATTGACTGCAGAGTTTACAATATAACACCGGCCCCCTAACTCGCTGAGCCAATCAAACCAGGGCTCACATTACATGACCATGAGGAGAGAGAACATTCTAGAGGGAGCGGCAGAGAAAGGCTGCATGAGAGGCAGGCAGAGCCCTGTGTAAGGGACAGAATAGAGGAAAATGGATAACACTGAGGGAATTAGAGACAACAACTAAACTTTTACATAGAAAACAGAAATAAAAAAAGAGCAGAGCACAGATGTAATTTGTATGAAATAAATTGGGCAACAATTTCAGTCAGAAACTGGTGGAAGAAGAAATTCCTGACAGAAAAGTGGAAGATAAACATTATATAAGATTATCAGTTATCTTAACACTCAGGAAAGACTGAAATGTTCATTAATTGAAGGAAAATATATGTAATTATGTGTAAGGAAACATTTATAAATGAAGTTAAATAAACAAGGAAAGATAAAGCACATTTATTTTTTGTAGTAATTGAACTATGGGACATTATATGGCAGAGGCTGTAGTAATATACAGAAAGCATGAAATACAACCAAGATGACATCTAGATATGATCCACTAACAGGGAAAGCACCACAGTTTGTTTACCAACTGAAATCCTGCCCATGTCTTTATATATTTTTATGGGATATACCCCAGAAAATACTGCAATATATATATCCATATTTTTTCTATCAAAAGTATTTTATACTATTTTATATAAAAGACAAAAACTACAAAAAAAACTATACACAGAAATGCATAGAGGTAGGAAAAGGAAAAATTACATTTGCAATTTTCTCCTCTAGAATAAATACATAACAAAGATGATGAGCAAATGAAACAAAAACATTGGGCGTCTGGGTTTTTGAAGATTCATGTCATTTCCACCTATTGCAAAAATTGGTTTAGTCCATTTAGACCAATCGCCTAAAAATTTAGAACAAGTATTTCTGCTTGTGTAAGTGAAACAAATGCCAAAATGTAGCTCTCTTGAGTTGTATTTTCTGAAAATTTAGCTGAGAAAATAGTTTCCCATGCGTGTCCCAAACAGTAAATCCATTCCTTATCCGTTAACGTTTCTAGATCCACTTCCCATTTTGAGTGCTGGCAGGCTATTACTATCTAGCTCTTTGATTAATTGAGCATGAATTGTAGAGACTAACTTATTAGGGCCATAGGACAGGAGATTTGTTTTCATAGAGTTATCAAGCAAAAGTGTCCCCCTAAATTTTGATGACAGGTCATGTCAAAGCTGCAGGTACCTATAAAAAGCAGAGTTGGAAATACCATGACTAAGTTGCTCAAATGACTTCAGATCATTTTTGGCATTGAACTGTGCCACTGTAATGATTCCATAACTTGTCCAATACTTACTTTCCTCCAGATTTTGAAAGCTTAGGGAATTTCACAGTATACCAAAGAGATCTACCTCCCTGTTGCAATATTGAATTATGTGTATTCAATATTGAATACCTCTTAATCTACCGTTCAATGCAATATGTACCGGTGTTTGTCCAGTATCCAATTGATTATTTACCTTATTGTGCAAACAGTTTTCATGGGGGCTCCCTAACCAGGGACTAATATAAGCGATCTGTAATAAAGCTCAAGATTAGGAAGAGTCAACCCACTAGATTTCCGAGTTCTACACAAAACATGTAACTTAATTCTGTCTCTTTTTCCTGCCCAGACAAGAGAGGATAAAAAGTGGTCAGTAGTCCTAAAAATATATCGAGGCATAGATATCATCCAATAGATATAATAGTTGTGTTGTACAAGCATTTTAATCAATTAAGTAACCCTTCCTGTCCTAGTTTTTACAAGTGTGAATTTAAATCTTTAATAAGTCAATCATGTGGTATGTACAATGTAATCCCCAATATTAGATGAAACCTATATGCCCACATATTTACATTCTTGGACAGTAAATATATCAGCCTATAAGAATCAGGATACACTGGATCCTTACCATGAGAATAAAATTAGTATCTTAGACATTGAGGGTGGAAGACTGTCTTGCAACGAATAGCCCCTTAAATGTTTCCAAAAGTCTTGTCAGCAAGAATTTGTTATGTTACACCTTCTAAACTTGAAGCTTTACCACTAGGGAAATAGGCTATGGACAAATCTATTACCTCTAGTGTAAAGGGAACTTTTTAAAACTCTTTATCATTAGGAGACAGCTCTGGCAATCACACATGATATAAATACGAAGAGAGGTCATGCATGTTACATACAGGTTTTGATTAATAGAAATCCTTATAGTAATCACATAAGATCAAAGTAATATCAGGAGCCAGGATATGTTTTACACTCCGGTCATCAATCATTTCAAGAATTGACACATTTTGGCCATGTTCCTTTAAAAGATAGGTCAAAGAGCTTCCTCCGCTATCAGATTGGGCATATTGAACATGATGCTCTTCTCCTAGATTTGTCCCATAAATATTCTGTTCAGGATTTTTGAGTTCTTAACCATTGTATAGGTGCCTCTTGTGTATGGGAACTAAGATAACCAAACTCCAAATGTCTACAATTCTTTTCAAAATTAAACTCCTTTTGTTTGAAAGTTCTTAATACTTGACCTAAGCGGACACTTAAAAATGACTTGAATACATCCTACAACATTGGTAGTTTGACTTTTAACCCCCTGTAAATCCAACAGATCATGATGCAATTCTATTACGCGCTATACAGACATAGGACACGCCTCCAACATGACCTGACCACTGGACATTATCATATTACAATTTGATTACACTCTATACCGACATAGGACATTACACCTCCTTAATGACCTGATTACTGGACACAAGGACACCAAGAGAACTTGTATACCTGTGCTCCCAACTAACTTAGACTTAATCAGTAAAATATCGACAAAGACATAAAAAGAATGAGTCCAGTTTACCTTAAATGACCAAATAGCCATGGGATCACCACTACAATAAATTACATAACTGTATGTTAAAATTCTTTACAAGAAAATGGACAAAATACTCTATCCCAGTCACTTATATGATTCATACAAACTTATACAGAGATTTATCAGATACCTTAATTAATTACATAGACATGGGAAATAATTAACACTAACTATATGAGCGCAAAATATTTAAGATAATCAATAAGTCTTCACGAAAAACTTGAAATAGTCAGTACTCTTCATGCATTCTTGACTTAGGTCTCCAATTAAGCCGCTAGGATGTATCAATTGGGGTTTGAGAAAAGTATATTTTATTATCATCCACTACTTGTAATCATAGCGTAGGGAGATTGTAGATCTCATAGTCTACACTTAAATTTAATTTATGCTTTATTTTTTTTGTACATCTAATGAAAAATACATAAAATCCACCACCTTATGGTTGGATTGGGCCCTTTGCACTTGTTAGGGGTAAATAGTGTCTCTGTCTTTATAACATAAGATTTTTGGGAATTAAGGTATGTGGACGTCAGGCTCTAGGTTCAGGATGTTAAGCTGGGAAGTGGTGCTCTTTTTTCACTGCAAATTGGAGCGAAAATGATCCCTTACCATATTCTTGAATAAACCACTTTTCAAAAAATACCTCTGGTTTGCAGCCTTCAGTTCTTTTTGGCAGACCTACAAATCGCAAGTTGTTGCACCTTAGTCTATCCTCTAGATCAGAAAGCTTCTGTTGACAGATGACCATTTTGAGAGCCCAAATTAGTAATATTACCTCTCTTTGGGGGTCACGCAATCTTCCAAATTGGAGACATGGTGCATTTGGACCTCACCAATTTTATCGCTCTCTGCTCCAGTGTGTGATTGCCTGTAAAGTTTTTTGCATAGATGGATTGTTGGCATCTAGAGATGATGTGCAGTATTAGTTGAGAATTCAGCAGGAGATTGGTGTAGACTATCCACATTGTTAACATTAGATAGCCTGGTAATTGTCTTCCAGCAAGTAGTGGTTGTATTATGGCCAGATTTTTCCTATATTTAGGCAGAACTTCCCCAATTAGCGAGTATACCAGTGGATTGCAAGCTAGGTTTGTGAATATGGATGAGGGAGGAAAAAAGGAACTGGACTTCTCTAACCACAGCCCCTTGCTATGTTTCAGCTCCAGAAAGCTTTATATAAACAGTTGGACTAATAAACACAGTGCCCTCTACCACAAGCCTCTGTGATGTTTCAGTCACTATACAGGTTTTGAATCTGAGCACTCTCCCCTTTATCCCATCTTAACTCCCATGAACAATCGCAAAGATTGAAGTTTAGACAGTCTGGATTGTGATATATATATATATATATATATATACATATATATATAGTTTTAATGTGAGTGTAATTGTAGTGCATAAGGAGCACAGACTTCTTGCTTAGATGTTAAAAGTTCCTGCGAAGACCAACATTCTAAATGTGACCGAGGTAAAAGATTTAACTGTACTTGATCCAAGTCCTGTCAGTCTCCAAGAATGTATGTGCTGCCTTTAGGATGCTAACAAGCCCCTCAGTCAAACTGCTAATTAATGTCACAATTTCAGACCATCAGGTCAAGCCATACAGCAAGCTTGTGAGGCTATTCAATAAACCTGAAAATGCCAGAGGCGTAAATGGATCACAAACGATCACTAAGTCTACAAAATTAGGAGGCGTCCGACTCTAAACCAGTGAAGTATTCACTTCCTTAATAAAAGCAAGCTACTGTCTCTTGAGATGATGGGCTTGTTGTTATCACCATCCATATTCTGCAATCTAAAGGCTTTTGATAATTTCTTGTACAAATCCTGCCATTTTCAATGTAGAGTTCGAAAACTATATAAGTATTTATCTGTTTACACATTTCGGCCGTGAATATTAAGTTAAGGTTGTTTATTTGATGGATCCTCTTAGGGCCTCCTCTGTGTCTGCATCCCCCAAAAAAGAAGACATCATCTATGCATCTAACCCAACCTTTCAAATCTTTTCGGAAGTGTTATTGGCCCAAATGGTCTCCAGTTCCCATTTGGTGACAAATTAGCAATACTAGGCGCAAATATAGTCCCCATTGCTGTACCCTTGATTTGTCTGTAAAAATTGTCCTTGATCAAGAAACACTGATGTTTGAATTTTTTTATTTAATTTACTTTCCTTTATAATAAAAGTTACTAAATTTTATACATATCTATATTTGGTAATTTCTCTAAGAATAATCTAACATATTTCCTTCGCTGTTGATACTCTATGCACATGTAAACGGATTTAACATCACGTTACCATAAAATCTATTTATACCCATTTCACAGTATCCAAAATATGAAGGATTTGTGTAGTATCCTTTACATATCTTGTTAAGTTCGATAACCATTATCTGTAAGAACAAATCAATATATTGGGAAACATTTGAGGTTTATTCCAGAAATGATAGGTCTTCCTGGCGGATGTTTAGTATCTAAAACCATAACTAAAATACAGGTATCCTGGGACTTTCTACCTTTATAAATGCAAATTCATCCTTTGTTGAAGTCCTTGCCACTATTTAATACACTTACTAATTCCTCTCATATCTCTTGATTGGATAATTTTTCATAATTTCATATGTGTCGGCTTCTGACAATAGACTATTAGCTTCCATTAAGTAATCCTCTTTATTCAGGAGGACATGCCCCTATTTGTCATTTCTCATTTCCTCCAAGCCTTCATTTTTTTCATTTCGTAAGATTATATTTGAGTTTTTGCTTATCAGGCATCTGTCTTAAATCATCCTCGAGAAGAATTTGGAACATCTAGATCCAAAATTTTTCCTCTGCCTGGGAGAAAAAAGTAGATTTGCTTTTTTTAAAAACAGTATGTGTAACCTTCCCTGGCATATCACTACTGGCTAATCTGTATAAATGATGAATACCTAATATAATTAGTCAAAATTAGACTAATGATATGTAGCATTCAATTATTAAAAATCTGTGCATCCTGTAATAACACTTGCTGTTTTAATAACACAGATGTTTGCATGCTTACCATGGAAAAAGTGAATACTATGTTTACACGCTACTCGCTTTGTGAGTGAGATCATGGGTTACCATCCATTTCATAAGCCTTTGTTACTCAGAATTTTCGGAAATTAACTGATCACCTCCAATGTTTGCCGACATATTTGTTTGGAATATGAAAATGTATAGAAAAATAAAGTTTCAGTAAATAAGGGTTTTGCAACTATTTACAGACAAACCACTGGTGTAATATAATGTGTAATTTAGTGGTGTCGGTGAGAAGTCATACTTTTACTTTACCTTACATCACTTTGTTGTGCTGAGACAAAATAAATTTGTCAGTAAATTATCTGATGGCTTGCAACCAGTAAGATATAAAGACATAAACAAACATAATATTAGGATTGCACTGATATGATTATACACATATGCTGTAATAGCTGAGTCATAGACCCCACCATCTCACCCTGCATTTTAATCAAGTCTGCCAGGAAGTAGCTATAACATACTTCCACCTTTATGGACCGGGAGATCCCAGAGGAGATATCTAAGTGGCAAGTGCAAAGAGAATTTGTGGTATAGCGAAGCAGGGAGCAGGACCATGATGACACTGAGAATCGCATCGTCAAGCCCAACCCTATGTATTTCACTAGGGAAGTGGGCAGGATGCAGGAGGGCTACTTGACACTGAAGTTATGTAACCACTGAACCTGCTGCTGTCACAGCCCCTCCCCACCCCCTGTATTTATCAGGAGTGTCCTACAAGAAAATGTCGGCCACTCTTCATTAAACAGCTGGGATCATTGCAAATTCTAATCCCCAGTGTTTCCTACTTGGTGGCTCTGCCCACCACTTCCAGGAGATTGCAAGCAAGTCTGGGAGATTACTCACTATTTCAGGAGTCTCCCTGATATTCTGGGAGATTGGCAGGTATAATGTATAAATAATATATACAAGGCTGTAAGTGGGCATTTTTTATACCCACTTCATCTGCAGCTGGTCACATGATCTACAAGCAGGCACTTTGCTTGCATAGTATGCTACCATGATATTAACACATATTGGTCCCTCATCTTTGCACAATGTAGGAGAATGGTGGCCATTTTCTAGTAGCACACCTGTAAGCTGTGACCAGTGTGCTGGAGACCGTTGGCCATTTTCTATTCCTTGATAGATAAATACATCACTGAATATAATTGTTATACTCTACATGTAGGACAATCTGAGAGGTCAAAATTGCTTATCTGCTTCTTTATACTAATATTTACAATTTTATTTGGGTTAGGGTTAGACTATAATATTTTATTTATATAATGCTTTTCTATTAATTACAATTCGTAGACCATGAATAATTACCCATTTTGCTGTTATATGGTATAATGTAAGCTGCATTTCCAGGAAATATAATTTTTATGTTCAACCTTATATAAGCATAGCATTCAGTGAACTTGGTGATTCATCTAGTAGTTAAAATATTAAAGTATTATTTATTTATATAAAGGGATTATTTATATTTATATTATTTATATATTTTTATATATTATTTATACATTTTATATATATATTATATATATATTTTATTATTTATATATGAGATTAATATTTATACTACAAAAGGATTTATTTACAATTCCAGACTATATTAAACATTGTGTAATAAGAATGACTTACTACTATATTAGGTTACCAAACCTAATCATTAACTTGCCACAATGTGTGAATTGCAAATCCCCAATGAACAATCGAACATTTATATTATAAAGGGACTTATTAAGACATTTTGGATTATATCAAATATCTCTTGGTAATACAGAAAGTAAATGTGTGCCAGCATTGCAAGAAAAATTGGTCCATATAATTATTATTGGGTATTAAAGCTACTTTTGTAAGAAAGGCACATTAGACTAAAATAAATAGTCTTGGTTGGACTATATAGAACTGCACTTTTGGGTATTCTACATTAATATCCCTAAAAGGGAAATCAGCACCAAATTGAGAATAACATAGTTGAATATTCCTTCATCAGCCCATTTGTTTTTAAATGTTTGAAAATTTTGTTTTTAAATATATAAATGAGTTTATGGGTATGTAATAAAAGTATATTTTTAAACGTTCACTTTTCTAAAGCGCTATGGAATATACTGGCGCTATATAAATAAATGTTGAAGATGATGAACTTTTTGCTTTTGGAGGTGAATGTTTATCTTAAGCATAACAAATATGGGAACATTAGCACTCTTTGGCGAGCACATACATTTTTCAGATAGTACTTACATACATCCTGCCATGTTGAAAATTAACAGTATGTTTTAGAATAATCAACTGAACTATTGTTTTATGTAACATAAAGATCAGAGCTCCTGAACTATGAAAGCTGCTTCATTCTGGAATTGATTTGGAAAGTGCCAAGACAGCTTCTGACTATCGAAATACCAGGACTTGTGTATATGGTATGGAGCCCCTAAGCTGAGAATACATAAAACTTTTAATTGTAGCCAAGTATCAGTTATTGTACTAACGTGAATTTTGAATAAACATTTAACTGCAATTTAACTATTTTGTATGAAGTGAATTTAGACTAAACATTTAACTGTGATTATGTATATATTATATACAAATTGAAACTGTGTAAGTAATTTTTGCTTATTGGTATATTTATTGCTTCACTGGAACGGTAATCAAAATAATAATGATGTCCTGCACATGACAAGTATTCCATCTTGTGCCCAGTATACAAAGCAGACCCCAATCTGGAGACTGTAGCGAGCCCATGTGTAGGTTACACATTACTAGGTCATACAATAAGGCACAGCTCCTTTAAAAACATAGAAAGGTTTGTTTTTTTAAAGCTAAGAAAAATATCCAAGTGTATAAATGTAAAGGGACCATCTTCTGATGACATGACGGTATATGAATTGTGATAGGATATATAAGTTTCAAACTTTGCGCACATTGTGAACAGTAAATGAGAGCATTAAATGTTTAAAAATCCATAATATCATGAAAAAATAATTCGCCAGCTACACAGCTGCAGGAAACAATCTCTTTCATTAGGAGACAGGGCTGATATCAGCCAGCAGTATTATTGGCTTGAAAGAGCTCCATTTTCAACACTGAACAATGAACTTCGATTGGATGCTGGAAAAAGAGAGGAAACAGATCTTTATATGCTAATAATAGCATCAGTTGATACAAGTTCTGCATCAGTTAATACAAGTTCTGTCACACAACAAATGCCCCTCTTCTCCAACCAACAGCGCTAAATGGCGGTGTTACTGACTACCAGAGCCGTAACTAGGGTGGTGCAGGCGGTGCTATCGCCCAGGGCTACCTGCCTCTTTTCCTTCAGCTTTACCTTCCAAGTTCCTTTTATTCTGTCCACTTTCCCGTCTGTTCCCATAACTTTTCACCCCTTCCTGCCTCACCAACCGACCGACCGATATCACATAGGAAGCAGTGGAACGCACATGCACATGCATTCCACTGACAGGAAGTTCGGCATTTGTAACGCAAACTTGCATTCGAAATGCTAATCCAGGTAGCCGCCCGGCCACAACTACAGCTCCAATCACCGCTGACCACCACTGTAAGAAAAAGCACTGGACGAAATTTGTTGGACCACGCCCACTTCTGGTTAGACACAGGATACTACTGTCAGCACATGCGTTCCACTGTGGAACGCATGCGATCCATTGTAACCCCAATACTGGTTCATTGTGCCGATTTTTCTGCCGTCCTCGGACCACGTTCCTCACCGCTGGGTACCCAGTCTTCCTATCCTCACAACCTCATAGAATTCACTAACAGCAAGTATATGTTGTTTGTGTGTGTGTGTGTGTGTGTGTGTGTGTGTGTGTGTGTGTGTCATATAACCCATACAAGCCTGTGAGACTGCCTGGTTGTTTAGACCTGTGAACATCCCAGGTGGAACTATCCATCATTTCACCACTGCCAGGAGTCTGTTTGTTGTGCATATACCCACTTGTCCCTCCTCCATAGACTTTTTGGACAGTAGGGTCAGTCTACTGTGGACTATTGTTCTATTGGACATTGACCTTATTATACATTTGGACATTGGATCTCAAGTATTTTATTCTATCAGTCCTGTGTGGTTTTTGATGTGTTCTTGATTTTATATTGCCCATTTGATATTGTTCTTTTTACGTGGTGTATTTCTAGGGCTATATTTATTTGTTGCTTTATTTATCTATCTTATTGCTATTGGTGTTTTGAATTTGCTATAATTTTTATGTGCCTTAATAAGAGTGTTTGTTTTATTACTTCTAGTTTAGTTACCCCATAATAAATCTTTGATTTTACCCTCATGTATGCTCCCATTTGATACAAATACCATTTCATCACCATATTTATTCATATTCATATTAGCATAATCAGAGCCATAACTAGGCAGGTGCGGGCGGTTCCGTCGCTCAGGGCACAAGTCCAAGGGGGCGCAGCAGCCACCCGCTACCTGTCTCTGTGCCTAACAGATTTTTGTCAGGTAAGGTATTCTTCAATATTTTTTCTTTAACATTTTAAAACTCTTTCTTATAACAATCTATTTTTTTTGTGTATCTCTTTTACTGTTCTTATTTAAGTATTACGTGCATGAAATATTAGAATACCTTTCGGTATATATTTTTGCATACTTTAAACTGTCATTAGGGCAGAGAACCGGTTGTTAATTTATTTGAGTCCCACCACTGTAATATATATATATATATATATATATATATATATATATATATAAGTTAACCCGTTCATGATACTCATGCATTCTAGTCAAATCAAGCTACTTAAGGTGTTAAAAAGGTTCTTGTCATGCATTTGGGGCTAGGCCAGGCCTCCTCAGGGGAAGAGCGTTACTTCCCGACGCAAGCGCCCTTTTTTAACTTGGTTTTGTCCACATGTCACCACCTCATCATTTTTCTCCATCACCTCATCCTTCATCTTTATCGCCACATCTATCCAGATGTCTATCCAGACACAGGGATCTCTCTCAGCGGTCCTGAGTATCACACTCCTCTCGCTCTGTCACCCCCGGCAACCACCAGCCACTCCCCACTGTCACCCCCGGCAACCACCAACCACTCCCAACTGTCACTTCTCCTTCAAGAAATATATATATATTTTTTTAAAATCTTTATAAACACTTTTAACAATTAACAAATTAATAACAAATTAAATTAACAAATTAAAAACATCTTAGTATACCAAATTTCAGCCCTTTCTGAGTTTTTTTTCCCACACACACTAAGAATTTAGTAGGTCAGTGTATAACTCCACAGACACACGCCACTAGGCTTTTATATAGTAGATATATATGTGTGTGTGTGTATATATATATAGCTATAATCATGCATTTGCAAATATGTGTAGCCACACCCCCACATTAGGTTGGCCACACCCACTTGGCAAATGTCACTCCCACTTAGATGGGGGGCGCCGGTGCCCTGTCTCGTCCAGGGCACTAAAATGTCTAGTTACGGCACTGCTGACTACATTGGAACTTGTGCTTCTTCAGTAAGAAAATGGGCCTATAGCACTCACTACCACTGCAATCGGGGTATTTCTTTTTGTGGCTTACAAACATTATACACCACTAGTACACATGCTTAAACAAGTACTTGCTAAGCAAGTAAATGACAATAAAACACACGGGAAGGAGAAAAATATTTGTATTAGTCCTAGTAATATTTTAATGGGGGTACCGAGGCACATGTAGTATTTTTGATTGTTGAAGTCGGCCGTGACCATGTGATGACCCTATTGATTTTAGGAAAGGCAAGAAGTAGGCCCTTCCACCCCTACTGAGATTCCCTTTCATACTGCCCATGCCTACAGTTCATCTTATTGAGAAATATAAACACTACAGTTACTTCCCCAATAATGTTTCTCAATGACATATCAGCGCCACCCCTTTATCTGTGCTCCCCCTCAATAATACCTTTACCCCCCTACACACATAAACACAGTTCCCTCAGTATATTACTTCCCACACATTCTTATCCCTCCACATCTACAAACCCACTCACAGCTGCTGCATATTCAATCATCCGCACCTTGTTCCCAATCATCTACAAGACCTGAGTCATATAAAGACACACACACCACCATAACACTGCGTCCCGGACAAAGTCCACACTATCAGCATGGACAATATGTGTTAGAAAAGGAGACTTACTACACTCACACATTGATATCTGCCTTTTATTGAGTACATTGTCTGCCATTTGGTATTGGTAGAGGTTCCATGATTAGTGGAGTGAATAAGTTGATGATTACTGTGGAGAGATTATGTACCTGGTTCAGGTACAAGCACAGGGATTAGCCTGCTCTATTGGAGTTCGATCTCCAATAGAACAAGCTATTCCCCGTACTTACACCTAAACCAGGCAGGTACTCTCTTCACAGCAATCACAACCTAATTCACTCCACCAGGATGGAACCCCTACCGATACAAAAAAGGCAGGAGCACTGTATCCTGATGTCTACTCCTCTTCTATGGATACGAAGCAGCACATCCATATCATTTTTCTTTTCTTTCGCTTGGCCTTTTTGTATCAGTAGATACAAAAAGGCAGGGGCACTGTATGTTCAATTTTATTCTTCAATGGAAAAGAAGCAGCATAGCCACATAATCTTTATTTTCTTTGGCTTGGTCCTGTAAAAGGAAGAGAAACCTGGTAAATGAAAACAGTTAAGGGAGCCATGTGCACAATACAAACATTTTAGAAGGGCATCCATATATACACTGTGAGGGAAAGATGTGATGGTCGAGACGGATGGGATTTCCTTCCCTTACCTTGTTCTCCAGACACGAGTCAGGTTCTTTTCTGTTCGGATATCTGGTGGTCAGGAGATAAATACTTCAATGAAAGGGACAAGGATTGGTCAAACAACTTGGGTTTATTAAGAATGCGGTAAGGATAATTTTGGCCACCGCGCCACTGACCCCTTCAGCTTAATGGTAATGACAAAATAATCGTTTGATCAGCATAGAGCACAATAGCATTTAACATATAATATACACCTGGTGAGTATAAGGCACAATAGCGATAACATCTTCAATATCAATAAATACATTTTTAAGTAAATCACTTAACATTAACATTCATCTAAAACATTTGGTGCACCAATATTATCCCTGGTAACGTTACCATATTTTACACTCAGTCCTGGGTTGAACTGTGCACAGGAATTTTGTAGTGTTTAAATATCCTGCAGAGTTTTCCAGAAGGGTTAATAATCCTGATTAAGTCTCTGTACTTTCACTCTAAAAGGTAGATGTTAAACTGTAGGCAGTGTTAAAGATTATAACAAAACATAGGACTGTTGCTCAATTCAGTCACAAGATGGCACTGTTCTCTCATCACTCTTCCCTCTGACGCTGGGGTGTGTGCAATACACTGCAGGCTAGGATTTTACCTTGAAAAGGTTCTGCAGTTCGTGGAGACTGTGTTGGACGCCCTACTGTGTGTCCCCAGCCGTTCTCCAGCCGTGTGTGTTGGCAATGTCACCAATTCCAGCAGCAGATCAGTCTCTCATGTCAGCTTCCCCTTTGTTGTTGCTATATCACACACTCCTCCTTCCTGCACATCCTCCTGGGTACGTACTTTCAGTTCAACTGTCAACTGTCATTCCCACTGTGTCTCCCTCAGCCTCTAGTAACCCCTTGTAGCCCTGCATTTTAAAAGCGTTTATGCACTTCCTCTGTGCTGCTTGATAGGGCTTTGGGGCACCACAAAGACACTGGGAAAGGTTTGGAAGTTATTACATGTGTCCTAGATTTTTATCCTATGCATTATAACATTCCAGAGGATTTAAGCTTGGTAATAGAAAGCTGTCTCTCCACAGAAATCACAACCTAATTCACTCCACCAGGATGGAACCCCTACCGATACAAAAAAGGCAGGAGCACTGGATTTTGCATATTACTTTTACTCTATATGGGCAGGAAAAAAAACAACAAAAAAAAGTAATTTTTAGCTTATTTCGCTTTTCTGGCTTGGGTCTGTAAAAGAGAAGAAAAAGCTGGTAAATGGAAACAGTTAAGGGAGCCATGTGCACAATACAAACATTTTAGAAGGGCATCCATATATACACTGTGAGGGAAAGACACTGGGAAAGGGTTTGGAAGTGATTACATGTGTCCTAGATGTTTATCCTATGCATTATAACATTCCAGAGGATTTTAGCTTGGTAATAGAAAGCTGTGTTGTCACTTTATTTAGCTTACGTGAAAGTTGTTTTACAAGGCCTCTAGAGTGCATGGTTTTGTTGTATTGCCAGGGCTGGGTGCTAGGTCCCTTCCATGTTAAAGAGGGAAACTCTAATGTAAACACAGCATCTTGAGGTGAGTAACGAATTTGTGCCTGGTGGTTTACCCAAGAGTCCTACAAGGTTGTATTAACACCCTACTATCAGCCACAAGCAAACAGGCATTACAATAGTAACTTTATAATGAAATGTGCAGAAATATGTCATATTTAAGTCTGTAACATGTGGAAGTTGTGTTAACTTCATGTCACTTAGAGATTCAGTGAGTGCGTGTAACCAGGGGTGCTTAAGCTTTTTAATACAGCTGTATGTTATTCTCTATCTCCCCCATCCTTGTCTTATCCCTGTCCATTTATAATGGGTTTGAGATAAATTATTATTAATGTAATTATTATAAAATAAGAACTGAAATTCTACAGGATCTGGAGTTTCGTTGAGAACAATTGTGTCACTTTACGTCATTCACATACTATAAAATTGATTGGTAACAAATTCAGGAGCCAGATGAAAACATTACCTATTACCTAGAGCGTTACTTCCCGACGCAAGCGCCCTTTTTTAACGTGGTTTTGTCCACATGTCACCACCTCATCATTCTTCTCCATCACCTCATCCTTCATTTTCATCGCCACATCTATCCAGATGTCTATCCAGACACAGGGATCTCTCTCAGCGGTCCTGAGTATCACACTCCTCTCACTCTGTCACCCCCGGCAACCACCAACCACTCCCCACTGTCACCCCCGGCAACCACTCCCAACTGTCACTTCTCCTTCAAGAAATATATATATATTTTTTTAAAATCTTTATAAACACTTTTAACAATTAACAAATTAAATTAACAAATTAAAAACATCTTAGTATACCAAATTTCAGCCCTTTATGAGGGTTTTTTTCCACACACACTAAGAATTTAGTAGGTCAGTGTATAACTCCGCCCAGCAGGTGGCACTGCAGCTTGGTTGGTTTTTTTTTTCACACACAGACACACGCCACTAGGCTTTTATATAGTAGATATGTCTGTCTGAGGGGTACAATAGAGGTATGCCTCCCAGGGCTGTAGCTGCTTTCCTAGATGGGGAGAATTAACAAATTCCTTTCCAGATTTTTTTTTTCCCACTCAAGTGTGCCCCTGTCCATTTAGATTAAATGCCAAAGGGGAAGAAATCAGGGACTGGTCAACTGTTAATATGGAACATTTTGAGAAGGTGATGGATGAGATTGGTAAAACTTTTAAAAATAAAAAGCATGGAGTTAGAACTATATACACTAACCCTTTGCAAACATATTCAGACAATTTCGGAGCATTAACTACTTTGCTTACCGTTTTTGGCTTCGGGCCACTTCTCTACCCTTAAAATGCTTATATCATCTTCAATGAAAAATAGTATAATGATACATATGAATACATCTTGGCATTGCAATATGTAAATAGGATCCAATATGCATTTCACTTGAATAGATTTATTCCTGTCAGTAATAATGTTTTTGATTAAGGACCCCCAAGGAACTTCTGTCTCCTTCTTTAACATTACAGTACCAACAGGAACATTCTACTTATCAAACAGTACATTAATCATACTCGTGTTGGCACAAAATTTACACTGTAATAGAGGTCAGCTTCAAACCTTAAATTTACTTTGTTGCTGCTACATACAGTTGATAAATGATCATTCTAATAATTATTAATCACACTGCTAGTAATTTCTGCTTAGTGTTACTTACCATTTCTTCACCTTTAGCACAAGCCATTTTACTGGTGATGTACTGACTTATAACAGCCTAGAGGAACTAATAGGTAGTATTATGCAGCATGATATCCAGAGCCGGATTAAGGGTGGGCACAGGGGCACATACCCCTGGGACCCCCTCACTGAGAGGGTCCCCCGGCCACTAGTATCACCTGTTGGTAGGTGATGGCATCAGGACGGTAGTGTAAGCTTGCGCAGGCTCAGTGTGCTGAAAATGCACAGATACACCGGCCACACAGAGTGCAGGGAGAGAAGGGGGCAGCTGCTCTGGGCTGAAATTAGGGGCACTTATCTCTTACCTGAAGTCACTGCCGCTGGTCCTGTTGCTAGGAGATGTCGGACCCAGTAGACTCTGCCCCCTGTGATGTCCTGCTGTCTGCTAGCTGCACATACTGGCTGATGGGAGGAAGTGCTGTGTGTAAACCAGCAGGTAAAACATGATGGGAAATGTGGTTCATTGGAAGCTAGTGTACCAGAAGTGGTCAGAGGTACCCTGGGGAATGCATAGGTCATGCTGGGACTTATAGTTCTCTCCACAGCTGGTGAGGCACAGCTTTATACTTCTGACACTGCTCTTCTAAATATAAGGTTTGTTTTACTTATAGTCATTTCCTGCCATGTATTAACTGCAGAGAAGAGGAACACACGCTCTGGCACCCATGGTAATACCCCTGCTCATTATCTGAGTATAACCACAAGGGGCTGAGGCCAAAGGGGTAGGAACAGCTGCTGTTTGTATTTGAACATCTCTAAAGACCCCACAGTTCAATCAGAACCTCCAACCTTATAACTGGGGTCGATACATTCCAATTCCTAATGAATCCCCAATATACCCTAAGAGACACGAATATCAGTATACATACATATTAGGGAAGGAAACAGGGCATAATTATACGTACTGTTCTCTGGACAGCAGTGGTTGTTTGGGGGCTGGAGTTCAGAAGCATCATGCACCATGGCCATGCCACAAGCATGCCAAATTATCACCGACTAAGTTGACAGCACATTGTTATTTAATTTGATATTTTGTAATATGTTTTTATTAATAAGGTCCATCTTTCTACCACCACCGCCACTTACCTTTGGGTATTTTTATAATGCCACCCTCACTATAAACAACAGTTTTGGCTTAAATTTTAAGCTGGTCTTATAAAGCCTTCTGGGGGCCTAGGCGGCCTGCAGTCATCGCCTATGTCTTCTTGGCACTGCACATGCTGAGGACTGAGACAGTCAAACACTGAACTGTCCTAAGCAGTAGCCTCTGGTCATTCACTTCACAGTTCCGTACCAGCATTTATAAATTCCCACTTCTCCCAATGCTTTTTTGACCAGAGTGACTGATTGAATGATAAGTTCGTCCCACTGATACTGCCCCCCTACCTATGTGCCTGTATTTCCAGCTCAATGTATAGTTTATGGGGGTGCAGTATGCTGGGGATGTTGGTGTGCACTCAGGCTCCCAGTGTGCTCCTCGCTCCTGCACCCTTCTCCCCTCCATCTTGATATATGCCGGTTGTGCACTGAAGGTTGCCTGTGATTGGTGTATGCGGCTTTGGAGCACAGTACAGAAACTGTTTCCCAGAGAGCCGCACAGCACAGCCTGAAGGATATGTGGTGACCACAGAATGGTGCTTAGGACAACTCAGTGTTTGACTGTCTCAGTCCTCAGCATGTGCAGTGCCAAGAAGGCATAGGCGATGACATATATTGAGTTATTAATTACACCAGTCATTTTGCAGTGCTTACCATATAAATAACATTATACAGGTTTTGCCCCCTAGGTTTTGTGCCATTTTGAAGTTTCTGGGGTACTCAAGGATCTTGACAAAGATCCACATGGTACAGTGACGGTAACGGTTAGGATTGGAGTCAGATTGTACCATCGTTAGACGTACAAGGGGTTGGTGATGGGAAATGCCTGGAAAACTGCTTGATGTTCTTTGATCTCTTTACTTATTCTAAATGTTATAATTCATCATCTACTATCATTGTACATATAACTAACTGTCTGTGAAGAACTCAGTATATTGATAGAGAGCTTCTAAACAGTTTACATGTAGTGGATGCTGTATCATCCTTTACAATGGCCGCGAGGAAGCCAGGGAGGAGGAGCGACAGGAGGACAGCAAGGAGGAGGAGGCTGTGGAAGAATGTGAGTATTTTGAGGGTACAATTTAGAACATTTTTATGGGGTTGGGAGGCCAGTGTAGTCAACAGAAAGTCTTGATTTCACATATGGCAATTACCACAGACTTAGGCATTTTTGGACATGATGGGCCTAATAAGTGTTTGTTGTCAATCAACGGTCCCCCAAATATATATATATATATATATATATATATCTCTGAATGTGCCACCAAAAAACATTAGTCCTCTAGCTACGACCTATGCTTGCTATTTTTTTTTTTTACTTTTTGTTTTACAGCTGAAGACAGCCATAGTGAATACCCTGAGCTACCTTCC
The DNA here is from genome assembly GCF_038048845.1 of Mixophyes fleayi. Classification (NCBI taxonomy): domain Eukaryota; kingdom Metazoa; phylum Chordata; class Amphibia; order Anura; family Limnodynastidae; genus Mixophyes; species Mixophyes fleayi. The sequence goes on along the minus strand of NC_134408.1, from coordinate 26,884,523 downwards.
AGCACCCCTGCCCTTGATTCCAGCACCCCTCCCCCTTCCCTGGCTTGTATCTTACAAAAAAATAAAAAAATCTCAAAAAACTATAAAAAAAATTGTTGCCTTTATCAAAAAATGTTATCCGCACTGATTTGATTGTTTTTAACATGTTTATATTGTTTAGTGGAAAAAAAACGTCCAAAACATTGGTGGGTGTGTATTTATTTTAAACCAAAAACGTTGATTGTTTTAATTTTGTACCATAATGAAGAGACATTTTCAACATAAAATTCAACGTAATATACAATTATCCTTTCCAAATAGATATTAACTATAATACATTTTTAGTCATAAGGAAGTTTATGATAAGGCTAGCAGGGCTCCAAAAATTTAGACTGCAGCCCCTATTACTATGATAAACAAGGTAATCATTTGCTTCACACATATACTACTGTAAGGGCTACAAAGTCATTATCATCCTATGGGATACAGTCACAATATTGCCATAAATCATCACATTTTAACCAAGTTTAAAATAATATTTTACATTTTTAAAAAATGGGTCCCCTAAAACGGCTTAATCAACTGAAGTGCTGCAAGCCTAGTTTAACCAACATGAAGTGCTGCAATCCTAGATTAACCAACTGAAGTGCTGCAAGCCTAGATTAACCAATTGAAATGCTGCAAGCCTAGATTAACCAATTGAAATGCTGCAAGCCTAGATTAACCAACTGAAGTGCTGCAAGCCTAGATCAACCAATTGAAATGCTGCAAGCCTAGATTAACCAACTGAAGTGCTGCAAGCCTAGATTAACCAATTAAAGTGCTGCAAGCCTAGACAGTAGCTAGCATAAGAAGGGGGGGGGGGGGGGGGACAGCACAACATTTTAATAGTACCAGCACTAGGCTTTGCCTTCTTGGAGTGGTGGTACTATAGCAGGGAATCCCACAGCAGGGGTTCCCCTGCCATGATGGCAACCAACCCCACAGTAGTCAGCGAGTAATTACTGTATTAACGGTAATATTTTTCGAGCGCTTGTTTTCCAGAGATCCCGCTGTCAATTGAATACCCCCCTATATATATATAGTCTTCCCTCATTTTCTCAAGTGCCATTTTAGAACAGACAACATGTAAAAAAGAGGTTAGCTGCAGCGCTCTGCTCTAAAAAGAGAGTTCAGGGTGAAAGTGGGATATAGAAAGCAATTGAATCGTGTCATTATTGTCAAGCAGTTCTGTAGTGATCCTGCAGCTAGAATAGTTTGCTGATCAATTGCTTTCAATTTCAATCTTTGAGAGAGTTTACACGGATTAGTGGCTACTGGTTGTTAATAATGGATTGCATATATAATAGTACTAGACAGTATACAGACTGAGTTAGATATCATTCTGAACTAAGTAGTATATTTAGTGGAGGAAAACAATGTGCTTTTGCTGTATGACTATAAGCAGCAGAATCAAAAAAACAAATAAATGTATTTCTTTTAAAATTTACAGTTTTTCTAGTGAAAGTAATCTTCAAAATTAATTTTGAAAAAACTGGGTGTTTGCGTGTGAGGTTCAGCAGCAGCTGCACACCCCAAACACTCTATATATTCTAATATTTTCTTTTTTCCACTATAGAAACTTACATACTTACAGCTGTATGTGTTGGTGCTTTTAAACGTTATCTCAATAGGAAAGTTCCACACCCGGCTTTTTTATGTACTTCTGTTCCTAGAAGCAATTTGAGAGATTCCTTCTTCCACCCCCTAAAAAGTCACATAATAAGTGTCATTTGAAAATACAGCAAATATTTATATATCATTACCAGATGAATGAATGATTTGGGTTTACACATTAACTTGTAGGAGAAAACAGAGTTGGGCAACATCTAGTGGTACACCTTGGAATACTAAATTTATATTCATGTTATACAAGCTATGTATTACTAAGAGGTAATGTACGGTGCATATCATTAGGCATAGCAGCTTATGTGGCTGCTATGGGGTGGGCAGGCATGAAGAGGCCCACCTGGGTCCATGCTACTGCCGACTTCACCATATTAACAGTGGTCCCAGGCAGAAAAATTTGAAGTGTACTGTATATCTATCTATATTGCTCTGCTGCTGGCCCCAAATAATGGCCATGCCCCTCCCAGCTACCAAACTTCTGTTATCGACTTTCTCCCTCCACGTCCATTATTTATCACAATCCCTATTACTGCAGTGTACTTCCTACAGACTCTGGGGCAGTAATTTCACATGTAGACTGTGGGCCCAGAGATAGCTCTTACTGACGGAGGTGGAGGGTGGGAACTGTGGCTTGTATAAGTCAGGGGTGCATTATTTCTTATAATATATGAGTAGACGTATTTCACAACCATTTCAATGTTATTAAATTATATTTTAATAGCCTTATCATTTATGTTCAATAATGTTTTTTACACAGATGATTCACTCTGAGACAAGCTGATATTGCATGAGGGAGGGTATAGTGAGTAGCTGCGATTATTCTTATTATGTGTATTGTGAGCAATGTAATTTCTGACTGAAATAAGTAACATGAGGCAAAGGAATGAAGCAGAGAAGTGGTAGGTATTGTTCATAGTGTATGAATAAGTGTAAAACATATAGTTATCTTGGTCATTCTCTTTCATGGATGTGGTATGTCCTAAAATGGACACCGTAATTAAATGTATTGTCATCTTTGGTATTTATCACAGTTGTTTATACAAATATTCACACCATCTGTGTTTTACTCCTCTATGTGACCTATGATTATGTCCATTTAATGAATCAGATGCAATATTTTTAGTCAAACCATGTAAAGCTGTGTAAAGGTTACTGTCAGCTTGTTGGTGTGAATTGTACTGAGAAACATTATAGCTCATCTCAACCTTCGTCATTTTATTCCAATGAAAATGGCAGCCTGATAATACGACATTTACATCAGTTCTACGATCTCTCTTTACCAACTGACTGCAGTATATGAGAGCATGGCTTTACAGTTTATTTTAAATCCATAATATAACAATATTTTTCCATAATATAACAAAATTTTTCTATCCCATTCATATAAAATTTGAATGGCATAGAAAAAATCTGTTGCAACTCACACCCAGTATATTGATGCATTCAAGTCAGTGACTAGAGACGTGGTACTGACATTCTAAAAAATATGGCACAATCCAGAGACTAACTTGAGTACATGTAGGTAGAAACACATTTTATTTTACGATTTCCTAGTTGTAGAAAACACAATTAACGATCTGTCCTGCTGCCGGCTGCATTGTGCATGTTTGCTTCTCCTCTGAAGAAATTACCCAAAGGGTAAAAAAAACGTGTCAGGAATAAAACAACTGTTATAAATGTTTCCTTAATGTAATTGGGAACAAGAAGCATTTTTGGAATTTCTCTTACTGCAGTTTATATCTACTATCAGTGTGCAGAGGCTATTCTGAAATTCATCACAGCCAACAGCTGTAATATACCCGGGCTGAAAATGATTTATCATGTGACCTATCGATTTCAACATTATAACAAAAATATTCTTTGGCTGTAAGAAGTTCCTGGTTCCGTCGCAGTTAAACGGATTCTTTGTAGGTCAGGTAATTCAGACTGTCACTCACTATATTAATCACTAGTACAGTGTGGTACAAATGAACTGTGGTTTCACTACTAAATACTTCACGTTGCCTCTGCCTGCTGGAGTTTTAATAGGAGGGTTATTGGATGCTATCTACACATTGCAACATGCCATCTATTAATCTGCTTATCATTTATGGAATAAATAAAGGGTCTAGTATCAAATTGCTCGCAGTCCTATTGGATGGTAATTATTGTTGGTATACATTTACATTTCATGAAAACTATGCAATTGTGACCCACATATATAAGAGGAATACAACAAACATTTATACAAGCTACACAGCTTTCATTGTTTCTTGCTTATTGCAGCTATTTTATTTCATGTTTTGCACATGTATATATAATATATTTTTTAATCATGTATGATATGTGTTTTTGTTAAATAAATTATATGTCATATTAGCATTGTGTTGGTTTTTATACATATTCTTTGACCAATTACAACGCTGATTTTTTTCTATTGTTTGAAACACAGCCATTAACTGAAACAGAAACAGTTGTGCAGGAGGCTTAAAACTGGGTGAGGAACAGCCAAACTCTACTGAAAAGGTGAGGTTGTGGAAGATAGTTTCATGTTACAGGTCATACATCATGAGCACAACAACAAGACACAATGTAGTTATAATGCATCATCAAGGTCTCTCCCAGGCAAAGATTTCAAAGCAGACTGGGGTTTCAAGATGTGCTGTTCAAGCTCTTTTGCAGAAGCACAAAAAAACAGGCAACATTGAGCACCGTAGACGAAGTTATCGGCAAAGTGCATCAGATGAAGGACACATCATGCTTACGTCCCTTCGAAATTGGGAGATATCCAGCAGTGCCATCAGCTTAGAACTGGAAAAAAAACAACAATTGGACCCATGTACACCCATCTACTGTTCGGAGAAGTATGGCCAGAAGTGGTCTTCATGGAAGAATTGCGGCCAAAAAGCCATTCCTGTGACGTGGAAACAAGGCCAAGAGACTCAACTATGCATGAAAACATAGGAACTGGGGTGCAGAAAAATGTCAGCAGGTGCTCTGGACAGATGAGTCAAAATTTTAAATATTTGGCTGTAATAGAAAGCAGTTTGAAGGGCTGGAGAGCGGTACAATAATAAGTGTCTGCAGGCACCAGTGAAGTATGGCGGAGGTTCCTTGCAAGTTTGGGGCTGCATTTCAGCAAATGGAGTTGGGGATTTGGTCACGATTAATGGTGTCCTCAATGCTGAGAAATATAGGCAGGTACTTATCCATCATGCAATACCATCAGGGAGGCGTCTGATTGACTCCAAATTTATTCTGCAGCAGGACAACGATCCCAAACATACAACCAATGTCATTAAGAACTATCTACAGCATACAGAAAAACAAGTAGTCCTGGAAGTGATCACAGAGCCCTGATCTCAACATCATTGAGTCTGTCTGGGATTACATGAAGAGACAGAACGATTTGAGCAATCTTACATCCACAGAAGATCTGTGGTTAGTTCTCCGAGATGTTTGGAACAATCTCCCTGCCGAGTTCCCTCAAAAACTGCGCAAATACACCTAGAAGAATTGATGCTGTTTTGAAGGCAAAGGGTGGTCACATCAAATATTGATTTGATTTAGATTTCTCTTCTGTTCATTCACTTTGCAATTTGTTTATTACTTCTATTTTTGAAAGCATTTTTATATTGCAGCATTTTTTTCATTCCTACTTAAAACTTTTGCACAGTATTGTATATGTAACGGTACCCATACCTCGACAGAATTCACATTGTACTAATCTGCATGGCAAAATCAAATACAGTCTATTGTTCTATTTTGCCAGCATTTTAGACAAAAGTGACTGATTGCAGCATCGTTCAATGGAACTACTTGCAGAAAAACACTCACCAAATGGTTACATCTTCTATTTTGATAATCTGAAACGTTTACAAATATAAAATATGTATATTTGTAGAATATTATTAGTAGCTCCTTTACATAACACAACTTGCAATTTAGACTTTGTGTACCTTTCAAAATCAGGGATATAATCATGAAGTTTAGCATCATATATTCAGTTTACAGTTAAAATTTCACAATTAACCAATCTCTACTCTTCACACTTGTCCTGATGAAACAACTCTGCACCCCAGATGGTTATATACTTACCTTAGTTCACATTGTCTCCATTCTCCACTTATGTCCCAGACAGCTGCCACTGTTGCCAATTCTCTTTTGCCTGCTGCTTTCTGTCTTTTTTTCTGTCCCTGACCTTTTTGTCCTTCTCTTCTGTCTTCTATCCTGTCCTCCTTTTCTGTCTTCTCTCCTGTTTCTGAACTTTCTGTCCTCCTCTTCTATCTTCTCTCCTCTCCCTGAATTTTCTGTCCTCCTCTTCTATCTTCTCTCCTCTCCCTGAACTTTATGTCCTGCTCTTCTATCTTCTTTCCTCTCCCTGAATTTTCTGTCCTCCTCGTCTTCTGTCTTCTCTCCTCTCCCTGAACTTTCTATCCTCCTCTTTTATCTTCTCTCCTCTCAATGAACTTTCTGTCCTCCTCTTCCGACTTCTCTCATGTCCCTGAACTTTCTGTCCTCCTCTTCTATCTTCTCTCCTCTCCCTGAATTTTCTGTCCTCCTCTTCTATCTTCTCTCCTCTCCCTGAACTTTATGTCCTGCTCTTCTATCTTCTTTCCTCTCCCTGAATTTTCTGTCCTCCTCGTCTTCTGTCTTCTTTCCTCTCCCTGGACTTTCTATCCTCCTCTTCTATCTTCTCTCCTCTCAATGAACTTTATGTCCTCCTCTTCTGACTTCTCTCATGTCCCTGAACTTTCTGTCCTCCTCTTCTATCTTCTCTCCCTGAGCTTTCTGTCCTCCTCTTCTGACTTCTCTCATGTCCCTGAACTTTCTGCCCTTCTCTTCTATCTTCTCTCCTATCCCTGAACTTTCTGTCCTCCTCTTCTATCTTCTCTCCTCTCCCTGAACTTTCTATCCTCCTCTTCTGTCCTCTCCTGTCCATGAACTTTCTGTCCTCCTCTTCTGTCCTCTCCTATCCATGAACTTTCTATCCTCCTCTTCTGTCCTCTCCTGTCCATGAACTTTCTGTCCTCCTCTTCTATCTTCTCTCCTCTCCCTGAACTTTCTGTAATCCTCTTCTATCGTCTCTCCTCTCCCTGAACTTTCTGTCCTCTCCTGTCCATGAACTTTCTGTCCTCCTCTTCTGACTACTCTCCTGTCCCTGAACTTTCTATCCTCCTCTTCTGTCCTCTCCTGTCCATGAACTTTCTGTCCTCCTCTTCTGACTACTCTCCTGTCCATGAACTTTCTGTCCTCCTCTTCTGACTACTCTCCTGTCCCTGAACTTTCTATCCTCCTCTTCTGACCTCTCCTGTCCATGAACTTTCTATCCTCCTCTTCTGACTACTCTCCTGTCCATGAACTTTCTGTCCTCCTCTTCTGACTACTCTCCTGTCCATGAACTTTCTGTCCTCCTCTTCTGTCCTCTCCTGTCCATGAACTTTCTATCCTCCTCTTCTGACTACTCTCTTGTCCATAAACTTTCTGTCCTCCTCTTCTGACTACTCTCCTGTCCATGAACTTTCTATCCTCCTCTTCTGACTACTCTCCTGTCCATGAACTTTCTGTCCTCCTCTTCTGACTACTCTCCTGTCCATGAACTTTCTGTCCTCCTCTTCTGACTACTCTCCTGTCCATGAACTTTCTGTCCTCCTCTTCTGATTCATTGGCGTAGGTTGAACTTATCGGAACTTCCTTCCACCATTTTATAGGGTGCTGGAAGCAGCACAGTGAACTCTGTGAACTGACCTGCAGCTCGTACAGTAAAGATGAAAACTAGAAACCATAATTATAACTTGGATGACCCTCAGAAGTAGAGTTCCTAGACATTAAAATGATACCAACTTAATGTATTTTACAGACTATAATGTAACAAATATTAACGTATAAAGTAAAAAAAAAAGTGAGATTTTAATTTCACGTAGTGAATGACAGAAATGATGAATCATCTGGTTATTAATAAAAATAAATAAAAATAAGGATATTTGAAGGCAACTATTTTTAAAGCTGGGTAACTATAGGTATTGCATGCATTATGTATGCACACTTATAAAACGTGCATTTATATACATAAGGCATGCAAAGTATCGAGCATCACTCTGCAATATGAATAGTTATGCTTCTGCCTGTACATGTGTTTATCGTGGTCTTCCAGCTGGGAACTCCTTTAAGAGCCATGAGGTTGCGTGCTCGCTCCCGTGTGTGCCGGTTCTGGTGACGTGCGCGCCCCTGACTCACTCTTCTCGCCATGATCTGCCTGGTGTTGACCATCTTTGCGCACATTTTCCCTACCGGTGAGAGACCCCCTAGTATGGATCTGTGGGGGGTGGGAGGTGGTGCTGAGGGTCACATGCACAGATTATTATGGTGAGGCTTCGTGGGCTGTGGTCCCCTAGTAAAGGCTCCGGTATCCCTGCACAATGTAACCGGGAGACGAATGCAGAGTTGCACAGGGACCGGAGGTTACATGGTATCTGCTTACATTGTAGTTCTAGGCAGTGAGTGTCTGCTCCCAGCAGCGCTGTGATTGGGAAGAGGGGATACAGCTCAGCACTGTGTAGACTATTGTTATAACCTGCTGCTTCCAGTACCCTTTAGGTAGCACTGTTCAGAGGGAACAATGTGGTCCAGCATATCCTCGCTTGTCTGTCCACCTTCTCTACTTTGCATATCCCAGAAAACACTCACCCATGCCTTGTGTTCTTCTGAAAGCCATTGCTTGCTTTGTCTCTTGGCATCCAGCCGCTCTTCACATTGTCTGATTTTGCATACTAGATATTATGGCTTGATTGCTATGCTCCAGGTTGTGCCGTGCATAGGTTGATCGTTGCCAACACCCTTTGAGACCCGAAGAGCTAGCTAACCTGTGCACTGCAAGGATTGCCTTCTCATAGTGTATCTGCCCACTATACCAATCTGCTCCCCACATCTGTGTATAATTCATAACTTACCCATCCTAGATTCCTCCTGCGTAACTTACCTGTCCTAGATTCCTCCTACATAACTTGCCTGTCCTAGATTCCTCCTACATAACTTACCCATCCTAGATTCCTCCTGCATAACTTGCCTGTCCTAGATTCCTCCTACATAACTTACCCATCCTAGATTCCTCCTACATAACTTACCCATCCTAGATTCCTCCTACATAACTTACCCGTCCTAGATTCCTCCTACATAACTTACCTGTCCTAGATTCCTCCTACATAACTTACCTGTCTTAGATTCCTCCTACATAACTTTCCTGTCCTAGGTTCCTCCTGCTTAACTTACCCGTCCTAGGTTCCTCCTGCGTAACTTACCCGTCCTAGGTTCCTCCTGCGTAACTTACCCGTCCTAGGTTCCTCCTGCGTAACTTACCCGTCCTAGGTTCCTCCTGCGTAACTTACCCGTCCTAGGTTCCTCCTGCGTAACTTACCCGTCCTAGGTTCCTCCTGCGTAACTTACCCGTCCTAGGTTCCTCCTGCGTAACTTACCCGTCCTAGGTTCCTCCTGCGTAACTTACCCGTCCTAGGTTCCTCCTGCGTAACTTACCCGTCCTAGGTTCCTCCTGCGTAACTTACCCGTCCTAGGTTCCTCCTGCGTAACTTACCCGTCCTAGGTTCCTCCTGCGTAACTTACCCGTCCTAGGTTCCTCCTGCGTAACTTACCCGTCCTAGGTTCCTCCTGCGTAACTTACCCGTCCTAGGTTCCTCCTGCGTAACTTACCCGTCCTAGGTTCCTCCTGCGTAACTTACCCGTCCTAGGTTATTCCTGCGTAACTTACCCGTCCTAGGTTATTCCTGCGTAATTTACCCGTCCTAGGTTATTCCTGCGTAATTTACCCGTCCTAGGTTATTCCTGCGTAATTTACCCGTCCTAGGTTATTCCTGCGTAATTTACCCGTCCTAGGTTATTCCTGCGTAATTTACCCGTCCTAGGTTATTCCTGCGTAACTTACCCGTCCTAGGTTCCTCCTGCGTGACTTACCCGTCCTAGGTTCCTCCTGCGTGACTTGCCCGTCCTAGGTTCCTCCTGCGTGACTTGCCCGTCCTAGGTTCCTCCTGCGTGACTTACCCGTCCTAGGTTCCTCCTGCGTGACTTACCCGTCCTAGGTTCCTCCTGCGTGACTTACCCGTCCTAGGTTCCTCCTGCGTGACTTACCCGTCCTAGGTTCCTCCTGCGTGACTTACCCGTCCTAGGTTCCTCCTGCGTGACTTGCCTGCTCTACCCTGTGCCACTCTTGGATGTTCACTCTCCTGCTGGCTACCCGGAAGACTTTCCTGTTCTGCTTCTTTATGCCCAGTGGGTCTTACCTGCCCACTCTGCCCTCATATTCAATGGCTAACTTTTGCCCATGTTTCTTATGTCTGCATCTATGAAGAGTTTTTGCCTAAAGCTATGTTTGTTGGCATCCTGACTTTGTATGTGATTATCCCCATCTCTAACACTGAAATATTTATAGATTAATTCTGTACTAAAATAGTATTAATCGACACAAAACTAAAATTTACATTATACAGTGCATCTGAGACCATACCTGGATATTTGGTTTTAGGGTAGTAATAAACTGGTTGGTAGTATGATCCTACTCTGGCTGTGCTTCCCAGTCAGGGGGAAGCTTACTTTTTATTTTGTCTGTATTGTCTATATGCCTGAACTGTCATATCATTTCCTATCCTGACTTGCTGTCAGTGTACCCTTGGCTTACTCTCCTTGTCCTCTCTGCAGCATGGACAGGGATCAATGAGCGCACCTTTTTAGCCATCAAGCCCGATGGGCATCAGAGGCGTCTGGTTGGGGAGATTATCAGGCGTTTTGAGAGAAAGGGCTTCCGATTGGTCGCTATGAAGATGACGCAGGTGTGTTCATTTACGTGAGCGGGATATGTTTTATTCTCTAAAGAATTTGAGTAAAAATGTTTTGGGACAATCTCTAATTATTGAGTATATGTTTCATAAACCTAAATAGCAACAGAGACACCACTAGGCTACATGAGGCTTGTATGTGTAATTATTTTCTATGTGTGTATTATATGTGTGTTTGCATTTGTTCTATTGTGTTTTTTGGGGTTTTTTTGTCCAGTAAAGTTTTACAGTATCGCAAAAGGCAATGAGTACAGTTTATTATGAGTCTGCAGATAGAGCATTTCTATTTTACATTAGATGTATCAATCTTTAAATTAACACTTAAACCACCACATTCCATTGACATGAATAACGAGATATTGTTTGTAGAATCTACATTGCCATCTTATGTTGGAATTTTCGTGTCCTGATAAATGTTACACACTGACTTAAATTTTTGGACGAAAGTTTGTTTCCATCGTGATACTGTAACTCTTGGTTGTATTGCTTGCAATGTTTGCACTTAATAGTGTTTAGGGGGGGGGGGAGATAAATGGCTTGTGATCTGTTAAATGTCAATTTAAATGTTACTACATCGGTATGTTTAAAAGTTATTTTTGTATGTATTTGTATATATAATAGCACATAATGTACACACTGCTTTGTAGCATTTATAGCAAACCAATGTGGAGCAACAGCAAGTTCACACACATGAATACAATAAGGAAGAGCTTGCAGTCTTTAATGCCAAGTGAGAAGTACTATGACTTCCTAAGTGCTATGTTGATTTGCAGCTTGTGTTTCACATGTATAACTTTGTTTCTCTCCGTAGGCATCAGAGGTGCTGTTAAAGGAACATTACTTTGCTCTGCGAGATCGTCCATTCTATGATCGCCTGGTGAAGTACATGACTTCTGGGCCTGTGATTGCCATGGTGAGGACTGGAAGTGCTTAGTGTATCTCCTTCCTGCCTCTGCTGCTACGTAAACTACCGGTCGTTCTCTAACCAAATGGGTTAAGTGACGATAGTTTATTTCTCCAGCATACCCTGATCAGCCTCATTGACGGACAACCTCTGTAGGCGTCTTTTAGTTTTAAAGTCCTGGAGCATTGTGCAACAAATGTGTTCCATTTTCCGCAGTATAACGCACATAAAATAAAAACATATTCATGCTGACAAAGGAAAGTCCCCTGTCTATTCAAGCAAATTTTTTTTTTTTTTTTTATGACAACAAATTTAAAATTTGGGGCTAGATTTACTAAGCTGCGGGTTTGAAAAAGTGGGGATGTTGCCTATAGCAACCAATCAGATTCTAGCTTTCATTTATTTAGTGCCTTCTACAAAATGACAGCTAGAATCTGATTGGTTGCTATAGGCAACATCCCCACTTTTTCAAACCCGCAGCTTAGTAAATCTAGCCCTTGGTCTGCTCATGAAGGGGTGAAAATGAACTCTGGTCATATTGTAGTTGATGGCTGCTGAAAAATAGATTTCTTTGTTATTATATATTCTATTATAGAACGTCTTTCTCTGCCCACACATGGAACGAGGGAATAGGTAATGGGGATGCAACGCCTGTGGTTAGTTTCAGGTACCGGTGTAAAGCTGGGTTCACACTACAGAAAATTGCTGCAGATGCAACTTCTGTAACGATTTGAATAACGACTGAAAGTCCCGATGCGCTTGCAGGTTTATGTGTACACAACTACACAATTTACCTTCAGATCCGTGCTCTTCATCTCTCATAACTGGCTGCTGAAAAGATTGTGACCCTGTAAACTCTATAGAGATCTGCCTACACTGCTGGTCGTGAGTACGTACACACTTCCACATTTGCCCAACATCGTTCCGTCGGTGTTCGTGATTTTTAGGAAGTTCATGAAATTAACTCAAATACGATGTGCTTTGATATGATAAAACATGATCGTGGGAGCGTACACACTACTGCAACATCTGACCAAACGGTCATTTATCGTGTGATCGGCACGATAGTTGGATGAAAATCCTGTGGTGTACCCAGCTTTACTGTAACGTAACATGGCAATACTTGATGTGTTTGGCATCCACTCTCTTATTTACCTACCCTGATCCTCTCTATCCAAAATCATTCCAAATATCTCTCGCTTTTCTCAATTACTGGTCTGCCTCTCTGTTACTTCCCAGAATGCATAGCACTGTAAATTAGAAAGGCGTTTGGGGATGTTATTTCACCTGCTGTAGTAGCTGAACCCTGACACCCTATGTTGAGGTATACTGTTCTAATTATAACACGGGCATAATCTGAATGTATGTTCCTTGCATGTGCATTTATTTACTGTAGGTGTGGCAAGGCTTGGACGTGGTGAGGACTGCACGCCTTATGCTGGGGGAGACTAACCCTGCCGACTCCCTGCCGGGAACTATCCGAGGGGATTTCTGCGTGGATGTCAGCAGGTAAACTGTAAATTCTGCATTAAGTCTCACAATCCCTCTGTCCCTTTTGAAAGGAAAAATAAAGGCCGTTTTCAAAGTTGTTTTATTTCTTTTACTATACTCGGCCAACGTTTGTATGCCCCTTCTCTTTCACCTCCAGTCCTAAGGAGGTGCAAGTGCCAGATACACTTAAGTCCACATTGGCACATATGCATGCATTCTTTGTGGGCGTGCAGAGTGTGAATTTGCACAATTTATACTATGCACATGGAGTAAGTTCGACGCCACATTAGGCACTTTATATCCATTGAGTTCCTATAACATTTGTAACGTTTTATTGCAGGAGTTCTTCATGAACATTTCCTCTTTCATTGTCTGCGCTGTCTTTCTTCCCCCAGAAACGTGGTACATGGCAGCGACTCGAGGGAGAGTGCGCAGCGTGAGATTGCTCTCTGGTTCCAGCCTGACGAGCTGATCTGCTGGCAGGATAACGCCGAGAGCTGGATCTACGAATAAACCACTGCGAATAGAGAAACATATGGGTCTGTTACAAATCACATGTGGGATGATCTCGGTTAGGACTAGTAATCCAAGTCAGGGGTGACACTTGAATGTAAGGGGATAAGATTGTACATTTAAGCCTCCTCTCTCTCTCTCTCTCTCTCTCTCTCCACCTAATAACGGTGGAAAAAGTAAGAACACATATTCCGTCCATATAGCATTAATTTGTTGGGGCTTTTTTGGTGTCTTTATTTCACTCCTCAAATTGATTCTTTAACAGGATCTCAATATTTATCCCTTTCTTCTCCCAAGGACTATAGGAAGAAACACTACTTAGCACGTATGCTTTATTTAGCATTATTAAAGTTTATAGTACCCTCAATCTTTATTACGTATGGATGCCCATGTTTGCATCTAGGTAACTAAATTCAATGCAAGCTGCACACAGTTGGCTCCATGTCATCTGGAGCTATGAAATGATTGGTTCACCACTGTCCAACTTGTAGAACAGACATTTATATTCTGAATTTGTCGCTGGAATGATCAACCTTGAATGTATTTATTTAATGTACGTTTAAAATCCCCTTGTGCTAACATGAGGGGATCACTGTTCTGTCATGTCTGCCATTAACATTACAGCTGGAGAGAACAAAACGTATAGTGATATTTATAGCAGCACAGCATATAGCAGAAACAGCCTTACTGACAATGTAAAGGCACCAAACGTTGGGCAACACAGACAAGTCCTGTAATACAGATATGAGATTTAGAGGTATATTTACTAAACTGCAGGTTTGAAAAGTGGAGATGTTGCCTATAGCAACCAATCAGATTCTAGTTATTTAGTACATTCTACAAAATGACAGCTAGAATCTGATTGGTTGCTATAGGCAACATCTCCACTTTTTCAAACCTGCCCGCAGTTTAGTAACTATACCCCATAGTCTCTAGAATGCTTAGGACTATTTGGTTTTCTAGATAAGGGCTCTTGTTGTAAATTGGAGCACCAAGCTTTAACTACATACCTTAGACATGTCCCAACTTTCAGTACTTGAAAGAGTTAAAGCTTGCACGAATGTTGGTAGATCTTCACCCAAAAGTGGCAGCTCAGGGCTGGGGCTTATGTTATCCCAATTCTATAGATCTCAATGTTGGGATATATGAAACTATACTAAATTTACATTTGAAAAAATAAATACCAGCACCTCTGGTGTTCCATTCCTCATTACATTGTTTAGCAGTGCTCCTCTCAGTGAATGTTGGAGGTGAAAGTCGTGTCTGTGTTTATGGCAGTATCATAGAGCACTAGTTATCAACTTTATTTTCTGTTTGTTCTACCTAAATAGTAAATGATTTCTGCCAACGTTGAAACATCAGTTCATTGTCTGCAAAGCACTCTGTAGTATGTCAATGGTTGATCATATTTAGATAAGGATTTATCCAGCTGCAAAGGTTGAGGTCCCCCTAAAAATACCTTGTTCCCCCAGACCTGCCCCTCCCTCTTCTCTTTACATGGATGTCTCTTGCAGTAGAGTAGTCTACAGCAAAAGAGTTGGGTAACTTAAAGAAATAATGGTTTCTGAAACTGTTTCTTTAATGTATGTATTATATATGTAAGCCAGTTTTGGATGTACAATCAAATCACAAACTATTTACTGCGATAATGCTGCACAGGGTACAGAAGGTTTGGTTATTCTGGTAAAATCACATTGTCCTTTTGAAGGGTCCATGACTTGTAGCGTGTGTTGTGTACTTAATGATTTTTGATGACATACACTTTCTGCAAACACCAAGGTAACACTTAGGGACTGGAAGCAGGTACAGTGACTTGTCAAAACAAAACCTTTACATATTTGTATACAATGTTTGAATGATGCACTTACAACCATTGGATCACTGACAATCCTACATAATATAAGTTGCAAAAATTACCTTTCCCTTTTTTAAAGTAAACTACACACAGTGGAAACAGCTGGTTTATGGGCTGAACCAATATGCATGAGAATGTTGTCTTATCAATTTACTAGGAACCTGTAACGACATTGAGGCACTAGTAAGGTCAATTTGTGGGTCATTCCTTAATGAGGTCACTGGTTCCTTGTGCTGTGATAGGCTGCAAGGAATATTGGTTCAGCCCACAAAATGGCTACCTCCGCAGCCCCTTTAAGGCACTAGCTTGCAATTGGAAAAAAACTTTTTAAACTTTTAAATACTGATAACAAGTAATGTTAGTGGGCATGAATGGCTTGGTAA
Source organism: Mixophyes fleayi (assembly GCF_038048845.1). Classification (NCBI taxonomy): domain Eukaryota; kingdom Metazoa; phylum Chordata; class Amphibia; order Anura; family Limnodynastidae; genus Mixophyes; species Mixophyes fleayi. The sequence goes on along the minus strand of NC_134408.1, from coordinate 26,868,908 downwards.
GGTCAAATAGAAAATCTGTTTACAGGGTGGAGATCACAAACAATGTTTTGTAAAATGTTTGTCCCTTTTTGTAATAAAATCTGTTTCGGGATAGATTTATTTTATTTTTAAGAGACAAAAGGTAAATAATGCATAGTCATTCTCTCCACCAGCCAGATCTGCATCCTTCCTCCTAGGTGTTTCCCAAACCACAACTATTAACACACAGGTGTTACCATTTCTCCAGTAAATAAAGATCAGCAGCACCTATGTTATCAGGGAAGACACAGTTAGTTGGACACCAAACCTTGGCAGACCCCCCCCCCCCCCCCCCCCCCCCCCCTAACATACCTGATGCCATGGGAACAATGAGTTTAGTAGGTGGGCACTGGACCGTGTGCTGGAGGTATGGCAAGAAAGGCAGAAGGAAGCATTGTCCTGACACTGGCTCTAGGTAAGATGGGGTCTCCCGGTCCATAGTTAGTGTAATGATGTTCAGGTGGGGTTACTTTTACTAGCAGCCCCTCAATTAGGCACTAGTTGGTTAAGGAGGCTGTCCTTTGGTTGGTAGCCATCTTTGGTGCTGGCTCCTGGTGGGAAGTGAGATCCCCCTTCATCACCTCCCTGGTGGGGTATCCTAGCTAGGCAAGCCCACCAGAAGAGAGACGGCATCCCTGCAGCAATCCCTTCTCTCAGTCTACCCTCTGAGCTACATGGATTTAGTGGTGAGGTATTGGGATACTGGTTGGATGTGGGCTTTTCTCTGTATTTGGCTTATGTCTGTACAGTACCACATCCTCCTGGATTGTGCAACAGTTTTCTGTCCTCCCTTCATAGCTCGCCTTTTCAAGACTACCACTATTGCTACCATAAAGGATAGCATGGTTAGGAAAATTGTAGCCACTCTTAAGACTGTTTATACAGTGTCAGGAGTTTTCCTGAGGCCCAGTTTAGCTTCTGCCTGGGTCAATAAGGCAATGGAAAGATGGGCAGAGCAGTTGGTAGAAGGTATAGAGGCTGATAGACCCAGATGGGATTTGCTCACCTTGCTGGGAATAACTAGCTCCTGCCGAAGTGAGGCCTCCCAGTATCTTGGGGAAGCTGCCATCAATATGAGTCTCATTGGGGATAGGTTTCCTGTCTTAGCCATTGCGGCACATCTAGCCCTAAGGCTATGGATGCAGATTCCAAGAGGACTCTGGGGAGGTCTTTTTTGGTCCTGAGTTGGATAAGTTCAGGAGTAAGAGCTCTTAGTTAATCCAACTAGGACAAGGGGCCTAGGTTTTGTTCTCTTTGTCAGCCGGAGATACGTAATAAATCTCCAGGCATCCTATCCCAAGCGCTGCTGCACCATGGGGCTTCCAGGAATCAGGAAAAAGGGGGTGGCTGTAAAGGAGGCCATTCAGTTCGACGAGGGTGATTACCCTGGATCCGAATTATAAAAAAAAAAAAAGTTTGGGTTTTTACTCAAAGCCTGTGTAGGCCAAAAAATTCCACAGGATCTGAAAGCTCTAAAACTGGCTCTTTTGCCTGAGGTGCAGACTGGAAGTAATGTATGCGTAATCTCCGTACACCCCACTAGTGGCTCTGTGGGATCTCGGTCTGGTGTGAACAGTCTTGTAGCACCCTCCGTCCCAATCAAACAACCTTCCTGTTGGCCATCTCTTCTGCCAGAAGAGTTTCAGAGCTGGGGGTTTTGTCTTGTAGATCTCAGTTCGTCATCTTCCATGAGGATAGAGTGTTGCTTATTAAATCTTTCTTTCAGCCCAAGGTGGTTTGACGATTCCACCTCAACCAATAAACGTTTATTTTGGTTTTAGACCAGGATAACGCTCCAAAGGAGAACTCTCTTAGTTTTCTGGATGTGGTTCGATCCTTAAAGACTTTGTTGTGTTGATAGGACCAAGAATTTGCTCAGGACGGATGGCCTTTTTGGTTTTTGTTCATAAGAGAGGCTGGAGAGCCTCTAAGCAGTACAATTGCCTCTTAGATTACTAGATCAGTGGGTGCCTCTTGGACGGCACAGGTCTCTGCAGAACAGCTGGGCCGGGCCTCTACCTGGTCTTTGGTGCACACCATTGCAAAGTGCTACAGGTTTAATACTCAAAAGATGCCACTTTTGGACAAAGTTTTGTGTACCTTTGACTTCTGAGTTTTGGGATGTCATCAGCCTTCCCCCATTAGGCTGAAGGAAAAAAAATGGGATTTATTTTTTTACTTGTGCTAAATTCTTTGCTCCGAATCCAGTGGGGGGCACTAGACGCCAATCCTTTTATGCTTTTTCCTTTCTGGTTCTGTTTTTTTACTGTTATCCTCGTTAAGATTCTCAAACTTGTCATTTAAGTCTAAATCTTATTGTAGAGTTATTAACCTACTTTGTGATATAACAATATATTAAGTTAACTAGCATACATTACAGGAACTGCCTTACCAAGGCGTGTGCTAATACTCAAATAACCTGGAGAACATATTAGTTACATAGGCAAGTATAGTACAGCACTCTAAGGGCTAGATTTACTAAGCTGCGGGTTTGAAAAAGTTGGGATGTTGCCTATAGCAACCAATCAGATTCTAGCTTTCATTTATTTAGTACCTTCTACAAAATGACAGCTAGAATCTGATTGGTTGCTATATGCAACATCCCCACTTTTTCAAAACAGATAGATAGATTTACTAAGCTGCGAAGTGTCACTTAGGAGAATTTGTTTCGGGTATCTTGACCTTGCCACCTCTCTTTTGCAGCAATTGGAACAATCCAGTTTTCTGCACCTTTACATATAGACCCATTCTCCTGGTTCAACACAAGTTAGTTCCTCATCTATAAACTATTAAACAACTCTTGCTGCTCATTTTCAGAACTTCTGCTACCATCATGGATTTTTGGGTGCTCACTAGCGTGATCTTTAGGAACTGTTGGAACAAACACAAGTCCTGCAAATGTACACTAGCAGTGGTAATTAACTGTAACATACAAGATCATGGACCATGATGGTCTCTAAAACCACACACTGACAGTGTCCCAGCATTCATTTTGTAATATATTTATTACATACATAACAATTACATGGTGTTCATGTCACAAGAGGGAGAGAGAGAGAGAGGAAGCAGAGAGCGTTATTCGTACAGCTGTCTTTACATAATGCCACCGATAAGACCAGAAGACAAACGACACAGATTGCGGAGTTTACAAGCCTGTTGAAGAGACACGTCCGAGAACCCCCCTTGTGACACTTTCTTTACATACGTCACCGCTGTAGGTAGAACGAGCTGTTAGAGCCAAGCGTGGTATACTTTGCTGGCTGGGCAGAATGTGCTTTTTATTTTAACCCCTGAACTCCCAGAAAACCCTACAACACTGGGTAATGTAGGCACTCTGGCAGTACGGGAGCCTCAGGATCACATGCAAGGAAGTTATCTAGGGAAACAGCACTTTTAGATTAATTTGTTCAGCCCCAGGAGTATTACAATGAAATATGCATTGACAAGCTTATAGTGCAGGTCCTTCCAAAACGTCGAGGCCTTTTATTTTAATGGATGTTATGTTTAATTAGTCCATTTGCCCATGTTTTCTAGGAGTGCAAACATTCTTGGCGTTTTGACCCTTGCAATTTGGAAAGTTCATGCATAACAAACATCAGGGTTTAATTTGTCCGAGACAACAATATGGAAGGTTTTCAGCCAATGGACAATAAATCTTAACATTCCGGGCAGGTGATTGGGATACAGCTGGGCATTCTAGCAAATTAAACATACGTGTGCAGTGTGGGCGAATACCTTTTCAATTAAATTGCAGTTATATTAATAATGTTATTAAAACAAAGCTTCCCAGTACTAGGAGATGGATATACAAATGATGGCTGAAACTACAAGCGTTTTTCGAAAACTAGTCTAAAACAGCCTGTAGCTTCTAGCTATGCAAGTGCCAGTCTCTATTACAGAGCACATTAGGTCCCGTACGTCTACACTAGTGGGAGAGCCACAGGTTGCCCAAACTTAAAATTTCCACACACATATGATACAAGACCACCTGCTGAGTGTGAGCAAGTAACACACACCTCCGGTCTTGTCAATATGTTTGAGAGCTACAAATCCCAGCAATAAATCACCTTTATTTTGTGAGAAAAATGAAGACGGAGAACGTGAAACTGAACGTTTAAACTTCCAAAGCAAGACACCAATACTGATAAAATGTTTTCCGTTTATGTATGGGTTCAGGGATGTAGATTATCGTTTAGCAAGTGTAAGTGCTAATTAACTAATTAGGCAAATATCTATAAAATACAGTATGCGAGAATGATTTGGCATGAAAACAGCCTGGTTCACAACAGGGATGTTCCCTTCAAGTCCAGCCCACTCTCGAACCTTCGTGCGATAAGGTGGACAATGGTCGTCTTTAATTCAATCCCAGGCTATCTTTATTGGAATCTAACAGAACATTCCAATGCCAGACGGCCTGATGAGACAATATTGCCGGCCTATCTGGCACAGAGGACGATCGATTACCCAGTTTGCCTCTCTCGTTTCTATCGCTGGGTGAGCCTTTGTACAGGTAATGTAAGAATTTGTTTGGGATGCAGCAGGATATATACGTAAATATGGATTTTTTCCAGGGCTAAAGAGTTATAGAGGATGCTGGGCACGTCAGAAGGTAAATATAGCATAAGAAGACCTGCATAGCATGGAGAGATTATGCAGAGTTGGGTCCAAGTTCCAGTTTGGTTTTTCCAGCGGGTGCGGGGAAGCTGAGGTCTTGGCATTCTGGGGAGAAGGCAAAGGATGCATTTATTCTGGGACGTAGGAGACTTGCCACACAATGATGTGACTCCTCTCTGCCTTAGAAAGCACTGGTTTGGCCTGGTTCCCACCATCCCCAGAGTGTTCTTCTGTTTCATCATCTTCTCCGTCCCCTAAAAAGACAAGAATATTGAGCCAGTAAAATTCCAATTCCACCCTTTGTCCCCACCTACATGATAATAGCCTCACACGTGGCTTGTATGAGGTCATTCTTACAACGAGATATATCTTCCTTTCACTTTATGTATTCTATTATGTGTCACAACGAGCGATATCACAAGTGGACGGGGCCTGATCATTGAGTGCATACCAAAGACAGAAAGATCATTCTAATACAAAAGGTGATTCTTGCTTTTGACATAACATACACAAATAATAACCTAACAGAGTTCCCTATGAGGAAGAAGAGGGTAATGCAACCATTATATTAGGTTACACGGAGTACTTAAACTTTTTAATACTGTATAAAATGTATTAGCACAAACTTGACAGGTCTGTTTTAAAAGGAATTACTTAATCTACAGTCAAGAGCCTCTAAAGAGTATCAGTACGAATAAATCTGTACAGCACTATGAATAAAACATAAATCTGTGATGGGTCCAGTGTATTCATCTTTGCAAAACTGTATTAACCCTGCGCGCCCCCCCCCCCCCCCACACACACAATTCAAAAGAGGTAAAAAAGTGATAACTGTGAACTCACCAATACGGAAGTCAATGTACCCCTCTCCTCCGCTCAACACTAGCACATTCTTCAGTTTTTGTTCTTCGCTCTCTGTGGATGGGGTGCCCGGGTTCTCAGACGGACTGTCCAGCACGCTGCCATTCAGAGTGGCCAGCACGTTACCTGGAAACATACACAACTGTCAGAGACACAGAGCCCACCAATGTTTTGAAACATTTGGAATTACCTCCTAGTCCAGGCCTGGCCAACCTGTGGCTCTCCAGGTGTTGTGTTACTACAAGTCCCAGCATAGCCTGCCAGCTATCAGTTTGCTATCTAATGGCAAAGTACCCTGGGGCTTGTAGTCTCACAACACCTGGAGAGCCACAGGTTGGCCAGGCCTGTTCTAGTCAGTTTTGATCTCCATCACTAAAATTCATATATATATATATATATATATATATATATATATATATATAAAACATATTACACTACTCGCCTGGTACAGACACAAAGAACTTGACAGCATCTCGGTGACCGTGGAAACAGAGCTGCGCTTGTGCCATGGAGCAGTACGGGATGAAGCTCCCTGCGGTCTTGTCACTGGTCTCATCACTGTACACGTGGATCACTCCGCCAGGCCGTGTCCCTTCTCCAGAGGATGTGGGAGACGTCTTGTTGGCTGAAGACGCAGACATGGCATTTAGTGACCTGCCTCAGACTAGGCCTAGATCAGATGACTGAATAGGAGATTCCCTTTCTGGGCTATCCCATTAGGCTCTGTGTTATTGTAGTCTAATTTTTCTCAGGTCTAATTCCAATATAATATTTGTTGGGCAATAGATCAGAAAACAGCTACAACTGATAATTGCTTCTGCACATTTTTTGGGGCTTTACGGCTCAGTGACGTCACTAGTTCCCGGTGATTTGGTGAGCGGAATTCTACTGAACATTCGCTCAGCACACCGTACCCAAGTAGTATGCATTGTAACAAGATTACGTCATGTCTTGTTAAAGGACCTTAAACTCAGAAATAAACTTTTATAATTAGTACAAGAAAATCTAAACTTCACCATAGCTAAAAGTAATCCTACAAAAAATGGTGGCAATATTAGCAAATACATCTATAAAAAAAAAAATATTATTTGCCTGAACTTATGGAATTGTGTCAATAAGAGGAAGAAATATTCCTGACTTCCTGTTCTGTTGTACAGGAAGGACATTTTTTAAACAATATAGGACCTCACATTATATTATTATTTAAAGATCATGTGACATCTCACCAAAATGCCTGTTAATACAAACCACCAGTAAAGAAAAAGATTACGCAGTCAAGCAATCTCTCATTTGCTAGATGCTGTTAAAACAGGTTATTGGAAGCGTAGAACCATGCGCAACACAAACTAAAATATACATACGAGTCGTTTAATTCATTTGTATATGATGTTACTGCACATGGCAAACTCTTTTATAACATCTAGAATACACTAGGAGACAGTTATGAAAACTATGTAGATAAGGTGGTGGTACCCATATTAACCAATCGGGCTGTGAATGTCATTGTTCTGAATTAATTTAAGGTTTGTGCATTCTTGCTAAAGGTCCTAACACAAAAGAGCTGCTCCCTGTAGCCATATTTTCAGGTGCTTTGAAAGGAAATATCAAAATCGTCAAACTTTTTAACAGTAATTATAGTAAAAGCAAAAATAAATGAAATCAAACACATATTTTTAGGATACTGTAAGAAAATAAAAAATAATAATTATGTATATTACTCATTACTAAGAACATGTATAGCATAAATAGAGAGGAGGCCAGATATTGGTTCATGGCTTGTAGGATATGGCGTTTTTCTATAATCACAACTAGAATCTGCAGAGGTTGTCTTGTGATTGTAATATGGACATCGACACTGAAAAATTTCGGTCAATTAGTAAACACTGAGCTCGTACTTTTGGATAAGTACAATTTCTTCTAAAACAATAATGCATTTGTTCCATTGTGCTTTTACGATGTACATGTGACCTACATACAAGGAAGGCAGCCATTTTGTGAGCTGAACCTATATTCATGAAAATGCAGCCTATCGGTTTACTATTAACAAGTGCCTCACGATTATTTACCGTTCCTCATGAATACTAGTCATGATCTACCTCAATGATGTCACCGGCTCCCAGTAAACTCTTAGGGCTAGATTTACTAAACTGCGGGTTTGAAAAAGTGGGGATGTTGCCTATAGCAACCAATCATATTCTAGCTGTCATTTTGTAGAAGGTACTAAATAAATGAAAGCTAGAATCTGATTGGTTGCTATAGGCAACATCCCCACTTTTTCAAACCCGCAGCTTAGTAAATCTAGCCCTTAGGGTGCGTTCTGATGACCCTACAAAATGGCTGCCTCCACTGTGTATAGCCAACAGCTGTTCTTTTAAAGGCAAACTACCACTTCTCTGAACAACATGCAGCAGGCCTAATCACAGCAAGTGATAAATATTGTAGTAATGTAATACACAATAAAAAAAAATGTTAGATCGTTTAAAATGTTTGTATGTTACATTACCGCTCAATTAAAATACTTTTGCTTAGATCAATAAACAGAGCTATGTACAATATTCAGTGTTTTTCATCTGTGAAATAACAGAACCTGTCTAGTTTGTCAGCAATTCTCAGCGAGCTAGAAAGAATATCCAGCTTAAGCTTCTGTTATCTGAAAAGACATTTTATGTAATCCTCAAGCCTAGAACAATGTCTAATCTCTTCTCTGGAAGATGCTTGTATGATATGGAAAACTAAAACTGGGATTGGTATTCACTAAGATACATCCACTGGTCATCTCAAGCGGTGGGATATTAGCGATATATCTCGAGAGGATGATGTCACAATATGATGATACAATCAGTGTCGGAGAGCCACACACAGCTGCAGTGCTTGTTATAAACCCAACTTTGATGGCCGACTGAGCATATCGCTGTAATCAAATCTCTAAAAATTATTACAATTTTCTGCATTATGTACTTGAGAGGTGGCAGAAATAGTTTCAGCCACGGTTACAAGAAAGCAGATGAGCGATAACATAATCTTCAACTGGGTCTGTAATTAGCACTATATAGCTCGTACATCCCACCGCCTCCACCAAGAAAAGGGGGGAAGGCATAGCTTTGTGAATACCACAGATTAATGAAAAAGATGAGGATGGAGACAGGATGTGTTGGAAAGATGGGATGAGGCGAGACAGACCGGTTCTGCACTTACCCCTCAGCCCCAGCAGCTGGCCCCGATGTAGGACTACCGCTAGCAGAGGTGGAAGGGTTGGACGTAATCAAAAGGGGGAGAGGAAGAGAAGGGGGCAGTTGGGGAAGGAGAGGGATAAAGCATGAAGAAAACAAAAAATACGAAATTATTGGCAGGATTTTCAGGGAGGAAAGTCTGTATTCTGGGGTTGCTAGTGATGCAACTACTTATATGTTCCTAATTCTACACAGTACCAATATATCAGATACAACAGAGCTTACAAATCTGACATACCAGACTACCACTAAATGGAAAAGAAACTGCTGGTACATATATGTCTCTATATTGTATTTCACTTTGCAAATCTATTTTTAAATGTGTAATTTGCAGATACAGGATTGTAAGAGGTACATAAGACACATTGTTACTGACTATGTGCTGTGTCCTATATAGGTCCCAGTGGGCCCTCAGTATTTTCAGCTAGTTTATTGTTTTATTCTTATTCTGCAAACTGTTCCCCCGCCCTTTCTAAGCTCATTACTTATGGGATGGAACCTTTGTGCTTCCGCCAGGTATTTACTAACAGCTGTCTAGACGCATCGGACAACTGAACAGATCCCTGGATCACACTGAATATATTGGATCAGTTTCTCTGTCCCACTGGAAATGATCCCTGCATGTTGTGGTGACGCGTCTGAATCATGTCATGCAAAGCCGTCATGTCGGTGTGCTTCTGACCCCTTGTACGGTCAGCATCTGTTTCACAACTTACTTTCTGTGAGCGGTATTGAGATGACCACTCCGTTTCCAGTTCCCACCCAGAGCCGATTGCCGGCGATTAGCAGCGCTGTGATTCGTACAAATGAAAATCCCAGCTTTCCGGTGCCTGCAGAGCAGAAGAAATTAACACAACAAATAATAGTGGATCAGTGCACCAGTGAAGGTCATTTAATAAGTGTACTTGATGAGCAGCACAAAACATTTTATTTATGTAACCCTGACCTGCACGCATCAAGGTGAATGCCTGCTCGCCGCTCTGGAAGGACACCTTTGTAAACCAGCAGTGCACCGAGGAGTGCGGTGAACACCCGAAGACGCGCACTGCACTTTATTGCGGGCGCCAGATCACAAATCCAAACTCTTATTACTATGGAACCAACAGTTTCAATTTTCTCCCAAAATGCATGGTTTATCCTCATTTATGGTTCAAATTAATTAAGTGGACATCATGACTGTATTTATTACAATATTACAAGTGGCGCTTTTGTTTGTTTGACCCATTAAAAGTACAGAAAAAGACCTGGGGCCTGATTCATTAAGGATCTTAAATGAAGAGGTATCTTATTTCAGTCTCCTGGACAAAACCATGTTACAATGCAAGGGGTGCAAATTAGTTTTCTGTTTTGCACATAAGTTAATTACTGACTGTTTTTTCATGTAGCACACAAATACTTGATAGCTTATTTGTACACTGACATTTAAAGTTGATATTTGTGTGCTACATGAAAAAACAGTCAGTATTTAACTTATGTGCAAAACAGAAAACTAATTTGCACCCCTTGCATTGTGACATGGTTTTGTCCAGGAGACTGAAATAAGATACCTCTTCATTTAAGATCCTTAATGAATCAGACCCCTGATTCCTGCCCACTCTGAGCTGCTGCAAAATCCAAGTCCATCTGTGTAGTGGAAGTGCAGCAATCACCCTAAAACTTAACCATTTCCACTCTTTATCTCATTTACATAATTTGCAAACTTGAATCTCATGTTTGTACTGCTCTGCTGATCTAAGAGCATCAGTGCCATTTACACTAGTTCAGTCCTGGCCAACCTTTATGAAACTACAAGTCCCAGCATGCTTTGCCAGCCATCAGCTGGCTATCTACTGGCAAAGCATGCTGGGGCTTGTTGTTTCACAACACCTGGAGAGCCGCAGGTTGGCCAGGCCTGCACTAGTTGTTGGAGATACGTTTGTTTTCATGAAACCAAGAAAACAGCATCGCTCACCTAACATTTTACTGACATAAGGCTCAATATCCACATCCTGGAGGTGCTGGTGTGTGTGTGCGTGGTACAGCCGGAGCGTGGAGTCCAGCCGAATTGATACCCATACCCCGTCTCCGATCCACGCCAGCTGCCGCACCTGACTTTCTCTTCGAGGGTGGGCATCAAATGACTTCTGTAAGTAACATGAGAAAAGATCCATAAATTTTATGCGTAATTTATTTCATATCGTAAAAATAATGGTCTCAAATGTTAGTTATCCAAATATTCACTCATTTGTTCTACCTGTTGAGTTTTGGACAGCACACCCTAATTAATGACCTGATCAATGTATACGTGCACTAACACAAGTTTGAAACATTTAAAGGGCAACCTAAAGTACACGTGGTAGTAGGAAAGACTCCAAAATGGCGTTTATACTGTTTCCATCAAGTGATTTCCCAGCCAAGCCAACCAACCCACACAGAGTTGTCCTTAGTATTTTTACAGTTCCATAGTGCTGAGTGAAGGCGGGTTGTGGGCATGCTTATTATTATGTGCAAGCCGGACAATTATGTTTATTGTAGTTACATTTGTTGGAAGATGCATGCAAGCTATTCTTCTCTGTTATCAGTTATTTCCTGCAAATTGTGACTAAGACACTGGCTGCAGTGTCCCTTCAGTGGGATTACTACCAGGAAGTCTGCTGCGTTATAATGCCAACTTCATGACAAATATCTTCAATTCTAATAGGCTTCTAAAACTTAGACCTATATATATGGGCAGCATGGTGGCTAAGTGGTTAGCACTTCTGCCTCACAGCACTGGGGACATGAGTTCAATTCCCGACCATGGCCTTATCTGTGTGGAGTTTGTATGTTCTCCCCGTGTTGGCGTGGCTTTCCTCCGGGTGCTCCGGTTTCCTCCCACACTCCAAAAACATACTAGTAGGTTAATTGGTTGCTATTAGATTGCACTTAGTCTCTCTGGGTCTGTGTGTGTGTATGTTAGGGGATGTAGATTGTAAGCTCCAATGGGGCAGGGACTGCATAACTTGCATGTTAGGGTCAGTTTACATTCGGTGTAATTAGCCTGCTGATCTGGCCACCTACCTCTATCTGCATGGTTTTAGGTTGGATCACGTGTATTTTATTCTTGTAGCCACACCAAACTCGGTCATATACTACAGCCATGCAACGGATGGAGTGGTGAGTGTGCCCCAAGTCCATCAAATGGTAATTACTGAGGTCCCATTGTCGGTCTTAAAAAGAGAAAAATGCATTCAACAATTTCTAGTACCCAGCAGTCAGAGTAATTAAAATTCAAATAAAAATGAATTAATTGGTACAATTATTTTAATTGCAGGTGAAAAATTGAAAGGCTACAAAGCAAACCCCTATAACAAGTAATTGTCACTAGTGTGTTGTTGACCTTTACTTGCTTCTTAAAGATGAAACATTCATTTTGTATCAGTACATTTTCATAATAACATCTTATGTTCATTGTGGTAGTAGTGATTAGCATTGCTAAGCCAGGTGACTTAATTGTATTTTATGTCTTTCTATGATTACATGCATTTATCTAATACATTTTGCTTTATTTAGATACCGGAATCTGCTTTTTCTGAAGAGTAAATGATACAAAAATAATTCAAATCACCTTTTTGGTTAGTACAATGGGTATCAGTGGAGTGAACAGATAAAATTAGTTATTTGTAGAGTTGTCAAAAAAATTGAAAGGTATAAGATGTCTTTACCTTCTCCCCGGTGGAATATAGCCAACGTCCCATCGGCAAGAGCCACAAGAACCCGTCCTTTTACATGCCTGAGAAGTCATGAGATGAGAGGTAACGTACAAATCAAAGATGTCTTTTGATCACAAAACATATCAGACAGTGTGTGATCATATTACTCATCCACAATGTTCATTTACAATCATAACTTGCACTCTAACAAGAATCATTCACTTGATTTCATTTTTAAAGAATAAGGAGCTGCTCAGTGGGTAAGTGCTCTGACTGAATGCTGGAGACTTCAGCTTGGAGCCTAGGGTCCTTGTGACTTGTGACAAGGCAGATTGTTTCACCGGTCAAAGGCACGAGAATTAGATTATAAACAGTGCACACAAAGACTGACAGTAAGAAAATGCAAATAAGTAGTAATACAATTAGAGGCCTGTCTGGGTAGACAATAAATGATTGCTTAGTGGAATGAGATAAGGTACAGCAATATGCCTGCAACAAAACAGTTAAAATTATACTTATGTGCAAAGTTTTAAGCGCACAAAATAAATAACATTACCAAAAATAGAAAATCTTTATATCGTATGAAATAATGTACTCCTTACTGTAAATTATAAACATAATTATAAGCATAAGCGCTACCAAAGTGTTCTGTGAACATACAAAGGTATCATTTTATAATACACAAGTTTTTCCTAAAGAACGCTGAATGTATGTAAATTTCTGTTGTCTATACCTCTCCCACATGGTGCGGTGTCTGCACGTCACTCAAATGATAATTAGGGTCCTGATTCATTAAGGATCTTAATTTAAGAAACTTCTTATTTCAGTCTCCTGGACAAAACCATGTTACAATGCAAGGGGTGCAAATTAGTATTCTGTTTTGCACATAAGTTACATACTGCCTGTTTTTTCATGTAGCACACAAATATCAACTTTAAATTTCAATGTCCAAAAAAGCTATCAAGTATTTGTGTGCTACATGAAAAAACAGTTAGTATTGAACTTATGTGCAAAACAGAATACTAATTTGCACCCCTTGAATTGTAACATGGTTTTGTCCAGGAGACTGAAATAAGAAGTTTCTCAAGTTAAGATCCTTAATGATTTAGGCCCAAGGTGTTTCTAACGGCAAGAATTTTTTCCTGTGCGGTTGCGAACGTACCTACACTGTACACTACTATATGTTAGAAAATAAATGAAGAATGAAGACATGTTGCCTTCTCTTTTTAAGAGTTTTTGGGTGGTTCTTAATGAACATGTTCCGCCTGTTATTTAAATTTCTTGGGGATATCGCTACAGGGACCACATAAGTCGTTTCACTGTGTACAAAATCCAAATCTTTTAACATGGCAATATGGCTGTGAAAAGTGGCTGCCCGGACGGTCCGTCTTTCGTTAATCGTTTAAAACGTGTCTAGTGCATACGCATGAATCTCCTGAGCGATCGGACCTTCAGTCGTTAGTAAAATCGTTGTAGATAACACGTTGGTCAGAAGATTCCTCAGTGTGTACCTAGTCTAACAGTATAGGGCAAGATCAGATTCGCTTCCTCACTGCTCCGTGAAACCAGGCACACCAGATCTACACTTCAGTCGAAATGCTTTCACTCCACACAACTTCTTCCCTCTGCCTGTGAAAGTTCCTGCTCCTCCGCAAGTGTGGCCATTCTGCTCTGCAATGCTAGGCGCCCTGGTGATATCTGGGCGGGTGGAGACACACAATAGGTCCAAAGAATAATTGTGCGGTGGAGTGACCTATTATGCTCTTCCTAAAACGCCCTGCTCTGTTTACCCAGTGTGACCGAGTCCACCCTCTTCCCCAAGCTGCAGGACAACATTTTAGTTTAATTTAAAGTCCCATGCTACAGCGTCCTGGGAAGTCATCTTCGACTTGAAGGGGGCACCAGCTGTCGGAGACGTTGTTTGAGCGGGAATTTAAAATTCAAATCTCCCAGCCCAGACATAGTGGCACCAGGGCGCAGAGGGAGTTCAGCCTTCCCTGTAAGATAAGTGAATCAACCCAGGCTTGTTAGAGGAATGTGTGGGGGCTGGGGGGTATTGCCTGTCAGCACGTATCCAATAAACTGTATAAAATGGGCAGCAAAGACCCACGTGTCTCATCTCTACTTTCCGCAGTGTGTAACAGCTCTTTTATGAGCTATCATAGAGCAATAAACAATTCTTCAAGTTCATGTTCTACAGCATCCTGACCTACAGATCACAGCCATCACTCTAAATCATACCCCCAGCTGTCCTGTGCTGAACCAAGTGCCCCGAGTCAACAATCAGCCCGCTACCCAGCAGCGATGATCCAGAGAAAGCTGCCAGGAAGACTAAGTCACAAACTCCGTCAAAGAGGTGCTGCAGCAGTTACATACACCACACAGAAGTAAGCAGTTCCAGGAGCCGGTACCGGAGCCTGATGGCAGGAACCAGTCTCCTACAACTCTGGCCTCCGCGGTAGTGGGCAATTGACACAACGGGCAAGTGTCTGGCGGCCGAATAGCACCAGTAGGAAAGTGATGGCGGGAGGAGGAGGAGCTTCAACACAAACCTGTGAAACCCTCACTCCGATAGGGTGGCTGAGTAAACCCATCCTGTCACATACAGATATTATATACAGGAGTTTATACATATATTACTATCACTTGTATATTATAAAGATATACATTATATGCTAACTGGCAGCACAACTATACAACAGAATAGTTATTGTGAAAACAACTTGAAGATGAGATTAGTTTTGTACTTACACGAGACTCAACACTGAATCTTTGAGCTTTATAGAATGTAGACACTTCTTCCAGTTGGAGACAGCGGAGTGAACGTACAACCTGCAGTATAAAGACAGAACATGCATCACTGGTCTCTGGTCTAAATGCACTGACACACACACAACTGGTGTCTGTTCTCATGAGAGCAAGAGATGACCTGTCACATTATACATATATTCCACAGTCTATGTTACATTATTGTATTTTTAATGTCAGTGAAATGCGTTGCTCTTCCATCTGGCAGAGAAATGCGTTGCGTTCAACAATTTCAGGGCAAATGATCTGGATTCAGGATGACCTACCAGCCATTCTGTGCTCCTAACCACATTGTGGGCGCCGCACTACTACCAGCGGGGGTCTCGTTGCTCGGCTCTGTTTCTTGCTGTGCTGTGTTCACTTCGGGCTTTAGATGCCCATTTTCACTAGTATCAGGAATAAAGAGATACAAATGTGTCATTGTGGGGTATTCTGTAGTACAGAAGTGTCCAACATGGTTTTTGGGTAAGCCCCGCTCTTCCACTGTGGCACTGAATGGCTGCACATAGTATTTAAAGAGACAGAGACTTTAAAAGTATCTCTGTAGAGCTTACTTTAAGTGTGACTGTACCTGCAGAGCCTGCCATTTGCCACCGGGGCGGGGTCAGTGAAGACGTGTTCTGTTAGGGCCCCCGGTCGAACCTGCGTTTGTTCCGCTTCATTGGTTGAGGATTCTGGTACTTCCAGAGCTTCTGTTGCTTCTTCTGCTGACTGGTGCTGGTTGATCTTCCCATTGCTAACTGTAGAGACCTCCCCTGGTAGGAAAGACCAGTCAAAACTCCTCATTATCTCTACACAACATTTCATAATCATGGAAAATTCATTGCTTAGACAAAAGCTACTTAAGGGCCACATGGTCACTGTGTATTCATTTGAAAACTAAAGAACTGATGTTGAATGAAAGACAACAGAAAAGGTGAAACTCTGAAGCGGAGGCAGCCATACAAGAACTTTTATTTCGGAAGTGGATCTAAGAGGCCAACGTCACTAACCTCGGCTCTTGTCCAGTACCGGGGTATCACCGCGAGAAGAACAATTGCTCCGCGGCACATTGCATCTCGTGGCACATCCTACGATAGTGATTCCTGCCAAGACCCCGTCAGTGTCACCGGAATCCTCTGGGTTAACATCACCCTCCAGGAATATCTCGCCCGGAGGGTAATCACTGTCGCTGGCAGCTGAAGAACACAAAGTGACAGGGTGAAGACGTAGCCCGAGATTCACATGCGTAGGGAACCAAGTAAAACCAAAAAGTAAAGTGTGTAAAATATTTACACCGTAACCCAGTAATCAGAGTCACCGGTAGGGTCTTAATTTACTTAGCCGACTGTAAGGAATTACTTTGACATTTGCACCTCCAACCACTAGAGGTCTCTGAATTTGTAAAATTGCCAATAGATTTGCCCTTATCCAAGATGGCCAATCGAAGAGGAACCATCTTGGATCCTGTTTGGGCCTATAAATGGCACTTCCTGGTTCAGATATGTGCTTGAGTATTCTAAAGGCTCAGCTCCTGCTACCTGCTACTCTACCTTCCAGCTGTGACTACCTGCTTGTGTACCGACCCGGCAAACGTCTGACTACCCTCTTGTGTACCGACCCGGAAAACGTCTGACTACCCTCTTGTGTACCGACCCGGCAAACGTCTGACTACCCTCTTGTGTACCGACCCGGCAAACGTCTGACTACCCTCTTGTGTACCGACCCGACAAACGTCTGACTACTCTCTGGATATCTACTCGGCTATTGGGCTTCAGATAATACCACCAGTATCGTTACACTGATTCTGCACAAAGAGCTAACACAAGTGTCGTTATTACATAATGGGTGATAGCAGCAAGATTACCTCACCCTATTACCCCTACCCGTTCTAATTCACTCTTACAATTTCTTTCTCTCCACATATAGCTATTCTCTCTACTAGCCTCTCTCTTCTCACACCTGTCCCTATCTCTCAAATCCCATTCATGCCACCAGTCCCCATTCACTCTCCACCTGTCCCTATTTTATTCTTCTTCACCCTTTGTCCCTAAGAGTCTCATCATTTTTGTATCTATACAGAAAACAAGCCTGTTTATAAGAAAGTTATATTACTAGTACATTCATTGTGTGTTCAGTTAATGTTCCAAAATATATTCTAATATCAGTTTGTATAGATGTGTATAGGACACAATGATTGGCCCTACAGAACAGGTCTTCAAATGCGCTCTACACATAACTCCACCACACAGAGAAGATAAGTTACGGCCAGTGTAAATAGTTGAGGGTTTTGGGTCACCATCATACCAGGGATACTGGAGATGCACAGCACATGGGCATTGCAAACTGTGAACTGGTCCACCAGAGTGCCCGGCTGGTTGGCATCTATAATCACAACCTTGCTGGTAGACAACGTGCTGGTTAGGATCCATACACGGCTGGAAGTGGCATCTGCTTCATGGAGCTCCTTGGTCTGCAGACAGGGAAGAACACAATTTAACATTATAGACAGAGGCAGAATTGTACATTGTAATTAAAAGGAATTGTATGCATAAATTCAGATCTGGTGGAAGGGTATCAGATGCGCCCCTCACCCTTTCAGGTGGCAAAACACTTAATGAGTAACATGTTCTTAATCATTCAGTGCCTGTTTCATCTTCCAACGCAAGTCTTTTTATGTGCCGTGTCTTGTGCGAGATCGATCTGCGCATGCGCCAATATGGGACTTACGCCAGTGAGCGCAACTGCCTGAAATTCATGGTCGGGGAAGGGAAGGGGAGGAATAACGTAGGCAATGTATAGTAAGGGAGTGCTGAAATCGGACACACACACACATTCATCCAATTCAAGCTCTGGGCATCCTGTACGTATGTGTTTTTTAGCCGTATCATTTGCACCAGCTACAGAGCAGGTGTAGGTGCTGACCGATGGCGATGACTACACGTATGGGTGCTAAAACATGTGTTTGCAAGAAAAACTGTAAACATATATTTTATGTACAGTACACATTAAGAACATCCTGATTTATGTCTTTCACGTAAAATATATATATATATATATATATATATATATATATATATATATATATATATATATATATATATTATAGTATTAATAGTTTTAAATTTCCTTTATAGTGTTTTTTATCCATGCGTTCTGATGGGACTTTATGTTGCACATATACATACTGTGTTCTATCGGTCTACATATAGCAAGTACCATATAGCCAGATCGTATTTGTACCCATATTCAAATGGAAACATTCCTCGAGATCCGCTTGTACTTGAGTAGGGGGGACGTAAGTGCAAGTGACATGCATTTTTTACAAATTGAAAATTGAATTTGAAGATGAATCAGGTTTTAGACAACCCCGAAACGCTGTAGGTGAGCACCTTAGTTCCCCTAACTTGAGCGCCAACCATGCATATATATATATGGGGGCAGGAGGTATCTACTAATCCATGGAGAGCAGACTCCCCTGGCTGCCTGTGTAGACCCTACTGGCACTGTCTGCAGCCCATCGCTCTTCCTAACAGAATTGTACATTTGGATGAGTGACGTTACTGGCAACAGCTGCACAGATTTGGAGTTTTCCATTGAACTGATCCATACATCTTCTGGTTCTTTTATCTGGTACGCAGTTTTATGTTTATTGGTGATTACATTGGTGGCATTGAACACAGTGTGCTGTCACTTTTGTATATATCTATTCACCCTTTTGGTTTCATTAGCCCTACCGGAGAGAAGTTATTATCCTTGAGTACATCTCTGACTCCTCCACTTTACTCTCTCTTACTACATTAATATATTGTGGTAATACACCATGTGGCGCCGTGTTTCCTTTATTCCTTTATATATATATATATATATATATGGACAGGAGAATCGATATGTTCAGTTATATAAGCGTAGAACCTGAGGCGTTGGGCAAGTTCTGCATTCTGGCACTCTGTATAACAGATCTGTATTTACTATTTGTTATAATAACTATACATGGCTATAGCTACCTAATCTTTTTTGGATTTTTTTTTATAAATGGGATTTTCAAACATCCAATAATAGAAAAAACTGGTGCAAAGGTGGTGTTACACATAGCAACCAATCAGATTCTAACAGTCATTCTTCTAGTACAGTTTAGACAATGAATGAAAACCTGATTTATTGTTCACAATCTTTATTTTTGTGTGCAGCTTTTTTTTATTTATTTTTTAAAAAATGTTTTGAATCTGTCTTCCCCATCCTTTCCATAAAATATTACTTTCATAAGAAAGGAGATGCCTGCACAGAGAGGAACAAACACCCACAAAAAAGTCTAAATAAGGGTTTGTGCATATAGACATCTTTCCATATGTCTTCTCTCCTGTTCCATATGTTACAGGAGAAAGGGAAGCAGACGGAAGCTCATGTAGTAACTACTGATCTCTGTAGAGAAATGCAGGAATGATGTACAATCAACTTACTCATAGGCAAACCGAGGGAGGGGGGGGGGGGTTCCTAGTGCCTGGAAACCCTCCTCCAAGACTGGGACACTGTATAATTGAGGTGGCTAGACCCTGTCCCCGCTTCACACGGCTCTGCTTGAAAAGGGAGAGCTGCATGCACCTGCAGTAGTCCACGCAGCATTGCCCATGTATATTATGGGGATAGGAAAAATTGGAGAGCAGCCAAACACTGTCTAAAATTATAGCCACACCCTCATGCATGCTGGTCACGCCCACTGGCGGCGTGGTGTGGAAACACCCCTCTACAAATCCTGCGTTTGCCCCTGTTACTAAAGTGGATGATACCAAATTAACCGGGGAAAGTAAAACATGTTCTGTATTCCCCTGTCCCATGATCCACTTTTATACCAATCCTCTCACCTTTTTCTTCTCCGGAGAGGTGTGCGTGCTCTTACTCTCTCCTTCCACTTCACGGTCGGACGTCAGAGGATCCCGACCAGATACTGGTTTGACACCAGTAACCGATTCTTCCTCAAATGGCTTCCAGCCAGTTAAATCCACTCCGGCTGCACACCACAGCTGTGAGGAAGACCACAGCAATCTTTATCACTCTGATGGTATAACTGCAGAGGGTACTAGAGGAATAACATTGTACAGATACAACGATGGTATAGAATGAACAGAGGGCTGAAAAGCTACCTTCATAGTGGGGTCTTTTTCCACAAGTGGTCTACAGTAGACCGGCACTGGGACATTTTTCATGCGGTTGTCCTCTTGACCTCCATTTGGACTCAGCTGAGAGATTATTAAACAACACATACGTACAAAAGTTCTATGAAAATCTGCAACTTGTGTGAATGGTGGTTTAGTTGGTTACAGTCATCTCAAAGTGTACTCGTTGCTTACATACAGTAATCCTGCTGCTTACATACAGTAATACTGCTGCTTACATTACATACAGTAATACTGCCGCTTACATACAGTAATCCTGCTGCTTACATACAGTAATACTGCTGCTTACATTACATACAGTAATCCTGCTGCTTACATACAGTAATCCTGCTGCTTACATTACATACAGTAATACTGCTGCTTACATACAGGATTCTGCTGCTTACATTACATACAGTAATCCTGCTGCTTACATTACATACAGTAATACTGCTGCTTACATACAGGATTCTGCTGCTTACATTACATACAGTAATACTGCTGCTTACATTACATACAGTAATACTGCTGCTTACATACAGTAATCCTGCTGCTTACATACAGTAATACTGCTGCTTACATTACATACAGTAATACTGCTGCTTACATACAGTAATCCTGCTGCTTACATTACATACAGTAATACTGCCGCTTACATACAGTAATACTGCTGCTTACATACAGTAATCCTGCTGCTTACATACAGGATTCTGCTGCTTACATTACATACAGTAATACTGCTGCTTACATACAGTAATACTGCTGCTTACATTACATACAGTAATACTGCTGCTTACATACAGTAATACTGCTGCTTACATTACATACAGTCATTCTGTTGCTTACATACAGTCATTCTGTTGCTTACATTACATACAGTCATTCTGTTGCCTGCATACAGTTATTATGTTGCTTACATTATATACAGTCATTCTGTTACTTACATTACATACAGTCATTATGTTGCTTACATTACATACAGTCATTCTGTTACTTACATTACATACAGTCATTCTGTTGCTTACATTATATGCAGTCATTCTGTTGCTTACATTACATACAGTCATTCTGTTGCTTACATTATATACAGTCATTCTGTTACTTACATTACATACAGTCATTCTGTTGCTTACATTATATACAGTCATTCTGTTGCTTACATTACATACAGTCATTCTGTTGCTTACATTACATACAGTCATTCTGTGAGCTGAACCAATATTTATGAAAGCAACTGATCAATTCACTAGGAACCCATTACATCGTTTTTAAGCCGTGGCCAAATAGAGTTAGGCACAGAAGTCCACAAGGAACTGGCGACATCACTGAGGCTTTGTGTGCCTCATGCCTCAGAAATGTCACGATTTATAAGCTGAATATTCATTCAGGTCACAGAATGGTTACCTTCACCGAGTGCGGACAAGGAGCCCACTCTCATTGTCACATGACTAATTTAATAAGGAGAACCACCAACCTGCTTGTACTTAGCAGGTAGGCTCCACCCACAAGCTTGCAGGCGACCGTCATCATTACGCACGTGTTCCCGCACTTGGCGGTACTGCTCACGTTTCTGCTCGCGGCGAGCAGTGGACGTGCAGTCGCTGAGAAGAGAAGCCACAGTGTTACTCCTCAATCTACAAGGAGAGAGAAAGGGACAGAGGGTGCAGAGTGTCAGGAGCGAGAGCATAAAGCAAAGCAGCTAGGGTTAGTGGCAATGCATGAACAATGTTCCTTCTAAGCTCCACAATATGGCAATGAAGGATTTAAAAGCTTCATCTAATGAGAACTCCACCTTGAAGGGCAGTAATATGCTGTTCAGTACAACCCTGCACAATGGAACAATCCTAAAGAGTGTTGTTTTAACACTGATATTCAGACCCCTCAGCTTAGAGGGAACAGTGTGCATAAGCAATGGCTAAGCATCGGGAAGCAAATGTAGAGGCTGTAGCGTGGTCCAATCACAATACTCGCTTTCAAATGTATCCTCAGTGAGCATTCCAAGTGGTTCAGGCTGTTGCCATGGATACAAATGAACCAAACTACTATTTAACCAGAGTAGTTAATTCTTCTACATTGTTGTTAGTCCATTAAACAATAAATGTTGTTTCAAACCAAATATGCATTAATTACGATGGGATCAATGAAGAACATGTATTTTATTAGTAGATTAGAATATTTTTAGCAAAAAAAATAGAAAAAGAAAAATAACAAAACCTGCATCACAATATCATAATTAAACGTAAATATTAATTTTTATTTATATGTGCTGTCATAACTGTAAAAACATACTTTTAAAACAGCGGAAACATTTAACCTTATAACGCCAACCTACCTTCTTTCACAATTAGAAAAGCAAAAACTGACTGCATGAATATATTTAATATGATACAATAGTGAACAAACAACTCTAGGATGACTCATCTTCATTTTAGATGTTTTTCAAACTTTATCGTCACTAATTTGAAACATATTCTTCAGAGAAGACAATACACACATAGAAAGGAAGCTACTTTAATGCAAACATCTCATTACAATATGTTGCGGTATTCTACTGGAACAATTATAAGAAGCGCCACCATTCCAGTAATAAAGCAGATGTCTGATCGGGTTATGTTCTTTTATATTAAACCTCCCTCCCCCAAGTATCAGAATACAGGGGTCCAAAACTGATCCTTCCACCCACAGAAGGAGAAGCAACTACGAGTGAGCAGGTATAGGGTGAGCATCTTCCATATGGTCATCAGACATAGGCTGGGTACACACTACAGGGTTTTCACCCGATTATCGATAAACGACCGTTCGGGTCGATATCACATTAGTGTGTAACGATGAACGATTATCGTTCCAAAGCCCATCGTATTGTTTCATTTGATTTTATAACCAGACTAAAAATCTCGTTCAATAATGGAACGATGTTGTTCCAATCCTGCAGTGTGTATGTACTCATGACCGGCAGTGTCCATAGATCTCTATGGAATGTGCAGTCGAGATCTTTTCAGCCGATGGTTATGACAGATGAAGAGCAGAGATCTGACGGTAATTCTTGTAAAACGTGTATAGTGTGTACACATGAATTGGCTGCTGATCGGGACTTTCAGTTGTTGGTAACGATATCGCATAGGAGTAAAAATTTTCTGTAGTGTGTACCCAGCCTTACTTGAGGGAAAGAGGCTTAATATATAAAATAGATGCCAGAGAGTTGCCAGCTCCCGGAATTTGGGAGTCTCCCGGACATTCCGGGAGAGTTGGCAAATATGACCTGGATGCTACTGGAACGATTTCTCTAAGAAACTGCAAAGAAAAAAAAAGACTTCTGCAGGACAGTCTGCTCTGCCCATAAATGTATAGTAAAAATGCCCCTCTCTCCCCCCAAGTCATAAGGATGTTGTGTCTGTTCATAAAGGTAATTAGACTTACTCATCAGGGAAGAACTCGATTGTGCGCCCCCCAGTGGATATCTGGCACATGGTGTGGCTGCGGCGTTGACTGAACCCAGCAGGAGTGGGAGACTTGTAGTGGATGTTGACAGGGGGGTATGTTCTCTTTGCAGGGGGAGGGCTGGATGAGGAACTGAACAGCCTGCTGAAGCTGAAAACAGAGACAGGCAAATAATGTGTTGGTTATATTACATATATATTACATATATTAATATATCTGTATGACTACACCTCTGTGTAGTCTCAAAATAAATATTCCACAAACATAAACACAAGGCCAGAAACGGTGGTTTATGACCCACAAAAGTGGAAAACTGCGGCACAAATGCTGGTCAGTGACATCAGCCGTCTACTTTGTGCAACGGCATCCAGCTTTACGGGGATGCGCGTGGATGAGTACGTATTAGACCAGTAATTGCTAACCTGTGACACTCCAGGCGTTGTGAAACTACAAGCCCCAGCATGCTTTGCCAGTAGATAACTAGCTGATAGCTGGCAAAGCATGCTGGGGCTTGTAGTTTCACAACACCTGGAGTGTCACAGGTTAGCCATCACTGTATTAGACACATATGTGCCTTTGCACCAACATGCCAGAAACTAGATTTAATTTTGTGACGTCAAGATTATTTAAACAAGTTAATGGAGTGGAGAAGGCGCACATACAAAGATAGGAGACCACACAACCCTTTTATCCCTGCCAATGAACTTGAAAACTCAGAAATCAGTTGTCGTCTATATAATTTTAATATGACGCATTTTGATTAAGCAATCAAAGAGGCTGAAATATTTTAAATGAAATTTTTTTAAAAGTTTAAATTTCACGAATAGCAAACGTAGGTGGGACTTTTTATGGTCTCCATCGTGCGCATTTTCAAAGCTCAGCACAAATTGTTGTAACAGCGGCAGTGAGCTTGCACTTTGAGATGCGTTAGCCATGCAAGTAGGCCGCATATGCACATAGCAGTTTCATAAATGACCCTTAAAGACTAAGCAAAAAGTATTCCACTTGTCTGCTCCATCTATAGCCAAATATGCCCCCACAACCTGTAGAATAATAATTCTGAAAATAGCTTATTTTGTGTAATGTAAAAGAGAATCCACATTTTACAAAAAGTTTTTTTTCGTTTACACTAAATTCCAGTTATTGTATTTACAATCTACGCTTCCTACAACAGCCGTATGACTAACGGGAGCGCTGAGCAGTATTTATATCACAAGAGCATTTTGTGACTTGAGACTTCTGGGGATAATTAAAATGCTATCACCAAATCTACACTCATCTTATCTAATTAGAGCCGCACAGCTGTCAAAAATGTGTTCGAAGATGGGGTTCAGGAACTTTAAACACGTCCCTCCAGGCAGGAAGGTCACACACCAAGCTGTCCACGCTCACATGTGTTAGTCTGTCACACACGAGACAAATTAATACTTACAACTGCCAGATAGTGGATTTCTTTTTTTCCTGGACAGACGGATGTTCCCGGGAGGCCCTGAAATAAGATACACGTTAGTGCCAAGAGCAGCAATTACACATTGCAAAAAAAACAGTCAGAGTCAGCAGTTTTGTCGTTCAAACAGTAGCCATGATTACGTGACCTAAACTCAATTGTAAGTTTGTTACTGGTGTCACTGACTGTCAAGCTGCTATAAGCAATGATTTCTTGTATATGACAAATAGGTAATCCCACAAAAAGTATATTTTCCTGCAATTTCTTAAGAAAATAGAACAGGTTTATAGTTGTTCTCTATTCTTCTCAGACATGATCATTCCCTCCTTTTTGTAAATACAGAGAGCTGAGTTACCCCTAAAAACGTACATTATGGGCCTGAGCAAACACTACGCCAGTTTGCGTAGCGTTTCTTGGGTGAAATCTCTCTGCCTATGCCCAGAAAAGTAGCTGAACGTAAATCCTATACAGATTTCGGTGATGCTGGCACTTACGCCCACATGCTCTTGGAGAGGTGGGACGGAGGAGGGAATGGGTAATCTACGTAGGTGAGCACACAAAGGGCACGTTCGTTCAATTGTGAAAAGATGCAGACAGATGGCAAACTATGCATCAGCATCTATGGGGTATATTTACTAAACTGCGGGTTTGGAAAAGTGGAGATGTTGCCTATAACAACCAATCAGATTCTAGCTATCATTTTGTAGAATGCACTAAATAAATGAAAGCTAGAATCTGATTGGTTGCTATAGGCAACATCTCCACTTTTCCAAACCCGCAGTTTAGTAAATCTAGCCTCATGTCTTTTCTATAAAAGTGATGTTTTATTGTGAAATCTAATAAGCCACATCACCCTTTTTTACTCATTAGCATAAGAAAAGGAAGAATTGGCAGGAAAATGTTGATAGAACGTCGCAGAATACAGAGTACAAAGCAGAACAATCCTACACAAAAGTAAAGGAAAAATTTACATTTATTTTCCTTTATAGAATAAACCAACTGGTGACATCGTTGTGACATTAGCTATGATCTTCTCAGAAAATTCCTAATTATAGTCATGGTAAAGGACAATACGGATAATTAACGGACACCACCATTAACATATAACAAGGATAAATGGCCCAACAAATACAACAAATATTAGTGGTGTTGGGCTGAAATGGACTTTTTACATAACCTACGACTCTCATTTATTTATAACCATTACTGGCATGCTTGTGGCCATACCTATACAGAAGAGAGGTTATGTCGCACTAGTGAATAAATTCTTATATGTTATTATTTTTATATATATATATATATATATATATATATATATATATATATATATATATATATATATAAAGAGACTTTAAAATCTCCTAATGTTCTTTATTATTCTATATCAAAAGATTAGTATCATTTAGTGAACAGGAGGATGCAACCAGCAGTGTAGATAGCAGTACTAATTAGGTAAAAGGGGAAAAGGAAAAACACTGATTTAATCTTGGTGCACTCATTAAAAAAGTCCCAAAATGATGTAACAAGTAAATTATTGAGATCAAAGTATGAATATTAAAACTTGACTTTTAATAGGATTTGCATAAAAGTATTTTGTACACTATTTTATTATTATTAAAAACAGCGAAATATAACGACAAGCTTTAAGCTTGTGACAATGTAAGTACATAAATATTGTTACATTTGGATATGCAATAATAATTTTATTATTGCCAGTATCATTATCAATATTTTCAACATGTGAGTAACTGCCGCCTTCTATATGCTGCACAATTTGCATGTTGCCGATGGACGAGTACATTCACAAGCAAAAATTAAGAGGAGATCGACTTATGGTCTGTTATTAGCAAGATGTCCATCGACAAGTGTCGCCTCTAGAAAGAGTGCCAGGTCTTTGAACCTATTAAGACTCATGGTACAGACAGGACAAGAAAAGGTCAACGTGTCGCTGAGCCATCACCTGATCATCTCTGTCCACCTGACGGCCTCCTGCAGTTCCATCAGACGCTCCTTGTACTGGTTCCTCTCCATGAGGACACGCGCCATCTCCACGCGGGTAAACCTCCGGCGCTGTGCGATAGGGATGTTATCCTGCAGCGGCGAGGAGCTCTGGCGGGGGAAACACAAGTGGAGATGTAAGAGATGGTTCAATCCATAAATAAGGACAATGCCTCTATGTAGAATGCAGTATCATGCGTGGGGCTGTGGACTTTAGTTTAGCAGCTGCTCAGTGGATTGAGACAGCAGTGTGAATTGATGTTATGCATATTGGTTCAACACACACAAAATGGCCGCCTCCACTGTGTGCAGACGATACCTGCATGAAAACAACCAACCTGATCCTTATTTGACACAAACCAGGAACCAACATTAAAATTATACTACAGCGTTTCGATGCCAGATTCACTCACCTCATCCACCTCCTCTTTAGGTTCTTGTAGGGCCACGATGGCTTCAGATCTCACCCTTACAATAATATTTGAAATAAATATTATTATTTGTTATGTACTGAAGCTAAACCTTATACAAAATCAGAACTAACACAAACAAAAGTACTTAACAACCATTCCTATTCTGTACATTAGATGCGCAATTGTAGACAATATTTTCATCTTTACCGTTTAAGCTCCTCCTCCAGTTCTTTTATGCGGGTCTCCATTTTGATCTTGGCCTGTTTAGTGGCTTCCAGCTCCCCTTTCAGTACCTCATGTTCTCCTGACAGCTGATCCACCTTCGCTATTAGGTCATTTTTAACCACATTTAATGCATTCCTAAGGAAGTTAAATAAAATAACAAATAAAGGGTATAAATACTTCTACAAAATGTATATACATAAAGCTAAATAAAGCTCACTCTTCATTTTTCATATAATCCCAAAGTACTAAAATAATACCATTTGTAAAAGTAGTATATAAATGCAGTACCCAATCAAACATTTGCTTTCAGTTTAACTTGTGCTACAATGATGACACACCAAATCTGATTGGATGCTGTGAGTTACAACACATTTATGCATTTAAATGTACCATGCTAATCACTTACCCTTCATATGCTTAAAACAAAACTTGCAACATGGATAAAATATACAAGTAGCATATTTACAGTACTGTGTTAAAATGTCAAATATCTTACTTGGTTTCAAGAAGTTGGGAGTTTTCTAAGAGAAGATTGCCCACCTCCTTCCCCATCCCTGTAAGAACCGTATAAAGTTAGAACCCTGGGCACCAAAATGAAAACTGGCGATTATTCAACTGGTAAGAAACAAAATGGCTACAGTAACGCGGCTCTGACTGGCCTTCACCAAACCGTGACACAAACAGTATTTCTTGTTTCTCCATCTTAAATCACAGAGTTACTGCAGCACATGACAACCAAATGACATACAAACATGAATTTTAGAAACAGTTAAAAATAAATGTATCACTGAGATTTCAAGAGCGGGTCTACTGATAAAGTAGGGAGTTTTGTAGAGTTGCATTTATAGCATTAAGATTTAAAGCCCAAAATATATGTAAACCTAATGTGTAGAACAATATTTACAGCACAGGTCTAAAGCATCACAATTCAGGTGGAACCAAACAATTATTTAGGTTCATTTTGAATAATTAAATGTTTTTATTGATTTGTCAGCTCTGCATTGGTGTAAATAAACCACTCTGGCTTCTGACATTTACACAAATTCAGTTATTGAAATAGTAATATAGACAATATTGATTCTCACACAGTGCAGACTGCTGTCAATGGCAACTGACACAAAGGATTCTGGGAGTGCTCTGAGGTAACCTAAACAGTATAAAAATTAATTTGTAGCATTATGTTACTGTTTTTGTATGTTTTTTTTACTAATGTAAAAATTCTATCAATTGATCTACGTTAAGGGATGATGATAAAATGTTACAATACCTGCAGTCAGCAGCATGTTGTACATAATTGGCAACCATCCCTAATAGCTAGACATAGTGCCAGGTTTTAAAAATCTATCCCTATTTATCAATATTGAACAACAGCACAAATTCCTCTTGTCATGCATAGTTAGACTACATTGTTACCATCCATTTTTACTCTCTGGGGCTTAAAGTTAAAATTTATTTTGAGAAGAGTATTGTAAATGCAAAAAAGTATGTCATAATAGTATTCAGTGATCCAGACAAGATGGGGATTGTACGCCAAGACCATATCGTGTGTGATTCTTTGATGCACCAGCGCAGTTTGTCAATTATGTCTGCGTTGCTGACAAGTTAAAAGTATATTTGTGCCATCAGCCATTTTGTGCACTGAACTCCAGTGAATTGACAGGTTGCATTTTAATGAACACTGGTTCAGCTCACAAAATGGCTGCCTGCTTGCAAGCAGGAAACGGTACATATTCATTTCCTGCACTCCTGAAATCTCAAAGTGATACATACCCTAAAAAAAGTGAAAAGAAACTAAAATTCCCCACTGCACATTTAAACAATATAGCATCATTGCAGTCTGCAGCTTATACACCCCCCCCCCCCCCACAAAAACAACCAGAAATGCAGTAAGAAGTAATAAAACAGGAGGCCTGGACTGACAGGAAGAACGCAGGCCTCGGCCTTACCAAAGAAATCATCCCTCACTAGGAGCGCAGCCATATTGGGAGAAGAGAGGGAGGCAGCAGAAAGGGTGGGAAAAAAACAGAGCAGCCGTTAGCAAGTGATTGAAGACCAGCGGTAGAGCAACGATTGCCATGCACTACTATGGCTATAACAGCCGAGACCCTAATATCTCCTCAGTGTATGTACGAGCTCACGTTCATCATGAGTACAGCTGACACCATGGTGGCTTGGTACAAGCAGCCGGTCAGTGCACAATATCTATTGCCCTGAATAAAACCTCAAATCTAAATATATCCATGCATCTCAGAGCCTCCACGTTTGTTCATAGAACTTTATTTTAAAAACCAAGTGGGTGAGAGCGTCACCCATGTTACACAACACACACCCGTGTCCACTTGTTTTTAAAGTAAAGCTATAAGATATGTATGTGTGAATAAATTTAGCTGTATTTTATAACTTTTCTTCCAGTTATTACACTCTTTTGCAGAGTCGAATATTGTTATGTTACAATCTCACTGCTATTGTAGGCCTAGCGCTTAAAGTGCACCTGTCACCTACACGGCAGCCATTTTGTGTGCTGATCCAGTATGTGTGAGAATACAAAAAAATAATTTATTTTAAGGTTAAAAGAAGTCTCAGTTTCCTGGGAATCCTCAAAATAGTCTCCATGATGAAGGGGGGGGGGGGGGGGGGCGGGAGTCTGCACACAATTATCCTAGCCCCCAAGCAGGGATCTTGTGGATCTGTGCACTGGCCACTCAGGTAACAGGGAATGTAATAGCCGCACCTGCCAGAGAGGTGCTGAGGGGAGGGAGGTGGGGGGCAAGCAAAGGGGGGACTCTACTGCGGGCAATATTTGGCCAGCAATTAGGGAAGGGAGGGGGATCCTAGTGCAATATATGCTTGGTAACGGAATGGCCATGGGGTTATCTTTGAGCAACATGATCCTGGCTCTGGTGTTTTCTCAGTACAATGGCTGACAATGGGGGAATGCCCTCTGCAAACATTAATATGAGGATGAATCCTAATGTTATGTTCCTGGAATATAGCTGTACAAATATATCCCTTATACCACAGCACACAGGCTAAGTGTTCATTTTTATCCTGCAGTAAGTAAATCTCTGTTACCAAAACAAATCTCTTTTATCTTGAAATAAGCAAACTGTGCTGTACCTCCATAGTGGGTGTGGCTTAAAAAGGGGTATAGTCAAAGTGTCCCCAAATTTATTTTTAAGAATCTGGAACCAGGGCCATAACTAGGGCTGTGTGACAGGGACGACCACCCAGGGCGCAACACTGTAGGGGGGCGAAATTTAGGAATATTTTAGGTTATTTTGGTTAAAATTGAGGGCTTGAGGGCTAGGGGGGGGCGGCATTTTCTCTATGTTACGGCTCTGTCTGGAACCCACGGTGTTCTAGAAGCCAGTGACATCCCTGTCACTAGAGAGTTGGCAAGCTGCATTTTCACGAATATTTGTTCAAAATGTCCCCCTCCAACGTGTGTAGGTGACCTGCACCAACAATGCTCTATGGACACTATTGCATATAATACAATAAGCCAGGCATGGTCAACCTACGGCTCTCCGCTGTTGCGGAACTACAAGTCCCAGCATAGACTGACAGCAATCGGCTGCTTATCTACTGGCAAAGCATGCTGGGGCTTGTAGTTCCACAACACCCGGAGAGCCACGGGTTGGCCGGGCCTGCAATAAGCCATCAGCCAGCGCAAAGAAAAATATAACGGATAGAAATGTAAGTGGGTGGGCGCCAGTTAGTGTATAGCCTTTTAAGAGCAGGTGAATTGCAGACACCAGTGATTTACCAGCCAAGAGAGGGGAAAAAAACGCCATTCACTCGGGTGTAAGGTGGGAGTAGGGAAAAAAGCGAGGAGTAAACAGAGAGGAGGTGCAATGATAGAGCATACACACCTGAGAATTCTCCTAGGACCATCCAGCGAGACATGTGGGATGGGGGGGAGGGGGAGGGAGAGAAGGGAAATAGAGGGAAAGATTGGGTCAGTCAATGATTTGAACCAACAAAATAATAATAGTACTCCACTAAAGTAGGACATGCACGGACGGGTATGTTACTTTCACATCGTAACACAGAACACAGGACGACACATAGTGCAAGTGCAAACACTGACTATATAACCTTTGGATTAATAATGTCGATCAGGCATATAAAAATACGTTTTATATGACAGAATGATGTGCTTGGTTCTTGTTTCACTCCACAATTACCAATGTAAAATATTATGAATTGGATTCCATGTTTTTCCACAACAACCAAGGGGTATATTTCTTGCTCCCCACTGCCCTCTACTGCCTACAAATCAAACTGCAATTAAGTAAAAATTCTCAGGCTATTAATTCAATACCCTGAGACTTATATTTGAGCAATACATCTGAGAAGAAAGTAGGAAGTGGCAAGACTAATGGAAAGTTTTACAAAGTTAAAACTTTAGGTACTAAGGTTCCAGTAGGCACAACATTTGCAATATTGCTGCCATGGTACTGTACCAATATATTCCCCATGCCACAACTAAAGGGAGGTTGCGACTCTGATAAAAGATCAAACATGTTAAAAAAAATTTTTTTTAAATAAAATGATCCATCATTTTCTGGGATTTGACCCAATATTTTGTTAAGGCAATTAAAACAAATAATTTTTAGTTATTGCCGCGTAGTAACCACTCATAAGAACGGAAATAGCCAATCTCATTTCAACTGGTGAATTCCAAAGGTTCTGTCATGACTGTGGAGCTTGCAAGCAAAAAAAAATACAGAGTAATGACTGCAATCGGTAATGAGCATGCACAAAAAAATCAAATCTGCCAATAATTTGTGGTGAACAATAGCATGGTCTAGAAGACACAGAGCCAACAAAGGCAAGACAAAAAAAATATATATACTTATATACTTAGTGCTCACAATAGCTCTTCTATGTCATTACTGTTCTTTATTTGCTTACCAAGTAGATCAGCACCTTCATCAACATCACCGATGACCTCTGACCCTGCCGTTGACAACTCATGGTACAAGGAATCGGTGTTGATTCCAAAGGCTTTGTTTACAATTCCTTGAGTGGGGCTGGACAATACATTATATGGAACATATCAGACGCACAATAAAGAAATTAGGATTTAAAGTAGATATGGCAACAGTGAAATAACTTATACAGGAAACATTGCCTGACAGACTCTATACAGCTTGGCCCAAGGGCGCTTCCATGGAAGATCTCCGTACATAGGGTGCTTGGGATGGTAAAGTTGAAGACAGTGTACCTTGCTCACCTAATTATATGAGCGATATTGTATGACCTGACTATTAAAAGTGTGGAACGTAATAACACAAGTGTGTAGAGTCCTAACTTTGAGATCACAATATTCCTCTGATTGGAGACATGCTGCAATAACTATGGGGCTCATGCTAAGTTGAACGCAATTGCGCTTATGGCGTATAATCTGCTTTTTACATCTGAGAACGGGCACAAACCACTATTTTCGGAACTAGTGGTTTGTGCGCAGGCCCAGTAGAACAGCCAGAAACGCGATTTAAGTTCACGTTTACATGAGCCCCTATATTGGAATGTTGCATTTAAGCTTGTTTGACAAGTGGAGTTTTCAGTTGAAGATTTTCCTGTTTAGGTTTGATTCAGATTTAGATGTCTTGATCGCATAAGGTGTATGGTGTGGATCCACAGCTGGTGTATTATTTTACTATACTAAGATAATATATTAAACATATTGTGGCAAAGGAATTCTATACACTTTACCTATTTTTAGAGCATATTTTATTTATATTTTTTATTACACTATCTGCTCTTTATACAACACTAGCGCTGTATATTCTTGTGTCTTTCTTTTATACTGTACAATATTTAAGCTTTTACCTGTTCCCTGTGCGTTCCAGTCTAGGGTCCTGGCACATGTCCACCTCCGGGGTTGAATCGATGATGTCTTGGACATCCGACCACTCATCACTGCTTCCCATACCTGCATGAGAAGCATTTTATGAGTCCAAAACCATATTTTAGCAAAAATAGAAACTATGGCTCCGGTTTAAACCAACTTGTCAGCTTCTATGGGGGAGATTAAATTCGGCGCGAGGTGTCTCTGGCATGTCTGGAGAGGCACCTTGCCCGGATGTTATGGCAGCACCTTGCCCGGATGTTATGTTGTCTCACACTCCATAGAGGTGTGCAGAAAAATGAGCAGAGATTCCTACCGCAATATGGCAATATGCACTGCAGGACATCACAGTGATGTCCGCGTGCGACATTGTCAGCAACTGAATCTCTCTATATGATTCTTATGACAAGAAAAACCAAAATGGCAACTCATCAGCTTGTTCTAGCATTATTAACAGGAAGCAAATATAAAATATCAACCCACTTAACAATGCAAATTATTCATAAAAAAAACTGAGTGACAATGAAATAGGATGACCTGAATATAATGTTATGTCCTTCTTCTGAGAATGATATCATATTAGTCAGGCAAAAGAAACCATTTGACCTTTTTTTTACAAAATGGTGGTCTTACCTATGCTAACGTTTCTCATCTCCTGGGTCACCTGCACTTCCATGTTATGGCTGTTCCGTTTCTCACGTGACCTCTTGCTTTTGCCAGTCATGCCGTAGTCCTGGAGCGGCTGGAGACTCTCGTGTAGCGGGGTCACAGCCGCCGACGGGACGGACGAGGTGGGGGTGTTAGACTTTGTACCTGTGGTGCTTGGCGTGGCCGCCACTGACGACTGGCCGGACTCGGACATCTCATCCTGACATAAGGTAAAACGAGCAACAAAATGATAACTGTGGTCAATGGTCGATAATGTCAATTTTGTATGAATCCTAGCACCACCATTTTGAGACATTCTGCAATTCATAATCTATTATCCCTGATTCAGAAATGCAATATGATCATTTATGAGGGGAAAAGTTTGTCATTACAAACTCCCTGGTTCCTCAACCACATGCCGCAGCTGGCCTGCTGCCTAATAGTTAACCTGTCACCCACATACAGTGTCGGCAGCCATTTTGAAGCCATATTCAGAGTTAGCTTATGAATTCAGTAGGGACCAGTTTCCTCAAGAACCACATTTTAACATTGGTTCTTCCCACAAAAAGGCTGAATTCAATGTGTGTAGGCAACAAGCGCAATTTTATAAAACCATTTCCCAGTGAGTAGACACTGAACAGATATGTGGTAAACATGATGAGCCTTGGAATGTAGTAATGAAAGTACACCTGACAACAAGGACTCATGACAGGCTTTGCAAGGGATTCTGGGTACATTTAACATGTTTCATACTGTATCTAATGTCCAAAATATGCTGAAAGGATGACTCGTGACTATACAGTGGGTACGCATGTGTGTGATGCATGAAATCAGATATGGTTGTTGTATATTATATAGTACAGTACTCTGACAGACTATGACTGTAATCATTACTCGATCCCTGTCCGGCATTGCACTGACTATATAGTACAGTCACAGAACCTTTTTGATTTCCGCTGCAAGGATAAGTGAGATGTATTTGATCATGAAGACACATGGCGGGAACTCTGTTCCCATGACCGGCTGAGCCAACCTTGTAGCTGAAACTGGACTTTAGCTGGCTGAGGTCACTCAGGTGCCAGTGGTCCGAGCTTGGGGTGATCTTGCCACCCATCTGCCCACGTACCATTCCGTCTGCCAGTGGAAAGACGTTGAGAGAAGTCGGGCGCTCCTTTCGGCTGAGGGATAGAGAATAAAGAAGCGTAAGACGTCAGGGACATTGCAGGAAGTACATATATATATATACACACTCTTCAACTATCAGTATCTGAGGGTAACATTAAAGTACCCATAACCTGCACTCGGTGGAGGGTTGGGCCTGTTTTTAGTACATACAAATAGCGCTTCTTGCTATGCAAAATACACCCAAAACATTATACAAAAATATTACTTTTCTAAGAAGGAGAAAAGAAAAAATAATCTTTATTGACAGCAATTTTACTTTGCACAGCACTATTACGATATGTGTTCTTTACTCTGTATACCGTTAATTTGTCAATTTTAAATGTCGATAAAGTTTTATTAAAAGACAACGACCCCAGATTTTTCGTTTTGTTTTAAATTTGTCTGAAATATTAAAAATATTATAATATTAATGAAATGTTAAGAGATTAATAGCTTCAATAGGTCGTATAACTTCTCTAGATTGGCATTGTTTTTGTCTCTGTCTCCTAAACAACCTTATCTCGTCCCTCATGTCAATCTTCATCATACGTGATAATTTTCTCCCAATAAAATAGCTTAGGGGTCCTGCATTGTTATGATAGGGTCTGCGGTTATTGTTGGGAGTTTTCCTGGTCAGGAGAAGCAGTAAAATATAAAGCGAACAGGCAAAGGGGAGACAGACACAAGGCCCTAAATGAACAATAAAAGTAAATAAATGGAACAGCCATACACGCTAAAATCAAAATAGCTTTTGCACAATTTCTATGACAGGATGTAGATGGGAATTTACCTTTTAATAGATATACAGAGTAAATAATCAAGACCCCGGGAGACCCCTTACAGTTAATGGCCAATAGAGATAAATATTTCCTGTCCTAATGTCCCCGAACTGACATAAATTACGAAATGAGGCTCCAATTAGTAGTGTTTTGGAAATGAATGAAAAAGCCTAAATTTCACCTGAACACGGCATCCATTTTGTCGGCTGAACCAATCAACAGCCTATAAATTCGCTAGAAACCAGTGACATCACTCAGGCACTGCCTGACTAATATTCGTGAGGCCAGAAATATTCACAAGGTGCTGGTTCCTAGTGAATTAATAGGTCAAATTCTCATGAATATTAGTTTAACCAACAAAATGGCTGCCTCCATTGTGTGTTATGTTACAGGTCCATTTAATGAGGTAACCCAAATGTAAAAGTAGACAGTACGTTGAGGTGAGATTATTATATTTACTGGCATATAGTTGCTCCTACCAAACGCTTGCAAGATGTTACACAAAACATCTGCGCAGTGAAAATTTAAAAAGTGGGATATAGGCGTGCACCAATAAACGCACACAGCTGAAAGACAGCTACATCTGCACAAAATAAAACGCGCTGCACCTTTTTTAATTTTTAGGTCAGTTGTACAAAATATAACCCATTGTAAGTAATATTAATATAATTATTGTACACGGACCTATCTCCACTTAGGACAGAGACCTACGTCTCTCTCGCTGTAGTGCTACTACAAGTCCCAGCAAGCCTTGCCAGATAGTGGGCATGCACCTTGATATGCGCTGGGGGGTGGGGGGGCACCTAGGTGCACAGGTGCAAAACCAAAGCGTTTTGCATAGAGTGCTTTTCATAGGTAACCTTAAACTTTCACTTCCTCAATAAGATAAAACTAGAACACAGCTTGTAGTATTTTTGGTCTGTCCTGCACTTCAAAACCTGTCAGTACCAGCAGTGCATTTCCATTGAGATCAATGGTCCTTATCAGAGATCCAGGCAAACTGCATTCACTATGTGTTGAATGCATCCAAACACTGCACTGTGTACATACCCTAAGATTGCTCATATCACATCACAAGTAAAGGGGTTTCTACCACTGCCCCCCCCCCCCATTTAGGAACCCTTTGGTGGAGGTCAGACTATGCTGGTACCCTGAAGAAGAGAAATCTGTGGTATAATTGGACTAAGCCCGTTGTAACTGATCGAATAACATGTTTATTCCACCATAGCTGACACAGAAGTAAAGCAAAAATTTGATTCCAGACTAAAAAGCAGGGGAGGGCTGACCCAGGGACAAGAGAACATAGGGGGGTCATGGGACAGCACCGGGCAGATTATTTCAACCGCAGGTTGTTATGGGAATGAATTGGCCGCAGAATAAAACAAATTAATGGCTAGCGCCTCACCTGGTAAAAAGGATCATAGTTTCCATAAAGAGGTTTTCCATTTTAAAAAGTCCAAGTACTAAATAAGCCCCCTTCCCAATAATGTACTTTTGGGGTGTCCCAACCCTGTCAGCCCCACCATTTGTAAAGCAGGGCCCCTGCAATCGTATCTGCTGATCCCCTTCAATGTTGGTCGGCTATCTCCATCGCAGGAGGGATCCGACACAGCGGCTCCTATAAATAACCTTAGTGCTGCTGTGTTGGATCCCACCAGCTACAATGAGAGCCAAGCAGCACTGAAGGAGATCAGCATCCAATCAATATATCGGCGTCAGGACCCTACCTATCAGACCGAATGGCGGGGATGCCAGGGGAGAAAAGAGGGGATTTACTACAGGGAAACCCCCTAATAATTTGCTTAGTGGGCAATGGTTAAGTCAAAAGTTAAAATAAATACAAAATATCTATCAACATCATCAAATAACAAAAGGGATGAAAGGAAACAAGTAACACTGACTGGTACAATTCTACCCTCCTGTAATTAGCGGCTGAGACACCCCTATAATTAAACCCTTGTTGTTATTCACACAGTGCGAGTGACATTTACCTCTTCCTCCATGACTGGCGGTGACTGTAGTGACAATTCACAGACAAAACACCCAAAACACAGCGGCCACAGCACGAGAAGCAAGACAAGAAAACAGCGGTTAGATGCCAAGTCCATGCATAAACGTGTGCAAAAAAAGAAATAAAATGAGCGAGCGTGGAAACAGACACGACAGTTTACAATGTGGTAGAAATTAGAAGCCGTGTGTGAACAAGATGCAGGTGTGTCACTAAACACGGTATCACACGCAGCCATCAGTACATACAAAGAGAAACAATGTATACGTAGGCACATCTAGGGCCTGATCCATGCTCGGACGCAACCTGCACGCAAGGGGCGTTTTAAAAAAAGAACACGGAACTTCGGAACTTGAGCGCAGTTCCGACCGTACTCAAGTCCGAGTGTATCCCAAGATTCTTTCCAATTTGAATCTGGGTGTAAATACACTCTGGCTACACAGTACTTGTCCTATGTACAACAGATAGAACAGAATGCTGTATATAACATCTGTAATAAAAGGTCACATCATCACATAAAAAAATAAATAATTATAAAATAAATGAACAACTCTTAACAGTATAACCATTAAGAAAAATATTGATTTTAAAAAAATATATTATTTTTTTGCATTAAATACATAAAGATGCTCTTAATACACACTGTATGTTCTGCACTAGATAGTGGCACACATATGTGTAGTTTTAAATACAAAGACTGTGCAGTGTCAGTCATCACTATCAGTCGGCACTTACACCCGTGGCTAGATTTACTAAACTGCGGGTTTGAAAGAGTGGAGATGTTGCCTATAGCAACCAATCAGATTCTAGCTGTCATTAATTTAGTACATTCTACACGATGACAGCTAGAATCTGATTGGTTGCTATAGGCAACCTCTCCATTTTTTTCAAACCCCTGCTCTGTAGCTGGTGCAAGGGATACGAATCCCAGGACTTGAATCGGACGGATCTATGTCGGAATGCCCCTGGCACACCCTTACTGTGCCCACGTTAATATGCCCCCTTCCTCCCCGTTCCGTCTTTAAAGTCATAGGCAGTGGTAAGTGTCATTTTCGTCCAGACATGAATTGCATTTATTGACTTAAGTCACACAGAAATATTTCACGAAAGATACGGCATATAAAGAGACTTACGTCCAAACATGAATCAGGCCCATAAGTTATGACTAGAGGGCTCTAGGTGCCTTTTCATTGCTCTCTTAATAACTTTATTAACTAACTAAAAATACAAATGGGAGACTATGAGCACTTGCCCTATAGAAATGTTTGTTTTGTTAGCTCTATCTGTTTATTGTAATATTATATGATTCTTTTTTTTTACATCAATGTTGTTATAGATTTATAATGAACAAGTGACTTTGATGTATGGATAAACTTCTGAAACTAACATCTGTATTATAGAAAAATAAAATCACTGTTATATCTAGGTGTCCCTATAATGAATTAAGCTGAGGCAGCTCCCTCCGGAAGCAGGTTTTGGGGGAGCAGCAAATATAAGAAATTAATTGTGGAAAAACAAATAATTTTGCAAAAAAGAGTTACTTTGAAGAATATACAGATATCATACATCTGTACTACCACTCCTGTGCCATGATTATTACTCTAGAAGTATGTCTGTAGACCTTCCTGTAAACACCTCAACATAAAGAAGATGAAGAAAACAGAAATCACTTAGTTACATCGAACAACGTGAAGGATTTATTCTGATAACGTTCCAGATACAGGTATGAGATCTGTTATCCAGAAACCCATTATTCAGAACTTTCCGAAAAACCACAAAGAGTAAAAAGTAAATAATTGCTGCAGCTTAGACACACAGATAAGTGCCAGCTTCTATAACCACTGCGAGGAGCCCTGCTACACACAATTATTTTAATCACTTCATTAAACTCCCACCTTCTGCCTGTGACGCCGCCATCTGATTGGCTGTTTCCTGCTACCTGCTGCAGTTTGGACCGCTCGATGTGTTCCACATACGTCTGGATCATCTATGAGGTAAACAAAATGGCGCCTTGATCTTGCTTTTTACGGCTGTCGTGTAAAATCTTTTTCACAGCAAGCGACAGAATATTGGCAATCGGTGAGGTGGCCCCATCACCTCCACGGTTAAACACCTTCAGTGTCACAGTGCTTTCACCCACGCTCACCTCGGTATGTCGCTGGTGCAAGGCATTGTACTCCTTTTTCATATCCGATTCCCGCTCTTCCAGTCTGGAAACTAAGTTTGCGGAAAAAATTATTCAGGATTTGCAACATAAACTTTACCTATATTAAGCCAAAGAAAAATTAATGAAAGTGGGGAAGAGTATATTTTGGAAAATAGTTGTCTTGTAGGAGTCCTATATCCATGTCCATCATGGCCTCTGGCACTTCCCACAATACACTTCCTGTTTGAAAACGTATTTGAGGACACAGTTGGGGAACTATAATATCTGATAACAAAATAATTTGTAGTGATATAGGTAATAAGGTTAAACATAATATCAAATGCTGTAAATGTACCTGTTACCAACACAATGGAGGCAGCCATTTTGTGGTATGAACCAATGTTCAATGGTAAGCAGCCTATCAAATCATCAGGAACTAGTGACATCACTACTAGGTCATTGATAGGCTGCATTCACATAAATACTTGGTGGCTCATATTTTAAGTTTAGAGGCATTTAAAGACTCCATATAATTTGAATTTCATAACTAAATTGTGGGGAGCCTATTTTAACCATAGATGGGTGAAAAGGGACATGGACAGCTGTTATCAGAGCGACTGGTTGGATGTCCAGCGAAAGGTCTGTCCCAGAATAGATAATAAAACGTACTTTGGTCAGCATAATTTCTGATCTTTAGCTCCAGCTGCCGAGACTGAAATTCCAGGCTCTCCACTTGATACTGAAGATCTTTCTTCTCTTGTTCCAGTGCATCTTCAAACTCAATAAATTTCTGCAAAAGACAAAAAAGCAAATACACAGGTGAAACGGTTTCGCCCCCTCCATAGACACAGAGGTTAGGACCGCAGACACAGAGTCGATATATCATTGTACTGTTCTATTAATCATCTCTACAATACTCCACTGCTTTTTACAAACAATTTCGCCAAAAGTTACTTTCATCTGA
This sequence comes from Mixophyes fleayi, assembly GCF_038048845.1. NCBI lineage: Eukaryota > Metazoa > Chordata > Amphibia > Anura > Limnodynastidae > Mixophyes > Mixophyes fleayi. The sequence goes on along the minus strand of NC_134408.1, from coordinate 26,827,487 downwards.
AGACTCGATGCCCTATTTACGTCATGGATATCAATAAAAACACATTGGCCACTTCACTCTTTAAGCGGAATGGAACCCATAAATAAAAAAAGTTATTTTAAAACTCCATATAAGAGGCTCATAATACATAATAGCAACAGAGATTCGTGCAGGCTACACAAAGTTAATCTAAAGCATCCAAAAATGGTTAAGGAGATGACTAATTTATTGATTTTAGCAAATAATTTTTTCTGAAAAAAAAAAAAAAAAAATATATATATATATATATATATAATAAATGAAGAGCTATCTCTTCTTGAAAGCACTAAGTTGAAATGCTTGCCACCCTCCGTGACGGCAGCCATTTTGTTTTCTGAACCAATAGTCATGGGAATGCAGGTGTCAATTCAAAAGAGAGCTTGTGGGGCATGGCCGTTCAAGGGAACAGCTATATACTGTGAATCTGACTCCGATATAGATATATAGATATAGATATATATATATACACCATACATACCAACTTTATTAAGTTGTCTTCCGGGAGTCTGCCGGAGGAGGTGGGCGTGAGGGGGGCGTAGCGCCAAAAATCGTGTCATTTTGGACCCGGCCCCTGTGATGGCAGGATGCAAACGCATCATTTTACACCGGGGAGGGGCCAAATGTCGCAATTCATGGAGAATCGCAGTTTGGAACAAATTCTGCCCACTTCACAAGGAAGTGGGCAGAATTCGGGAGATTGCCACACTCTCCCGGGAGTCCGTGAGACTCTCCCAAAATGCGGGAGTCTCCCGGACATTCCGGGAGAGTTGGCAAGTATGATATACACACACACATACACACACACACACACACTTTGTTCTTGCTTTTAACTGAGCATACTGCGTACCTAATAAACACTCCTATAAGCCATCATTGTATTTTTGTATTTTGACGCACGTTAACACTGAATGCTGCAGGCATTGATGCAAAACAAACGCTTCTCAGGGAATGTGTACAGATCCATTAATTTAAATTATTTCTGAACCAACAGCATCAAACCACATTTAATATTCTTTTAGAACAGGTGTTAAACACTTTACATAAAATCCCATGTGTGCCAGGCCCAATACCACATTGTGGTGAATTCTGAATTGGTTTTTTTGTAGGGCAACAGAATTTATATATAGGGCATGAACAAAACCCCAAATAAGTGCTTAGAAAACCAGAACATCTGGAAGAACTATTAATGACATCACATAGGTGTCTTTAAAGTTTACTTAAACCCAAAAAATATGAACACTTTAAACGTATACGTAAAAGGTACATAGCAATTCTATTCACCTTTTGTATCCTCCAACAACTAAACACATATTATTATAAACAGTCCAGTTTATTGACTGATTTAAAACAGTGACTTTTGGGTGTGAGATTCACAGACATATGGCAGCATACAGCGATGAACCTTTGGATAAGACCATTCAGCTGCAGGTATCAACAGATAGATACACTCTGATAGAAATCAGACGGTACTAGTATGGTGAAAACTGAACCTTTAGGAAAATTATAACTAGTTACATTAAAATAATCACAATGATGGATTCAGCCTTTAATCAAGCTAATGTGATACCATATTTAAGTGTTTTTTTTTAACTTGATTCAAAATTCACAATAAATTCTCTCTCTAAATTACAGCAAGGTAAACAGGTTAGACCAGAGACAACGTCAAACCTGCTACAGCTTAAATAGATAAATTGTATAGTATTATTAATGGTTTTCCATGTGAACGTGGAACTTTAGACGCGAAAACAGTAATGTTCGCGAGTTAATGGAAAGCTATAACATATTGCTTGAACAGGCAAAATGTTACAATGTAACATCTTGGGGTAAATGTATCAAGCTGAGAGTTTTCCGGCGGGTTTCAAAAGTGGAGATGTTGCCTATAGCAACCAATCAGATTCTAGCTATCATTTTGTAGAATGTACTAAATAAATGATAACTAGAATCTGATTGGTTTTTCAAACCCGCAAGAATACTCTCAGCTTGATACATTTACCCCTTTGTCTTAACTGCAAACTGCCATCTACGTATCTTTCCATTTCAGTACAGTGTGTATTTCACAGAGTACTAAGATACAAACCTTTCACCAACACTTTATTGGCTTTATCAGCACCACAATTATTTATCACCAATCCCCAAGGCGAGACTAGCACATATAGCATTATCAATGACAGAGGCTGGCTATGATCCTCTGCGGGTGATAATGTAATCAGAATATCTATGACCCAGTATAAATTAATATATCAAGCATAAAAACCTGCATATAAAAAGTACAATGCAAACAAAACAGGACCTCAAACAAGACCACACAATGTAAGAGGTGGGTATAGAATATAAAACAGCACACCCGAAGGAGGAAACCCACCACGTGTTGCCCAACACTGATAACAGTTGTGAGCATTGTGTGATGTTATTATATACACCATAGAAGCATTAACATAACCTTATTTGTAGATCATCAGGTACCACAACATACGGTAAAATAATATTGAAAGAGTTAATGGATGAATACTGCCATATCCTGGACTGACTTAGAAGATCTTGGAGGAAGGAGCGGGTTCTCTAACTTCAGCTGTCTCTAGCTACCTCATCAAATTGCCAAGTCTGCTTAGTAATATCATTGTACAACACTTATTCAGCCAGACGGAGCTATGTTCATCTTCTCTAATAATTCAAGCATTTTGTATGTTCTCCCTGTGTTTGCGTGGGTTACCTCCGGGTGCTCCGGTTTCCTCCCACACTTCAAAAACATACTGGTAGGTTAATTGGCTGCTATCAAAATTGACCCATCATCACCATTTATTTATATAGCGCCACTGATTCCGCAGCGCTGTACAGAGAACTCATTCACATCAGTCCCTGCCCCACTGGAGCTTACAGTCTAAATTCCATAATATACACACAGATGACAGAGAGAGACACAGACAGAGACAGAGACTATGGTCAATTTTGATAGCAGCCAATTAACCTACCAGTATGTTTTTGGAGTGTGGGAGGAAACCGGAGCACCCGGAGGAAACCCACGCAAACACAGGGAGAACATACAATCTCCACACAGATAAGGCCATGGTCGGGAATTGAACTCATGACCCCAGTGCTGTGAGGCAGAAGTGCTAACCACTTAGCCACCGTGCTACACTTGATGTATAGTGTAGGATGTCATATCTTGTACTTTATGCCTTGTATTGTTCTAAAATGTATGTATGATTATGTTTCACGGTGTACAGCGTACACTTAAATGTAATGTATTGTGTGTTTTTCGCACCTTTATACAAATAAAGATACTTTTTCAATCAAAAATTACAGTCACAGTTGCTTTGTTTATGCTCTATACTTTACTGTACTCTTGAAATTTTTCATCTGGGATACATATATTGATGATTAAAATCTGACTTGATCCATGAGACAGGAAAAATTAAATCTACTAATGACCACATTGGCCCATGTTTGCAATCACAACCCCCAGATGTTAACCCAAACAACAAAGTCTATATAATTTGTCCATAACTCACATGACCAGATTAAGCACTGATCCTATTTGCTGATCAGCTTAAACTAGAAGATAGCTAGCAGTCACTAGGTATGTGGCTAGCTTTACTGTGTGTTATTCCTGTAATAAAGATGTAGGAAGAGTATCTCCATGTGGTCACAATCCTGCAGTGTTTTCTGAACATGATTTAATGACCCCTGGATCACTGGATGACTCACCAGCTTGTCTTCTGCCTGCTGAACAGAAGCCCCCACAAGTGACTGGTTCAGTATCCTCTGAGTGTCGTACGTATACAGGAGCTGCAGTATGATCTACAATATATAGTACATTCCTTCTGAAACTGTTAAAGTGGCACAAACTATTTTTATCGATGACCATTTGCCGAACATCAGGTAAACTGCTGCTTGTACAACTAAAATCAAGTCAGTGTCCCCCAACTACAGAAAAATCCTACTACTTTACATTTCTGGACTGATTTTCATTGGCTAAAACAAATTTTTCTCAAATTAACATTATTTTACTGCACAGATGTAATTTTTATGTCACCTTCCAGCAGGACCTAATCACATTATACCCAATGCGATGCCTGCTGATCAGGCAGTACCGGGGAGACCAGTGACGCACACAGGGGGGGTTTCTGAGTCTCCAGAAACCCCCCCTGCGCTAACTAAGTGGCCGCTATAGCTGCACTGTCCTATACAGCAGCTGCGGCGCTGTCAAAGAAGCGTCCGCGGCGGTGCTGTAGTGTATACAGCACCGCCGCGGACGCTTCTTAGACAGCGCCGTGGCTGCTGTATAGGACAGCGCTGAAGAAACGAAGGGTGTTTTTTTTTTGGGGTCGGGGGGGGGGGGGGGAACCCCAATCCCCCCCCCCCCGACAATCCTCCGTTCGCCCCTGGAGACAGACGCAGGATATAAATATAACTGCTACCATAATCCTTTCCTTCATTATATGCTCCTAACCCTGGCCTGGTTCCTGGTCTTAATTCTGGGCAGGTCAAAAAACTTAGTGCGGAAATTCAGAAAGTTATAATAGGTTGTGTAATACTATTGGGATAGTTCAACGTTGTTCCTGATCCAAAGATTGATTAATCAGCCCTTTCTACTAATAAGCAGGTTGGCGATGACTCTGACCCACTGTCTGCCTTCAGAAACATGTTAGCAGAGTATGAGCTATATCATACTTGTCAACTTTTCCTTATTGGCTTCAGGGAGATCCCGGGGAGGGGGTGGGGCTTGATGAATTGCATCATTTTTGCCACGGGGCTAAGATGACATGATATTTGAGCCATTAAGCCCCTCCCCCTCACACTTATCTATTTCGGGGGTGAGAACCGGGAGGTTGCCCTGCTCTCCCAGAAATGCAGGAGTCTCCCAGACATTCCGGGAGAGTAGGCAACGATGCGTTAAAGAAAGGCAGATAATGAATCTCTAGAGACTGAAGTGGCTTCTACATTTCTGTCTCCATTACTAAAGTCATGTTGTCTTACCTGTCAGTCTTTGATTAAATCTTGGTCTCCATGAAAATGGTCACCTCCATAGGCATCAATACATGGACATAGGACATAATTTCTGAACTGTGTCATCATGCCACAGATGTAATAGTTAATTAACTGTAATAGTTAAAGTTGCTGTGCAGGATCCTATCTCTCTGTCTGTCCGTCTTTTGGAGTATTCTGGCGCTATATAAATAAATGTTATTATTAATAATAATATAAGCAGCAGTTTCTCAACTCGTTATAGATCCCTTCCCTCCTTCAATCACTAAAATCATTACAAGACTCAAAGGAGTTTTGAAATGGAAACAACTGGCTTAAAATACACTACTGCCGCATCCTCCCCCTATTGTAAGTGGTTTAAGTGACAGGTCTAAAGCAAAACATCTCTTCTTAGGCCCCCACCTCTACCAGCTACTACGGTACTAAGTTTCCATTCCTGGGTAGGTAGAATGCTTAGACTACATATATTTGCATGATGGCCTTAATAGATATTTTAAATTAATGACAAGTTACGGAACCTGAATGGGCTTTGATATAATATTGTGCAATTTGCGTAATTTAGCTATAATCATGTTGTAGCATTATTCTATAATGTATGCACCACTGTTACACTGCAGGATTCTCTGATTTGAGCCCTCCAGTGTATAATGACAGCAGCACATTAAATACTTAGGGCCTGAGTCATTAAGGAAAGTAAAGTAAAAAAAAAGGAGTAACTTTGCACCTGGGCAAAACCATGTTGAATTGGAGGGGGAGGTAAATTTAAAATGTGGGGGCAGATTTATAGTTGAAGTAGGGCATGTGCTAGATCAACTTTAAATTTCAGTGTACATATAAAGCTATCAAGTATTTGTGTGCTACATGAAAAAAAGACAGTACAGGTATTCCTCACTTAACGACCTAGTTCCGTTCCAACGACTAGGTCGTTAAGTGAATTGGTCGCTAAGTGAGTACAGTACTGTATACATATGCATGGCAATAAAAAATAAGCATGTGCATATGCAGTTTTATATTCCTCCCTTTAGTAAAAAGATATTATGTTTAGTTAATGTCCTTGCAGTATTACTTCAGAACCAAGTGCTTTCAAGTACTGTAGAGCTAACTTACCGCACGATGGAGACTGCAAGGGTATCAGGTGCGTCTTGTCTTGTCTTCTTCAGCTCAGAAAGGAACTATGCGGGTACTACGGGCGTGGTTACGTCCCGTCGCAAGGGCACAGGTCATTAATTTCCCCTATTGCTGAGCGGCGGAGCCGGACGTGACAACGGGTCGTAAGTCCGAATGGTCGCTAAATAGGTCGGTCGTTAAGTGAGGAATACCTGTATTTAACTTATGTGCAAAATAATAAAGTAATTTACACCCTTTGCATTGTAACATGGTTTGTCCAAGAGAAAACTTACTCATTTTTTTGCCTTACTTTCCTTAATGGCCCCTAGCATTTCACACACCATCTCAGAATTTTTTTTATATATATCATGGCGCACGTTATGGTGAAAATGATCTAGCTGACATGAGTGTTTTGGCACTTATTGCAGCATAAAAGAGAGTACTTTTGTGTGCCATGGGACAAAAAGATATACTTTTTTTTTAATACAGAGGAAATATAAATATTTAATGTGCACCACATGGCAAAATAAATATCACGATCCAATTGTTCCCTATGACTCTATATAGCTTCATATGTTCCCATGTTTCCAATATGTCCATGTAGTTTCACAAGCCATCAAACTAATAAGCCCCAAAGCCAAAACGTTGATATAGCCTCACAAGCCACCAGCTAGCCCATATAGCCACTACACAACATATAGCCAGTGTGGCAATTAGCTCAGTTAATACTCTGATCAGTCTCAAATTAAAAACTTAACGCGGTGACCAGAGGTCACGATAGGACAACCAGGCCTCCCCTCACTGCTAGGTGGGCTGCTAGGTCAATAGTTACATCCCTTACAGTTGACTCAAACTGAACTAAAATCTGGTAAAATATAATAATTATTTATGTTTCCTACAAACAACATTTGCTCTATTAATCATAAAGTGAAAAACAATATATGAAAAAAAGTTGTAAAAGGCCACAGAATTATTGAAGATTAACATACTCCTCCTCCTCCCCCCTCTCCCTCTCTGCGTTCTCCCCCTTTCCTCCTCCTACCCTTGTGTCTCTGTCCGTCCTACCCTCCCCTTAGATTGTACGCTCCTTTGAGCAGGGCCTCCTCTCCTCCTGTTCTCCACCACCTTAACTCTGCTCTTCAGCTCCTTGTCTCCTCCGTGAGGTCCTCCTGCCCTTCTGCCCCTCTAGCTACCCCGCTGGGGGCTCTCACCTCTCATCTAGCTGTACATTGAGCTTCCGAGTTACTGTGCTTTTTGTTAACTGTTCCGTGCTGTCTCTCCCTGTATCGTGTTTCTGTCTGTCCCTGTACGGCGCTACGGATACCTAGTGGCGCCTTATAAATAAAATAAAAAAATAATAATAATAATACTATTGCATTTCCAGTTTGGCACAACTTTTCGTCTTTAATCCTTACTTTTTTTTATTATTTTAAAAACTATTTTACTTAGTAGTCTTATTTCCATGCGATTTAGACTCTGTGGGCCTGATTCATTAAGGATCTTAACTTGAGAAACTTCTTATTTCAGTCTCCTGGACAAAACCATGTTACAATGCAAGGGGTGCAAATTAGCATTCTGTTTTGCACATAAGTTAAATACTGACTGATTTTTCATGTAGCACACAAATACTTGATAGCTTATTTGTACACTGAAATTTAAAGTTGATATTTGTGTGCTACATGAAAAAACAGTCAGTATTTAACTTATGTGCAAAACAGAATACTAATTTGCACCCCTTGCATTGTAACATGGTTTTGTCCAGGAGACTGAAATAAGAAGTTTCTCAAGTTAAGATCCTTAATGAATCAGGCCCTGTATCGTTAAATCGGAGGTAAATGTGATGCTATTTTCTTAGAGAATATTTTTCCGCACCTATCCACATTGACAGAATATCACAAACTGCAAACAACTAGGCAGCATGTATGAAAGTGCGGCAGAGCTCCTATTCCTCAGTGTGGTGGATAATGTACAATAAGGAAATATGAACTGCCTGCAATTAATAATTTACAGTGGGAGCGTATATATCACAACTGCTTACTCCAGGCCGGCAGACATTTGGTTGCACTTAAAGGCCAAACCACCAGGTGCTACTATTAACATCCCCCCCCCCCCCCTTGCCGGATCAATTCTCATCTGCCTGCTCAGCTCCTTTCTATCTCGGTGTCTGACAAATGCATTTTGCTTTGTTTTATGCAGAAAATAATTAATTTGAATTGATTACGATCCAGCAGTTATTGAACAGAGATGATGCGATAAGTATAATAAATAAATAATATAAAATATGTTTCATTTCAAATGATTATATATGTACTACTTTTCAATATATACTCTGTCCATTTTTTGGGTACATTGAACTTCTTTCAAAGCACTCTGCATTTGCTTGTATGTCCAAGTTACTAACGTCATTCTTATTAGGTCAACAGATAAGCAACCTTTTTAGTAACTGTACCAATAGTATAGTAGAAATCTCTATAATCACCCATCATGACCAAACTACTAAAGTTATTCTCACTGTCAAGAATGCATAACATATATGAGAAAACAGTAGTATTTCTGTGGCAGAGTACCCCAACTAACTAGGGAGACAACTTAGTGACCTAAAGAATTAACTGTACTTTGGACATAGGCAAACCGAGGGGGTTTCTAGTACCTGGAAACCCCCCTCCAAGCCTGGGGCACTGTATAATTGAGGTGGCTGGACCCAGTCCCCGGTTCACACGGTTCTGCTTGAAAAGGGAGAGCTGTGTGCACCTAACAGTAGTGCATGCAGCATTGCCCTTGTATAA